>NC_081342.1:53815986-53903035 GCF_029784015.1 Lycium ferocissimum | reverse complement strand
AAAACCCCTCCCCCTTTTAAACACGAAGCCAGGAAAAAATTTCCGGAGAACTTCGAAGTTTCGGTGGCTAACTCTAGAAAAAGGGGCCCAACCCTTTGGGTAGTCTTAACAACCAATACACCTCGGGCTCACTTGCCCTCTTTCCCAAATCGCATGACACCCTCAAGTCCTTAATAACCAAAGCGCCTACCCAAACTGTCCAGTCAATACTACTTGCAATATAAAATATCAGCACGAGTAGGGTTTCACCTCTAAAATATAACTCTAGTCCTCACATGATAGGGATTCCACAATCTTATCTCTTAAGGCATGCTAACTCATCCACGGTAGAACGTTACGAAGCTTATCCAACGGTGTACCACCACGCCGCTTCTTATAAACCTCAACATGTCTGTTCACTGAAATTTGCTTCTCTACAGTATTTGATCACTTAACCTCACGAAACTCTATCATATCATACATAGTCCATTCTTGTAGATTTCCAAGCTCGTGCAACAATCACATCTAACCGGAATATGAAAGAAAACGACACCACAATCCATATTGACCACGAAATCCCCAAGATATACCTTTTTCTTATCGATTCACAATCAACTATACCTTTTCTCGACTCGTCAATTTCCCAATTCTAATCAATTCACTATTATCGCCTACGATAGTCAATCCTCGAAACCCGCTCAATCGAATATCGCATAATCATAAGTTCTTTGACAAGCTAGCCGGATCGTCCGGAGATGGTATACCACGTACTTCGCACATTAGAGTTTTCTTAATGCTTACCACTCTGAACTGAATGCTCTCTAAATCCGGCGTATCACACAACAGTATCACTAATACCCTTATGTATCCCACTGAATAGTCCTTGCCCGTATTGCCTTACTCAATTTTTGAAATTTATACCGAACTTAACTTAGTTAACCCATTATCGATCTACCATTTAAAGTATCCATGTTCACTAATCCCTTAACGTTACTAGTCCTCGAAGAATCACCTCTTACCTCAGTTATCGAATCTAAAAACCTCTAACTACTTGCACAACTATCCCTTTTTTTCATTCAATCACCCAAACCGAGTAAATACACACTAGTAGAGGGATCTAGACAATTTTACACAACGAATACATGGTTCCCAACCTTAGTCCCCTACCGACCTCTATTAGCTTATAACATAACTGAACATACCAACTCATCCATAAACTCTCAAGCCCACTCTGCACTGTACAATCACAACCAAGCTCTCCCATCATAACTCTTGTTTCCACGATTTCCTTGCTGCCCTTAAGCACGCAGATCTCGATCAACCTTATCGGTCACTTTTTTACTGCACATCATGGTATAATGTTCCCACAGTCCAAACACGACGCAAAACCCATATTACCTACCTCAAACCTTACGAACCTTAATCCCCTGAAACCGATAGCAAGATGTCCCATTGTAATCCTTCAATTATCATATTTCATCTCAAATCACTCTATCACAATCAACCAACAACACTCAAATCCACTCATCCTTCATAGCTGAACGAACCACAAACAATGTCAATACTTCTCCTCAAATCAAAGTGAACACCGGTAACTCCTCAAGTTACTAACTTATCTCATTTGCCCATATTTGAAGTCATTTCCATCACTCATTCACTATCTGCTCAAAGCCTACAACATAATTAAACTTACCAATCAAACGATGTGCCCGTAGCATTCACTTAATAACCGAGTAGTCCTTTGACATCAACTAACTTATATTAAGAATAATCTTAGCACCAGTCACAACCTTATGCTGATAACCATGCCAAATACCAATTTTTTCCCTTCCCAATCGCTTGAAAAGTATTCATGCCCACGATATTCTATGAAGTCCCGCTTCGCTACGTGTTTCCCACCAAATTCTTCCTTTATGTCCTTATTGTCAACTTTCTTTCTTTATTACACGCGATCACAATACGTTGCCTACATTAGATGTCATCACCGAACTTACATTTGTTCTCACATACCGAAGTCTAATACTCCACCGTTGCTGAACCGTCGACCCGCCATTGGTTTACCAGTGTCCCGCGCACCATCATAAAGCCTTGACGAAGCTGAAGTCAAACCGATCATATCATCTAGCAACCCACAATTGTTAAGCCATAAATGCACTTTTCACCTCCGAGCAACCCAATGCTGAAACATAGAGACCCTGTACCCCTCTAAAATATCTTCTAATTCCTCACAAACTTCCATAATAAATCTAGGTCTAATCGTAACTTCACACAAAGAATTGAGTCTAGTCGCGACTCCATACAATCGAAACCTGAGGCCATAACTAGTGACTGAACTAAATCACATATCCGAATTAGGATAAAACATCTCATACCATTCCACAACACGTTATAGACCGACCGTTCACGTAAGATTTTAAGGACGGACGCTCATCTTCCGAGGACGATCAAGATAAGAGGTTCCAGATACCAATTGGAATCGACTAGACACCAATTTGAATAAGGTCACACGAGAGAATGAAAGAATTCAAAGTTTCCTAAATATCTTATAGCCCCTCGCAGATAAGTACGGAGCTTGTCATACTGATCCACAAGACTCTACTAGACACGCTCTTATATTATAGATCGGGTAAACTAGGGCTATGATACCAACTTGTCACGACCCATTTTACTAGAAATACGGAAGAAATAAATATAGTAGCTCATCTTCCGAGGAAGATCAAGATAAGAGGGTCCAAATATATGTTATTGGCGTACCCATGTTGGTACTTATGACTTTGATATGTTAGGGGCGTGCCCATGTTGGTACTTGTGACATTATTATATTATTGGCGTACCCATGTTTGTACTTGTAATATTGATCAGGTTATTGATGTTGACACATGCATTGCACGCATTCTCATCATTTCATGATACACTATTGATACCTTGATGATACTTGATGAAACACTGTGATAAGCTGCGCTCGATTTTACTTAAGTGACGTGAGAGTCAGATATTCAACGTTCGTCCCCGAGTCATGGATTGAGTGAATTGATACTTGATGAAAACTCTTTTTACTTGAGTGACATGAAAGTCCGATGTTCATTCCGGAATCATGGATTGAGTGAGTGCATGGACTCCGCGGGTCTCCCAGGGTGGTGCCGGTGAGAACCCCCCTGGGCAAAGATCCGGGGTCTCGTCTGTCTGTTGGGAAAAGATTCGGGATGAGTGACAGTTACACTTCGCGAGTCACCCCGGGTTGTGCTACCGAGATGTCGATATCTCCGTCTGGAGTACATGTGTACACAACATTTGCATGGCATTGCATTGCATTCATACATTATTGCATTGCATTGCATTCATACATTATGGCATTGCATTGCATCATGGCTTATATTGAGATGATTTGGTGTTTTTACTTGTGATGTCGGATTCGAATTGTACATATTGAGACACATTTTCATTCACATCTAGGTGAGCCACATGGCTTACTCATAATTTACATACATCAATAGTGCTAATCTCGTTGGGCAACAACACATTTATATCATCATCAATAAACGATGCCCATATCCATATACACAAGCCGACGAGGCTATCAAAATGATATACAAAATATGCGCCGACAAGGCTGCAAGACATCTAACCATACACAACTGTCTACGAGCCTCTAAGAAGAGTAGGTAACAACATATAGGCGGGACAGGACCCCGCCATGCCCATATGTATGTACACAAAAGAATAATACCCAAAGGTTGTAGCTCCGGATGAAATGGAGCTCCTCTATGTAGTCCCTGAATAAGAAATCTATGGATCGAAGCTCGTCTCCCCGTCCACTCGCGGGCATGACGCAGCGTCCACAAACAAAAGGACGTCAGTACGAATAATGTACTGAGTATGTAAAGCATAATCAACATCATAGTAGAAGCATAAGAGACAGCACAAGAAATAACATAAGATATAGCATAAGATGGGAGAATCAGGAGGTAATAGAGTCATTTGTACCTCTAGTGGCCTTCATCATATCTACTTACTTGTCTTTCATAGGGACCTTCCATTTCTAATGCTTACTCATGTACATACATATATATATATATACATATATATATATATATATATATATATATATATATATATATATATATATATATATATACATATATGTTCGTATTCGTATTCATATTCATACTCGTATCCATATCATACCCGACCATAAAGGTTCGGTGTTTCACATACCCGGCCATGACAAGGCTCGGTGATTATACATACCTAGCCCTACCAAGGCTCAGTGTTATCCGTACCCAACTGCAGTGGTATGCGCGCGATAGGTATCATACCCGGCCATATAAGCTCGGTGTTACATAATAGTCATACATACTTAGATACGTATACATAAAAGTCCATAAATATCATCAACATCATTGCCATCATTGTTTTCGTCACTTCTATCCTTAGAGGATCAACTATCATATAAAGGAGGTAATAGTATCGTGAACGTATCGAGAATCATGAACTTTGGTAATCTTAGAGATAGAGTCATTTGGCAGAGGAAGATGTATATATAACTATATATATATATATATATATATATATATATATATATATATATATATATATAGCAAGGAACCATGCCTTAATGAAAGAAGGGTTAGCCTTACATACCTCTTTGTCTTCTTAACTACTTAACGTTCACCGTCGTAGCTTGAACAATCTACATTAGAAGGATTCATACCATGGTTAAGCCTTAATGACACTCTTAAATTCAAACTAGAATAAATCATGATCTAATGAAAATTGGGCAGCATTTCCCCTATTTCATCAACTTCCACCATATCACAAAACAACTCCCAAACATCCATAACACACCCACAATATCATAATCAAGTAATCACATTCCATTAAGCCTTCAAAATTCATCCTTGTGTTCAACTTATACCAACAACCTCACACCCATTTTAGCACATTTTCATACAATGCTTCCTTATCACTATTACTACCTTCCATAACAAGATTATATCCATATTATACTAAGAATCATGACTCAAGTTAGCTTACTACTCAAAAACATCATAAAAGTTACACTTAACCCTCATTTTCTACTTTCTTCTTCAACCCAAGTTCTTCAACAACTAAGCATTCATGATAACATGAAATAAGAATGAAAACTAACCTTTTACCTCATGGGAAAGATCTTTGGAGCAGCTATCAACTTGGGTGAAAACCCTAGCCTCAATATCCAAGAATCTCTTGTAGTCTACTAACCCTAGGAAGACTTCTAACACATGAACACTTTGATTCTTGCCTCTTGATCTTTGTTTTCTCTTGGATTGGGGTGGAATAAGCTTGGAGAAGGGTTTAGAGCTCTTAAGACTTGTGGAAGATGAAAAATGAAATAAATGAACAAAGGCCATCTATTTATACAAAAACTTAAAGCTCAGCTCGATGGACTTATACGGACCACTTATACGGTCCGTATAATATTATACGGTCCGTATAAGTGGACCGTATAACACCACCATGGAAAAGTCCCTTTCTGTAAAGGTCGAGTTATACGGACCCCCCTTATACGGACCGTATAAAGTTATACGGACCGTATAAGTGGTCGTATAACTCCCAGTTGTGCGAAACTTTCTCTCGTTGATTCGTTTGACTTCTAATCCTCGTGGAACCTTCTTGGCACTTACATAATACTTCATTAACCATACAATAGGCCCTATAGCAGCCCCTCAAGATATTCTAAATAACCATTAGCTCAATTATAGCGAAAACCTTTCCGAACACGACTTATATTTCACTTCCTTCAACAAACTAAATTTCACATTTTCGTATGACTTCAAAATCTTATGGTATGCTCCTTAAGTTATCTACTACCTTCCTTAATCTCGTAAGGATTTCATAATCACCTTAAGCTCACATTAGCCTATCCACAAGGCAACAAGTCTGAAAATTTTCGAGGTGTAACATTCTTCCCCCTTAGGAACATTCGTCCTCGAATGTTAGGTTCTTGGGGATTCTATAAAAATTTTGCCAGAGTTTCCCCTATAATATGGCACTACCATCCTACACAGCAACCCAAAATACATCGCCTCACAGGGCTACAACAACAACATCAATAACCGTGGCCACACACGACCAGGAAAACATCAAGAAAAACACTACATACCTGAGGATAATGGCGTCTCTGCCTGGGTCTCCTCTGGGGGTGAAAATAGATGCGGGTACCTGAACTTCATGTCTTCTTCGGCTTCCCAAGTCATTTACTCTCTATTATTATTTCTCCATAAAACTTTTACTGAAGCTACTTCTTTGGTTCTGAGTTTCCGTACTTGCCTATCTAAAATGGCAATGGGGACTTCTTCATAAGACAATTGTTTAGTAACTTGGACATCGTCTATTGGTACAATTCTAGAAGGATCTCCAATGCACTTACGAAGCATCGATACATGGAAAACTGGGTGAACTGACTCCAAGTCAGAAGGTAGATCTAATTCGTAAGCCACCTGGCCTACCTTGCGTATAATCTCATAAGGTCCAATGTACCGAGGACTAAGCTTGCCCTTCTTGCCAAATCTCATGACGCCCTTCATTGGCGACACCTTTAAAAATACCCAATCTTTCACTTGGAACTCTAAGTCTCTTCGACGATTATCTGCATAGGATTTCTGACGACTCTGAGCTGTTAATAATCTATCCTGTATAAGCTTGACTTTCTCTATAGCTTGCTGGACCAAGTCTGGCCCTATCAATTTGGTCTCTCCTACTTCGAACCACCCAATTGGAGATCTACACTTTCGCCCATATAAAGCCTCATACGGGGCCATCTGGATGCTAGAATGATAGCTATTGTTATAAGCAAATTCAATAAGTGGTAAGTGATCATCCCAATTACCTCCAAAATCTAATATGCATGCCCGTAGCATATCCTCAAGGGTCTGAATGGTGCGTTCAGCTTGTCCATCAGTCTGTGGGTGAAATGTTGTGCTAAGACTCACCTGAGTCCCCAAACCTTCTTGAAAAGATTTCCAAAAATTGGCTGTAAACTGAGTCCCTCTATCGGATATAATAGATACTGGAACACCGTGAAGTCGCACTATCTCTTTAACATAAAGCTTTGCATAATCTTCTACTACATATATAGTTCTGACCGGTAAGAAATGAGCTGACTTCGTGAGTCTATCCACAATCACCCATATAGAGTCATACTTACGTCGAGAATGGGGTAAGCCTGTAATAAAGTCCATGTTAATTACTTCCCATTTCCAAGTTGGAATTTCTATAGCTTGCAACAATCCACCCGACTTTTGGTGCTCAATTTTCACTTGCTGACAGTTAGGACATTGAGCTACGAATTACGCTATGTCCTTCTTCATTCCATTCCACCAATATATAGATTTAAGATCATGATACATCTTCGTTGCTCCGGGGTGAACGGAATAATGGGAACAATGGGCTTCTCTCAATATTTGGTGGCGTAATCCTGCAACATCAGGAACACATAACCTGCCTCGGCATCGGAGAACTCCATCTCCAGAAATCTCAAATGATGACTTCTCCTTCTGAGGGAGTGTATTTCTATAATGAATTAGCATGGGATCTTCGTATTGTCGCTCTTTCACTTCCACTACTAGCGACGAGACCGCTGAATTTTGAATGATAGCTCCCATACTCCCTGAGTCCACTACTCGAACTCCTAGGCTAGCTAACTGCTGGAGCTCACGAGCTATCTCTCTTTTCTCTGGCTGCACATCGCATAAACTTCCCATGGATCTATGGCTAAGAGCATCAACCACCACATTTGCCTTCCCGGGATGATATAGGATGTTAACATCATAGTCTTTCAACAATTCCAACCACCGCCGTTGCCGTAAATTCAATTCTTTCTGCTTGAAGATATACTGAAGGCTCTTATGATCTGTATAAATATCAACGTGGACGCCATACAAATAATGTCTCCACATCTTCAATGCATGAATCACTGCAGCCAATTCAAGATCATGGGTCGGATAATTTTTCTCATGTTTCCGTAACTGCCTTGAAGCATACGCAATCACCTTACCATGTTGCATCAACACACAACCCAACCCAACGCCTGAAGCATCACAATAGACAACATAACCTTCCGATCCCTCTGGAAGTGTCAGGACTGGGGCAGAAGTTAATCTATCCTTTAGCTCTTGGAAACTACGTTCACAAGCATCTGTCCATTGAAACTTAGCTGATTTCTGGGTCAGCTTCGTGAGTGGTGCAGAAATAGAAGAAAAGCCTTCTACAAATCTCCTGTAATAACCTGCTAAGCCTAGAAAACTACGAACCTCCGTAGGGGTTGTGGGCCTTGGCCAAGTCTTCACGGCCTCAATCTTTTGGGTATCTACCCGAATACCATCGGTTGAAATAATATGCCCCAAAAAGGTCACTGAGTTCAACCAAAACTCACACTTAGAAAATTTGGCAAATAACTCTCGAGTTTGAAGAACTCTAAGAACAATACGTAAATGATCTGCATGTTCTGCCTCGGACTTAGAATATACTAGGATATCGTCGATGAACACAATCACAAATAAATCTAGGAAAGGCCTAAACACCTGGTTCATCAAATCCATAAATACTGCCGGCGCATTAGTTAGCCCAAATGACATTAGCCGGAACTCGAAATGGCCGTATCTGGTTCTGAAGGCTGTCTTAGGAATATCTTTCTCCCTAACTCGTACTTGATGATACCCGGATCTCAAATCTATCTTTGAAAACCATTTGGCGCCTTGTAATTGGTCAAATAAGTCATCAATCCTTGGGAGCGGATATTTGTTCTTGATCGTCACCATATTTAACTGCCGATAGTCAATGCACATTCACAAGAAGCTATCTTTCTTTCGGACAAACAACACGAGTGCTCCCCACGGGGAAGAACTAGGCCTAATAAAACCTTTTTCAAGCAGGTCCTTCAATTGCTCCTTCAACTCTTTCAACTCTGCCAGAGCCATCCTATAGGGAGGAATAGATATGGGCTTGGTATCCGGTAGCACATCAATAGAGAAATCAATCTCCCGCTCTGGAGGGAGGCCTAGAAACTCTTCCGGGAATACATCCAGAAACTCATTCACTATGGGGACAGACTAAAGAGTTGGCGATTTAGCTTCTACATCTTAAACCCGAACTAGATGGTAAATACAATCTTTTATGATCATTTTCCTTGCCTTTAGATAGGAAATAAACCTACCTTTTGGGGACGCGGTATTTCCTTTCCATTCTAAAACTGGTTCTCCCGAAAACTGGAAGCGAACCATTTTCATTCTACAATCAACATTGGTATAGCAAGAAGCAAACTAATCCATGCCCATGATAACGTCAAAGTCCATCATTTTTAACTCATGTAAATCAACCATAGTACGATGGTAACAAATCACAATTACACAATTTCTATATACTCGACTAGCTATTACCGGTTCACCAACGGGTGTAGATACCTCAAAAGGTTTGATCGACTCCGGTTTGACCCCAAACTGCGAGCAACAGATGGAGTAACATACGACAATGTAGAGCCCGGATCTATCAAAACATATACATCAGGGGAAAATACTGATAATATACCTGTGACGACATTGGGAGAAAACTCAAAATACTGGCGTCCAGCTAGTGCATAAATACGGTGCTGAGAGCCACTAGAACTGGGGACTCTCCCTCTGCCTCTACCATGGCTGACTGGCGCATGTGAACCTGGCCCCATAGGGCGCATAGATGATGAAGACCCAGCTGCCGACCTTGAAGGCTGAACTCTACCCCTGCCACCAACCCAGGGGCAATCACTCATGATATGGCCTGGCCGACCGCATGCGTAGCAAACCTTTGAACCTAGTCGACACTGGCCCCAATGTGACTTCCGGCACTGGGAACATCGTGGCATGGGTGGCCTTGCCTGATTCGAATCGCCTCTGAACTAAGAACCCGAAGCCCTAAAACTCTGACTCGGCCCGGAATAAGTAGATTTATCAAATCTCTGGCCTATAAACCATGGAGGCGCACTAGTCATAGGATGGACTGAATGCCTAGAAAACTACTGTCTCTGCCTCTAAACTCACTCGTCGGACCCGACGATCTAGCCCTCTTGCTATACCCTCTATCATGCTCACACTCACTTCTTTGCTGTTGTTGGCTTTCCTCCAAATTCTGGGCATGGGCTTGAATGCTTGAAATATCCATATTATCCTGAAGGGACGCAGACAAGCATCTATCCATCAAGTGTGGCCCTAGGCCTCTCACAAATCGGTGCACTCGGTCACCCATATCCGCTACCATGGCCGAAGCATATCTAGCCAAAGATTTGAAGCGAAGACTATACTCTAAGGCACTCATACTTCCTTGCCTAAGATTCAGGAACTTGTCGGCTCTAGCCCGCCGAACCTCTAGAGGTAAGTAATGTCGGAGGAAGGCATCCACAAATTCTTGCCATACCGGGAGAGGTGCATTGACTCCCCATGAAGCCATCCAAACCGTGTACCAATGGACTGCAACATCCCGCAATCTATAGGACGCTGACTCTATCGATTCAATGTCTGAAGCATGCATTAATCAAAGTGTCCTCAGCATCCCGTCCATAAAGTTCTGAGGGTCCTCATCCGGCTTTGACCCGAAGAATTTCGGAGGGTTCAAGCTAATAAAATCACAGGCCCTTGCACTAACAACCCTATCACCTTGCCCTGTACCTTGCCACTGAGTCTGGGCGGCAACCAACTGAGTAAGTAAATGAATGGCCTCTTTTACATCTTGGCCTGAAGCGTCTGGTGGAGGAGCTGGGGGTGCTGGAGCTGGGGTTGAGGCTCCCTCGTGCTCCTCAGAAATAGGCACTGAGTGGGAGGACTGAGATTGAGTTGTATTCTTGGACTCACCCTCCTCTACAACCATTGGTGGTGCTCTTTCAGCCCGCTTTTCTACCATTGTCTTGCCCTTTTGGGTTGTCGTAGCCTTTCTCTTTACAGGCATTTCTGAAATACATAATACATGGTTAAGGAAAGAAAAATCCTTGTATTATGGCTCTATCGCACGATCTTATGAAGAAAGAAGGTCATTCATTCCTAAAATGCCCGCAGCCTCCTGTTTATAAGTGTGGCGCGTAACACACCCATAAACAAGACTCTACTAGACACGGCTCGTAGACACACCCTAGGACAGAACTGCTCTGATACCACTTTTGTCACGACCCAACCAGAGGGCTATGACGGGCACCCGGTGCTAACCCACCCGTTCACCTCTTAACGTACACTTTCATTCACATCTAGGTGAGCCACATGGCTCACTCATAATTTACATACATCAATAGTGCTAATTTCGTTGGGCAACAACACATTTATATCTCAATAAATGATGCCCGTATCCATATACACAAGCCGACAAGGCTGCAAGACATCTGTTACACCCCGTATCTTCGAAGAAGCATTTATCAAATTTGAAACGTAAGTACGTTGAGTTATGGTTAAGTAAAACCACTTCAAAGTATAAGCAAGCATTATTAAGTATATTTAATGAGTGAAGAATGTATATAAGGTATACCGGAAGGTTTTATAAGGCAATGAGTGAAAGAAATGGAGTAGTACGACTTTGGACAAAGGATGGGTAATGTTTTGTGTGAAAATTTTGGTCCAAATTGGGGGACGAATATCTCTTAGCATATGAAGTGTTTTAAGGTGAAACAAAAGCCTAAAATGAAGTTCGTCGAGTCTAGTTTCCAACGCAATAAACCGCTCATCGATAGGACATAAGAGTAGAGAATTATAAACGTTACAAGTTCAGCTGACAGAGCAGAAACGCGTGCTACAGTATCCAACTTTAGCTACGTCTTTGCTACGATAAAATGCTACGATGGCCCGAATTTGACCCTTATATAAAGGGTAATAACACCTTTTTTTTATATCATATTTTCCTGGAAAATTCTAGAAATTGAAGAGAGAGAGAGAGAGAGGGAAACAAAAAGTGAGCAATTTTTAAGTCGCGGAGTAGTGGTTTATGTCCGAGTAACGCATGGTTGCGATTCTAGTATTGTTTTGTGGTGGATTTTAGCGTGGATATTGAGGATATTGCTGTCTTAACAAGAAAAAAGGTATGAATCTTTCTCTTTTGGTATTATTTAAGGCTTATTTACGGAGATAAAGTCGTTAAATAATTATGTAGTAAGTTGGCTAGTTATGGAAGTTGGAAAACAGCGTGTGGGCTGTTTTATGGTACATATTGGTGGTGGAAATGATGTTATTTATGTTGGTATTTTTTTTGTTGTTGTTGGTTGTTGGATTGTGACTTCGGGCTAGGCATATAAACAGGGGAGGTGTTGTCCGAAATTCGACAGATTATAAATGAATTTATTTGAAGGACTAAGACAAGCGTATAACGATAAGTCTAACGATTGTGTGAATCCTCTTAAATGTAGACTTGCGAGCTCGGACGAATAAGTATAGATAATTGGAGGCTGAACAGGTATGTTAAAGCTCGTCCCTTTTCTTTCAAAGGCATGATTCCTATGATTATAATTCCATAAATGTTTTCATAGCCTCCTTGTTTTCAAGGTTAGAAGTTTACGATTCAAAGGCATAATTCCTTTCCTAATAATTCATAAACGTTTTCCAAATTGTTCGTATTTTCCAAACCAGCGATTATGACTCCGTACGCTCTTATGATAACAACGATGAACACATTTTTGCAATGATAATGATGATGTCAAAGACGATAATATTGCTCTATGATGGTTGTGACGATGATGATGATCCTCTTCTAGAAACTCCGAAGCTATGATTCGAGGGCATTATGAGATTACTGAGCCATTCCATGAATCCCTAGATCTTACTTATTGTTGATGGTCTCACCTCATGTTATTCGTTCCTTCGAGGTAAGATATAGCGAAGATAATGATTCTATTTCCAATGTTATCTAAGTTCATGATTCTCAAGATTCCCGTGACATCGTCAATTTCATCTTACGATGGTTAATCCTTCAGGAATGATATGATGATAATGGTAAAGCCAATGATGATGTTGATTTCATGTATGTATTTTTTTTATGTGTGTGTATGTATGTATGCATTGTATCCCACTGATCAGCTGGGGATAATATCGAGCCTATATGACCGAGTAAGATAATATCGAGCCTATATGGCCGAGTAAGATAACATCGAGTTCCGAAAGGGCCGAGTAAGAAAACATCGAGTCCCTAAAGGGCCGAGTAAGATAACACCGAGTCCCGAAAGGGCCGGGTAAGATGACATCGAGCCTACATGGTCGGGTAAGATAACACCATGTAAGACGCTATGTGTATATATATGTATTACCGCGCCTTAATGGCCGGACGAGATATTATATATGGATATGTATGGGAAAGTTTTTTTAAAAAGCTAAGCATGCACGACATTCGCCTTAAAAGGGCATTCAGAGGCACAGGTTGATCCCTTTTATATTACTTTATCTTCATATGTTCATTATGTTATTTTCCATGTTCGGTATCTCTTACTATGTTACTATTCATGCCTTACATACTCGTACATTGTTCGTATCGTCCCTTCTGTGGACGCTCGCGTTCATGCCCGCAGTGTAGATAGACGAGACAAGGATCTTCCATAGTAGTAGTTCTCGCCTTCGGTACCTCGATTCGATTGGTGAGCTCCACTTCTTCCTGGAGCACTGCCGAGTCTAGATATATATATATATATGTATGATTTTTGTTCAGGGTATGTCGAGGGCCCTGTCCCGACTTGTATGGCTTAAAAACACCATATTCATAGAGGCTTTGCGGACAATGCCCGTATGTACGCTTAGTCATAGTGTGACGATAGTAATGTCGGCATCATGGGTCTAATGTACATATACTTATGCATGATATTACGTTCGTATTTAGCCTCTTGATCCTATTGTTTCCATTTGAGACACGAAGGATGTAAGTTATAAGTTGGTTCGCTCGGTTTCCGTAAGGTGCCGGGTGCCAATCACGCCTTATCGAGGGTGGGGTGTGACAACATCTAACCATACACAATTGTCTATGAGCCTCTAAGAAGAGTAGGTAAAAACATATAGGCGAGAAAGGACCCCGCCATGCCCATATGTATGTACACAAGAGAATAATACCCAAAGGCTGTAGCTCCGGATGAAATGGAGCTCCTCTATGTAGTCTCTGAAAAAGAAATCTATAGATCGAGCCTGTATCCCCCCTGTCCACTTGCGGGTATGACGCAGCGTCCACAAACAAAAGGACGTCAGTACGAATAATGTGCGAGTATGTAAAGCATAATAAACATCATAGTAGAAGCATAAGAGACAAGACACAAGAAATAACATAAGATATAGCATAAGATGGGAGAATCGGAGGTAATAGAGTCATTTGTACCTCTAGCGGCCTTCACCATATCTACTTACTTGTCTTTCATAGGGACCTTCCATTTCTAATGCTTACTCATGTACATATATATATATATATATATATATATATATATATATATATATATGTACGTATTCGTATTCATATTCATACTCGTATCCATATCATACCCGACCACGCAGGTTCGATGTTTCACATATCCGGCCATGACAAGGCTCGTTGATTATACATACCCCCGCCCTACCAAGGCTCGGTATTATTCGTACCCAAGCTGCAGGTGGTGTGCGCGCGATAGGTATCATATCCGGCCACATAAGCTCGGTATTACATAATGGTCGTACCTACTTAGATACGTATACATAAAAGTCCATAAATATCATCAACATCATTATTTTCGTCACTTCTCTCCCTAGAGGATCAACTATCATATAAAGGAGGTAATAGTATCGTGAACATATCGAGAATCATGAACTTTGGTAATCGCAGAGAAAGAGTCATTTGGCGTATATTATGGAACTCATGAAAGGATATATATATATATATATATATATATATATATATATATATATATATATATATATATATAGGAACCATGCCTTAATGGAAGAAGGGTTAACCTTACATACCTCTTTGTCTTCTTAACTAGTTAACATTCACCGTCATAGCTTGAACAATCTACATTAGAAGGATTCATACCATGGTTAAGCTCTAATGACACTCTTAGATTCAAACTAGAATAAATCATGATCTAATGAAAATTGGCTAGCATTTCCCCTATTTTGTTAACTTACACCATATCACAAAACAACTCCCAAACATCCATAACACACCCACAATATCATAATCAAGTAATCACATTCCATTAAGCCTCCAAAATTCATCCTTGTGTTCAACTTATACCAACAACCTCACACCCATTTAGCACATTTTCATACAATGCTTCCTTATCGCTATTATTACCTTCCATAACAAGATTATATCCATATTATACTAAGAATCATGACTCAAGTTAGCTTACTACTCAAAAACATCATAAAAGTTACACTTAACCCTCATTTTCTACCTTCTTATTCAACAACTAAGCATTCATGATAACATGAAATAAGAATGAAAAATAACCTTTTACCTCATGGGAAAGATCTTTGGAGCAGCTATCAACTTGGGTGAAAACCCTAGCCGCAATATCTAAGAATCTCTTGTAGTCTACTAACCCTATGAAGACTTCTAACACATGAACACTTTGATTCTTGCCTCTTGATCTTTGTTTTCTCTTGGATTGGGGTGGAATAAGCTTGGAGAAGGGTTTGGATCTCTTAAGACTTGTGGAAGATGAAAAATGAAATAAATGAGCAAAGGCCATCTATTTATACAAAAACATAAAATCTGCCCGATGGACTTTATACGGACCACTTATACGGTCCGTATAAGTGGACCGTATAACACCACCCTGGGAAGTCCCTTTCTGTAATGGGTCGAGTTATACGTCCTCCTTATACAGACCGTATAAAGTTATACGGACCGTATAAGTGGTCGTATAACTCCTGATTTTGCGAAACTTTCTCTCGCTGATTCGTTTGACTTCTAATCATCGTGGAACCTTCTTGGAACTTACATAATACTTCATTAACCATACAATAGGCCCTATATCAGCCCCCAAGATATTCTAAATAACCATTAGCTCACTTATAGCGAAAACCTTTCCGAACGCAGCTTATATTTCACTTCCTTCAACAAACTAAATTTCACATTTTCGTATGACTTCAAAATCTTATGGTATGCTCCTTAAGTTATCTACTACCTTCCTTAATCTTGTAAGGATTTCATAATCACCTTAAGCTCACATTAGCCTATCCACAAGGCAACAAGTCCAAAATTTTTTGAGGTGTAACGGTTTTGTACTGATCTGCACTTGCTGTGTTCTTTTATGGATCCAGAGTATTAGGCAGGTTCCACTCTTTTCTCTCGTAGTTGATTGGAGAGGCTGCTGTGGAGTCATTCCAGGGTGAGCATGATAATGGCCGCTGTCCAGATGTTCTTTCCTTTACTTACTTGTCTTACTCTTATTTCGAGACAGATGTATTTTGAGACTTTATCATCTTTCAGACTTGTAGTATTTAGCTAGTGCTCTTGTATGAATTAGACCAGATCTACGGGATTGTATTTAGTATTTTCGCACTTTATCTTATATGGATGATTTGAGACATATTCTATATGTATTTCTTTCGCCTTTACTTAAATTGGTTATATTAGGATAAGGGTTCAGCTATCGCGGTCGCAATGGGAGGTGCTCGTGCATCCTTATAAAATGGGTCATGACAAGTTGGTATCAGAGCCCTAGGTTACCCAGTCTATAATACAAGAGCGTGTCTAGTAGAGTCTTGTGGATCGGTATGATGAGCTTCGTACTTATCTGCGAGAGGCTATAAGACATTTAGGAAACTTTGAATTCTTTCATTCTGTCATGCGACTTTATTCAAATTGGTATCTAGTCGATTCCAATTGGTATCTGGGCCTTCTTATCTTGATCATTCTCGGAAGATAAAAATTCGTCCTTAAATTTTTACGTGAACAGTCGATCTATGATGTGTCGTGGTGTGGTACGAGATGTGTTATTCGGATTCGGACAAGTGACCCAGTTTAGTCACTAGTTATGGCCTGAGGTTTCTATTGTGTGGAGTCACGATTAGACTCGATTGTTGTCTTGAGTCGCGATTTGACTCGTTTATTGTGAGAGTTTGTGAGAAATGAGAAGATAGTTTAGAAAGTTGCAGGGTCTTCATGTTTCAGCTTTGGGTTGCTGGAAAGTGATAAGTGTAATTATGTCTTAACAATATTAGGTTGCTTGATGGTATGACTGGTTTGACTTCAGCTTCATCAGGGTTTTATGATGGTGTGCGTGACACTGGTGGACCAATGGCGGGTTGACGATTCAGCAAGGGTAGAGTATTAGACTTCGGTATCTGAGGACAAGTGTAAGTTCGGTGATGACATCGAATTTGGACAACGTAGTATGATCGCGTGTGATAGAGAAAAGAAGTTGACAATAAGGACATAAAAGAAGACTTTGGTGGAACGCGCGTAGCAAAGTGAGACTTCATAGAATATCTTGGGCATGAGTACTTTTCAAGGGTTTGGGAAGAAAAAAAAATTGGTATCTTGCATGGTCGTCAGGATAAGGTTGCAACTGGTGCTAAGGTTATTCTTGATATAATTTAGTTGATGTTAAAGGACTACTCGATTATGAAGTGAATGCTACGGGCACATCGTTTGATCGGTAAGCTTTATTGGGTTGTAGGATTCGAGGAGTTAGTAAACGACTGATGGAAATGACTTCAACTGTGGGCATATGCGATAAGTTAATGACTTGAGGAGTTACTAGGTGTTCACTTAGATGGGAGGAGAAGTATTGATTTTATTTTATGGTTTGTCGGGCTTAAATGGATGATTAGTTTAGAGGACCGAGTGGATTTAAGCATTTGTTGGTTGATAGTGATAAAAGTGATTTGAAATGAAATAAGAAAATTGAAGGATTACAATGAGACAACTTGCTATCAATTTCAGAGGATTAAGGTTCGTAAGGCTTAAGATCTTATGGATGGGTTGTATGTTCGGTTATGTCATAGACTAATAGAGATTAGTGGTAAACTACGGTTGGGAATCTTGTATTCATTGTGTTATTGGCTAGATTCCTTTACTAGTGTGTTATTACTCGGCTTGGGTGATTGAATAAAAAGGGGTAGTTGTGCAAGTGGTTAAAGGTATTTAGATTCGATAATTAAGGTAAGAGGTGATTCTTCGAGGACTAGTAACGTTAAGGATTTGAGTAAGGGATTACTGAACATGGATACTTGACATGGTAGATCAATGATGGGTTAACTAAGTTAAGTTCGGTATATATTTTGAAAATCGAGTAAGGTAATTCGGGCAAGGATGTTTCAGTAAGATACATGAGGATATTAGTGAGACTATTTGTGTAATACGCTAGATTTAGAGAGTGTTAAGCTTAGAGTGGTAAGCGTTAAGGAAACTGTAACGGATAGAGTTGTGGCCTACTATTACCTTCAGATGTGATTTAGTCAGCGTAGGAGACTTATGGTTATGTGATAGACTACTGAGTGGGTTCGAGTAATGGTCAGACGATGGCGGTATAAGTGAACTGATAGAGATTAAGGAATTGAAGAGTCAAGACAAGGTATAGTTAATCAAGAGTCGGCAAGAATAAGGTACATCTTGGGATTACCTGAGTCTATTTAGATTGTGGCATCGTTGTCTTACGAATTCAGATGAGGTATGATAATTGCGTGAGCTTAAGGAAGGAAGTCTATAGATGGAATAAGTGAAATGAGGAAAATTCTGTAAGATTCGCGAACGGCAGCTAGTAATAAGCATATTCAGTTAACCAGCATGTTGAGACTTATTAGAAGTGGCGTGGTGGTACACCATTGGAAAAGTTCGTAACATTCTACAGTGAATGAGTCAGTGTGCTTAAGAGGAAGGATTGTGGAATACCTATTATGTGATACTGGAGTATATTTTTGAAGTTATAATTGCAAGTAATATTGATGGGACAGTTTAGGTAAGAGATTTTGGTTATTAAAGATTTGGGGGTAATTGCGTGAGATTTTGAGTGACAGTGTAAGATTGGATACTTTCAGAGAATTTACGAGCATATCGAGGTGATACTATTAGAGGTTGATGGTTACATAATTACTATATGAGGCTTGAGGTTTTGCATCGAAAGTTCGGGGTTGTATTGGATTTGCGTATTGGGTAAAGGTTGAGAAACATGAAGTTGGAATCGTAAGGTATAGTTCTTCGGTACTAAGTTGATAACCAGGATAGGGGTCGTGGAGTCTAAAGTGATAGACAGGATTTGTTATGCATGGTATGGCTGTGATTGGTTTCGAAATTCGGAGTCAGTTCTAATGACTATTGGTGGTATTCGAGAGTTGTGCATTCATTCAGGGTCAGCATGGTTCGAGTTAAGCTTAATAGTCTATGGTTATATTTCCAGAAAGATATTTATAGATTCGATGCGTTTCGGCTCAGATTTGAGGTATGACAGATTTACCGAGCCTTGTCAAGGTTTCCTAGTGGATTTGATGATATTTTCTGAGAATAGTTACTTGGATAGAATAATGGATTGCAATGAGCTTAGTACAGCTTTGAGGAGGAACTATTGTTCGAGATGTCTTTATAGTGACCAGTTGAGTTCTGACGGACTTAGCTCAGCGAGATATTCAGTGGTATGGTTTTTGTGTTGTGATTTGAAGGTTTAAGAAGACTTGGAACTAGTCAAATTGGTACGTAAATAAGGTCACTTTTGATGGAATTGCGTAGAGAACTCAGGTGAATCAAGGATTCTTTTTGACACGAGTAAGTTATGGGTTTAGAATTTTGGTAGGTGTGTTCTTATATTTCTAAGGAATCGTGGTATGAGAAACGACTCTAGTAAGTGCGAAGGAAAGGTTAGCGAAATCAGAGTATTTCATCAGTTCAGAATGGGTTATAGTTGTGACCATGTTTTAGATGATTTCATTGGTTGGGGAAGTATTTGTGGGGCCTTTTGATTGCACTCAGAGTTGCGGTTTTATCAAATCGGAGGATTCGAGTAAGTGATTCGTTTATTCGAGGATCAGTTGCGAGGGAAATCCGAATATGGAGATATGAGAATTGGAGCTTGAGCTAAGTTTAGCGAGTTGTGACTGGTAAGTGAGCCAAGGTGCTTCGGCCTGTTTGAGACTACCGTTGTCGGACCCTTGTTCTATGAGTTAGTTTTTCACCAGATCTGTCGAATGTTCATCCGATTTTCCATGTTCCTGTGTTGGAGAAGTACCGTTCTGGTGGTTTCAGTATCATTCGTTGGGATTCAATTTTGTTTGATGAGAATCTTTCCTATTAGGAGAAGCCCGATATGTGTTCGAGATACCCCAGTTGTTGCGAGCTCAGGCATCTTTCCTCGTTCCTTTCCTTGTTGCTCGAGGACGAGCGATTGTTTAATTGGTTTCTGATGTAACGACCGGTTTGGTCATTATTGCATTTCCGGCCCTTTTGACCCTTTCCTGAACTTGGTTAAATAATTTTTACCCGAGGGGACCGTTGACATGCTTTCCGAGGTGTCTAAATTTGATTCGGGTGACTTTTTGTGAAATGTGGGCTTAAAGCGAAAAAGAGTTGACTCAAAGTTGACTTTTGGGTAAACGAACCTTTTTTTAAAAATTCGACAATTCTGAGAGGTCCGGATGGTCTTTTAAAACATGTGTGTATATCTAGTTCGGTTCCCAATGCACTCGGATGCATTTTGTGACTTGGGTTGTGAAGTTAGAAATGAGATATCAGGGGTTGACTCGGTCATTGAGGCCTCCGTTAGGAATTTTGAGGCCACGAGTGCGTTCGTAGCGCGTTTTTCTGTATATCTGCATATTTGGTTTGTGTCCGGAAGGTTCCGGGGTGGTTACGGTGTCGATTTCAAATTTGGAAGACACCGAAATTTTCTGGTGTCTAGTTGGCGCCATAGTGGTAGGGCTAACCGCCAATGCACTAGCGCCATGGCGGTAGGGTTGGCCACTAATGCGGTGGCGCCATGGCGAGTTTTCTGATTTAAAAGCCTTTCAAAACCCTTATTTCCTTCAATTCCTTATATTATATTTTCTTAGCATATTGGAGGCGATTTGAGGAGGGTTTGGTCAGATTTTTCTTGAGGGTAAGTTCTCTAATCTCAATCTCTTCCATTACCTTTCCTAAGTAAGAATTCATGCTAGTAACTCCATAGAACTTGGAGAATAGGAGAGGGTTTTTGGGCTTCTTTCTTCAATAAGTTGTTAATCATAAAACCCTGATTTGTTGGTGGATTAAGCTTGATTAAGCATGGATTTTTGAGTAGTAATTATACAAACATGATTCTTTCATTATTTGTGGCAAATTAGTGAGATTTAAGAGTTAGGGTTTATACTTGAAATTCAAAATTAGGTGAATCCTTGAGTTAATTAGCAATCAGTTGTTAGGTTATGATCACCTAGTTCTTAATTTGATATTTTACTCCCGAATTTCCCGTTTAGACCTTGTGGGCCCCGTTTCCCCAAATTCTAGGGTTAGATTTGACCTAAATTGAATGATAGCGATATTAGTATCGTTCTTCATGATTTCTAATCTAGATTTTGAATATACCTAGACTTCGTTGATCTTCAGGCTCAGCGGAAGGGCAAGGCAAAAGAGTGATTGATTGGTGTTTGTTATTCGGCCATCCAGGTGAGTTATGGCTTACCCTTGGTGAGACTTCGTGTAGCGAAGCATATATTTAGTTGATATTGTCGGAGAAAGCATGTAAACCTTCGGGTATGAAGTTGGGTTGGATATTGTCTTAGGTTAGGCCCTGTTGCGTGATTGGGGTTAGCTACCCCGTTGTGTTATGACTTGTTTGTTCTATTGTGTATGCTTGATGCCACGTGTTGTGAGTAGATATTGGGATATATTGTTCCATCTTTATTGTGATATTGTAGTATCTTACAGGTTGACGTTGATACGAGGATAGAGTTCCATGTGACTTGTGTAGTCTTTCATGATATTGTTGGCGTACCCATTGTTGGTACTTGTGATATTGATCTGATTATTTATAATGATACATGCATTGCATGCACTCTCATTCCCATGATGTACTGTTGATACATTGTTGGTACTTGATGAAACACTGTGATGAGCTGGGCTCGATTTTTAAATGAGAGTGACGTGTGAGTCCGATATTCGATGTTAATATCGGAATCGTGGATTGAGTGGGTGCATGGACTCTGCGGGTCCCCCACAATGGTGCTGGTGAGAACCCTCCGTGGGCAAAGATCCGAGAAGAGTGGCACTTAGACTTCGCGAGTCACCTTGGGTTGTGCTACCGGGATGTCGATATTTCCATCTGGAGTACATGTGTACACAACATTTGCATGGCATTGCAATGCATTCATACATTATTGCATTGCATTGCATCATGGCTTATATTGAGATGATTTGGTGTTTTTGCTTGTGATGTCAGATTCGAATTGTACATATTGAAACTTGGCACATTTGGATTAGATGCTCTACTTAGGTGATGACGTGTACTTGGTTCTGATTAAGTTTGGGTTATACTTGTTGATTTATCTGCCTATCTTGTTGTCTGACTTATGTTAGCTATACTTAGTCGGCCTATGATACTAACCAGTACTATAGTTTTGTATTGATCTGCACTTGCTGCATTCTTTTATGGATGCAAAGTATTAGACAGGTTCCACTCTTCTCCCTCATAGTTGATTGGCGAGGCTGTTGTAGAGTCATTCCAGGGTGAGCACGATGACGGCCGCTGCCGGATGTTCTTTCTTTTACTTTACTTGTCTTACTTTTATTTCGAGACAGTTGTATTATGAGACTTTATCATCTTTCAGACTTGTAATATTTAGTTAGTTCTCTTGTATTAATTAGACCAGATCTATGGGGTTGTATTTAGTATCTCCGCACTTTATCTTATATGGATGATTTGAGACTTATTCTATATTTATTTCTTCTGCCTGTACTGAAATTGTTTATATTGGGATAAGGGTTCGCCTATCGCGGTGGCAATGGTAGGTGCCCGTGCCTTCTTTTAAATTGGGTCGCGACAGGAGCTGAGTTTGCTGGCACACATTCTAACACTTTTGTTGTCATATGGGGGCTGATGTATTTGTGAGCTGATATGCCTCCTAAGCTGCTTAATTTAGTAATGTTAATACTAAATTTTGAGGTTAGAAATTATTCAAGTCGGATTCTAATTCCTGGTTTGAGTGCAACTGTTCAGTTAATGTTAACAGATGATCCTTCATTTTGTGTTTAGCCTAAATCTGAGAGGATGTATAATTAGGCTTGAACTACAAGCTCAATTTATAAGAAATGTCATCGGATATTTAATTTAAGACAAACTCTTGATAACATTCATAACTGAGACCTTTGAGCGATTTGTGACTTAACAATAAAGATGACTTTAAGTTTAACTTACTTTTGGAAGATTGTGACTCAATACTCACTCAATTTTGGTAATGTGTTCTGGTTTCTATATCTCTCAATTCATGTGTGTGTGCAGCCTCCCAGGTCTTATAATTTCAAATTATTAAGTCTGGCCAAATGAATACAGTTTACTTTTATTCTTTGGCACAGAAGCTGCTTTGTCATGATAAAGGATGAAATAGCATTAGTTTTTTTTCTTTTCTGAACTCTAATATAAGATCTTTATACAATACTGTATTGAGGTTGTCAGCTTGCATGCTTCACCACTTCCCTGTTTCCTTACTGTTACCTTATTCTACTTGGCTGTCTGATTTGCTACTATATTTTGCCATCTTGTTGCTGCATTTTCTGCAACTTGCTACTGTACTTTGGGGCAACTTTGTTGCTGTGTTTGAATCAGAAGTTGCAACTGTTTGAACTTTGTTTTGTTTATTTTTTTAATTTCAAATATGGAATAAAGTGACATGATAGGATCTCTGTTTGCCTAAAAATTATTAACACACTTCTGGTTTGTCTAAAATTACTAGTTCAAGCTCTGTTATTTGGTGTGTGTTTAAAACCATATGTCTGCTTTCCCTCAATCAGTATATAAGTATTAAAACTCAATCTATGATTTTCCAAATTGATGTTTCTGAAGCTGATTCCTTGAAAGACCTTTGTTAATAGTCTTCCCTTTCACTGATAGCATAATGCCATGGCTGTTAATCAGCACTCACCCTTTGTCCAGTTCTTGTGGCCCTTGTTTGGTCAGTTTTTTTTTAAGTTGCAGTTGCCTGCTACCTCCTATCCAACACAATTTTTAATATTGGTCTGTAGTTAAATCTTTGTAGGTAAACAGTTTTCTCAAATGTCTTGTTCTATAATCTAAATATATTCTTGCTTGAATCCTCAGTCGACGACTAAGATATCGATCAAGCTTGTTCAGAACAATCTAGATCTATCCTAAGCTCTAAGTTTTGAGATTTAAAGGATGCATCATGTTTGCCTCAGCCTTTCTATTTGCGTTTGCTTTGCCGGCTGAAAGCCAAGGAAAGCTTTGGGTTTAGTTTAGCCTCCTCTGATAGCCTACCATGCCTAAGGTTCTAGAAGCCTTTTGAGCTTATGCAGCATTGGAAATAGGATGGTGGTAGCCCCCTCCTTGCCTTAGTTTTCTCTGAAATTGTTTTCCATGAATTGGTTACTAGTTGCTAAGACCTTATTCATTAAACTTGATTGAGTGTTTGTTGTTCATGTTATTTGTCAACACCATGCTTTGAAAAATGTCTTTACTTTTAATTTGTTGGAACTGTGCACTTTAGGATACTCCTCCTTCACTCCTTTCTTTCTTTGCATGACTTGGGGAGTTTTCCCAATCCTAAATGTTCATGAGTTATTGCTGAACTTGGGAAAATTTGCTACACTTTACTGTTACTTGTTGTTATTGAGGCAAACAACTGCTATTTTTGAGACACACTTTGTGCTTTACTTTGAGGCTGTTGTTCTCAAAGAGCAGCTGTTACACTTGAGAAATGGTTTTTGCCATTTTTGTTTGCTGCACTTTGAGCTGCTGCTGTACTGGGAAGAACAAATACTACATTTTGATATGTTTGTTGCTGCATTTTTTACATGTTCAAGAGCCATTACCGGCTGTTAAGCAGCTGCTGCATTTTTTCTGAGATCTAGCACTACACTGATCTGAACTGTTGCTTTATCTCGATATGAACATAGTGCTACATTTGATAAAATGTCACTGATTTGAATAGATACTACACTTGGGGCCGATGAGAACATTTAATTTGAGGCCATGCCTTGTTCGGAAAGGTTATCCCTAGGTTTAGGCAAGGATGATCTCACATTGATATCACGAGGTAGGAACCAACATGCACTTGGCAAGGTAACTAGAATGACACCTAGTTTGCAGCCGCGACGTGATTCAGGCTCCTTTGCCATAGTCGGAACCGTGAGTCTAAGCCTCCGTGAGTCTAAGCCTCCCTAATCAAAGCTCTCAAAGTTTGATGCGAGTCCGAGGGATAGTATTATTTATGTTCCTAAACGTCACCCTATGGGGTGGCGTATCATTTTGACTAACTATTTTCCTTTTCATTGTGCGAGGAAGCAATATAACAAGCATGAAAAGCAAAAGCTCGAGGATAAAGTAAAAGGATCGGATGCTTGGAGCTTCGGATGAAAGATTAGAAGAATATAGAAGAAAGAGAACAAGGCTGCTAAATGATTTGGGTCCAAGGCCATAAAAGCTAAACTTTCTTTCCCTTCCTTTAGTATAAGTTTTACATTATTTTCTGTATGATATGCAAATACATTTGTATAGATATTGAAACCCCTACAGGTTAGAACCTAGGATTTGGGTAGACAATGTTTCAAAACTGTATCTAAATGATGAAAGAATTGTATTCCACTTGATTAAAATAAATAAAAGTGAAAGTATATTTTTCTTGCAAAAAGTTGATTATTTCTGAATACCTCTTTAAAAGTGTATTTTAATTTGAGAATTCTAAGAAAAGAAAGTAAAAGAAACATTTGGGCTAGACCCAACTTAATGAATTCAAATAAGTGAAATTTCCTTCAAAGCCCGAGTTTGAGAAATTAGTTCTAGGGATATGGTTGACTGAATAGATAAAATGAGGATAATGTACAAATTAAATAATGGCTATATATATACACACATACAAACACATGGCATTAGTTTTAGATGGGATATACCCAGTATACTATTCTTATAAGTAAAAGGACAAACTATTTTATCACAGATGTTTTCTAATCCGAACTTAAACTACTCTTATTTAAAGGGAAATTCTTTAATTCTTTTAAAGCCAAAATGATATGTCATGATAGTATATTCTTATACGGGAAACTAAACAAAACATAAGCAGTTCATACATTATCACACATTGAAGCTCGAAGGTCAACCGTATTCTACAGATCCGTAATACTGGGGTGCCTAACACTTTCCCCAGCGGATCACCAGAGCCCTTACCTAGAACTCTGGATTACAAAGGATTTTTCACGGTGTTTGAATAAACCCTTCATCATTGGTTTTCCTAATTTCCTAAAAATTAGGTAGCGACTCTTTTAAAACAAAGTCTGAAAGAGCACAAAAAGTTCTTAGTAACTTTTTCGAGCGCTAACCCCGCCTATGAAAATGTGAACCGTTTCAATGACCATAAGTTAATCAAAAGCAGAATCTCAGGACATGGACAAGAAATAGCAGGAACAGAACCACGTATGCACTCGATGGGATGAGCCAAGAGCAGGCTGAAGTAAACAGGAAACAAGTACCAAAAATGCAGTCATGGGGGAACAATACAAACTGTAGCACCCCAATGTAAGGCAAATAAAACAAAGAACAAGGCACAAGATCATGGATGAGACAACATGGGTTGTAGTATACAGATGTGAGGTGGACAAGAACAAGAAAACAAAGCACATAATCATGGAGGGACGCACACCAGCTGTGACACACAAGAGAGGCAAATACAGGCAAGTATTGAAGTACATAATCATGAAGTGGACTAGGACAGGCTGCATCTCATAGATAAGAGGCAAACAGAAGCCAGTTGGGGTTAAGGGGACATGGCAGGGACAAAGGCAGGACTAGAAACCATCTGTGTCTTAGTTATCATATACAAAACCTGGTTTCCTCTAGGGGCAGTTAATACAGTTGGGACAAGCAAACAAGACATGGTCAAAACAAATTGTCATCCCAATTTTACACTTCTATTAAGCCCCTGCCCTTTGTGTCTAACTTAAACACATATGCCCACTATCCCCTTATCAAATCATCCATCACCCTATATGTACACTTGATTCTAACCTAGGGTCTCTTTGGGTCTAGGAACAGAATCCATGTAGTCCCAAGGTTCTTTATGATGAGCACACAACCCCACAGACCACAGAAGGGCCATGGTGCCCATTATATGAAGGAAAGGTGCTATTAACCAAGCTAGGCCTAGTTTTCCTTTATCCTTCTCCAGGGAACCTTTAAAAAGGCTCATCTTTGGTCATGTAGCCTTAGCTCACTTTCAGCCCCCTTGTGATCATATGGAGACTTGTTTCTTAAATTACTCACAACCCAGAATTCAATCCAAAAGGTTTCAAATACATATGCCTATAAACAAAATTATCTAAACTAAGGTCATAGCCATTTCTCAATCTCTTCAAGGTATAATTAAGCTAATTCAGAGTCATATCATGGGTCAGCTCATCATTAACAGGTTACTCAGGTCCTTCAGGTCATGCCATGTCCTAAGCTCTATTCCACCCAGCCCCCAGAGATGTATACAACCAGATAGCAAGCAATGGTAGTTCAGCACAAAGGCAGAGTATTTCTAGAAATGCAAAAAGCCAAACAGTCAAGTAGTGATACTAAGCATATAGGTAAGTCATTGGAATTCAAATCAGAGGCACAAAACAACTCAAGAAAGGATGCAGCAGGCAGGTTTCCAACTTGGGTATTGCACTAATTTATTTTAGAAAAGAGCCTTGGAAGAGTTTGTGACTTAAGGCATACATCTAGACTTATTGGTTTAGCTCACATACTTTTTATGAATCCCAATATGTAACAATCATATCTACTAACTAGAACCAATACCAATCCATACATAGATGTACATTCAGAACCTTTACGGAAATGGATTACAGAAGCAAATTATGTAAGCAACCAGTCAAACAATTTTGAATCAACCTTAGTTCCTTGTAATGGTTCCTCAACTATTTTATCTAGGCAGATCTTCTAAGAAAAATTTTTATAGCATAGTTAGGTTCTCACAATCAAAGACTCAATCATCATCATAAGGAAGCAAGTTCCCATGGTGCAAAATACAGGTGCATATGTTAAGGAGAATTAAAAGTCGCATTATCATAAGTAAAAGAAGGTGGCAGACATTAAGGTTATTACTCAGTCCCTCAATGATGTTGACTTGGATCATTACTAGCAACTCCCTGATCCCACTTCTTTATCACACAATAATAGCACAGACAATCAATTGCCTCAGGTTAGATCCCTTTTAGAAGACATAGTTGAACACATGACTTAAACTTTACAAAGGCTAGCAAGATATTATTTAGCTCTAGGTGTACCCCTTCCCCAGACATGGCTAAGCTTCCCTAATCCACCTGAGGTCCTTGTGTGTCCCAGGACCATAGAAAAAATTTCAAAGGAATGGGAAGAAGCCTCAGGGTCCTGAAAGGGAAGCAGGACAGGGTGGGATCATCACCTCCCTATCTTTTTTTCCTGAATCTCCTTTCAATAAAAAGGGATCGTGGGTTCCACGGGTCATTACCTCCAGTTCATGCCCAGGCTCACCTTTTACTCTCCCAAGACCTTCCCCCCTGTGACCTCATCCTCATACCCCAATGACAACACTAAGGGCTTTGGGAAGGTTTAGAACAGCTTCTCACCATCACAAGTCTACCATAGTTAACTCATTAAGCCCTATTTAAACCTTTAAGGTCTAATGGTCGAGTTATAAGCATGATCAAAGATTACCTAAGTCAATCAGTCCCACAGAAGTGTCAACATATTAAGAAGGCAAACAATCAACTGATGATTCATGTTTAGCATCCCATAGAGTTCACTTAGATGCCAGCTAGTCTTACGCATGGAACATATGAAAGAAATCAATAACTCAATCAGTCGTCACACAAAGCTTGCATTAACCAATTAGTTAACTGGACAAGGATCAAACTCAAATGTGCATGATAGAATAGGTCACCCCAACTTCAAATCAATGATCGAATAATGGAAGGGAGTAGACCACAGAAAATGCTAACTCACAGTATCATGTCTTATGCATTCTATCCTCCAATCAACTCAGAGTAAAGTATTTTGAGATATGAAAAAAAAAACACAATCAACCTAGCATCTCATATGCATACTAGACAGACCTTAAACAACCAAGGTAAGGCTAGGAAGGGTAATGATACTAGACCCTTTTTACCTCATTCTTCATCCTAGACCAATGCAAAGTGAAGATGACCCTAGACAGGACCCAATAAACTCAAAACCTTAGACTTACTGTAACAACTACACCCTCACTTCAAGCTTTGACACAGAGGAAATAGGATAACAAACTTCATGGAATAGAATTTGAACAAAGGTACTCCAGTTTCGCTAGACTCACTCATAGTTGGCCCTCCCTATCCAATCACATCTAAATGACATAATACAGCTCAAACTTAACCAAGACCATCAGACCAAACCAGTCTTAAAACGCTTGAGTGATCATACAGAGATATTCAGGTTGAGACTAAGCAAGCAAGCAAACCTTACACCCACCCCATGCTATTCCATTTTTAGGGATGCATCCTTCCAAATCCATCACTGATAACCACATCAAGTTACAAATTTTAAATCCAAAACCACATTATCCTAGACTCAAACTCCCATCATTCATATTCAAAGCATCTAGTCAACTATACTTAAACAAAGACAAATAGGTGAAGACTAGATTACTTTCATTGATAGACTCAAACAAAAAAGATCAGATTCTTACTAGCCTAAACTCATTAAATAACTCTTAATTAATCATGACTGCATATGATCATAAACTAATGTAGTGTTAACAGAACCCTGACTTGAACTAGCATATATCATCACACTAATCACCACTCAAACAGGCAAAAAACAAGACATGAATATGACTAAGCAGTACCAACATTAACAGGGATTTCAGTAACTAATAGCCCATTACTACAAATTTACTAAAACAAGTAAAGAAATGACAATATAATAACCTAGACTAATCAGATCCACTCTCAACTAAAACAAAGGAAAATGCAGAAAAATGACAAGAAGATTAAATATTACCTTTTGTGTGTGCAGCCGTGTGCAAGAATGGACTTGGAAACCCTTTTTGTGCTTCCAATTTCTCCAACTCCAACCACAGAACCAACCAAAGACACAAAGCAAAAAAAATAAAAAATTTAGACTGTGAGACTTTAATTTCGAGTTAAAGCCTGAAAATTATACTAAAACAAACTTTGAGTCTTGAATTTTTTAGATTCAAATCTCTCCTTTTTTAGTTTTCTAAATGCGAGGTTTTATTTATAGTAACCCCAAAAAATGCTAAAAGAGTCCTTCACCGATGTGGGACTTGTGAGTTTTTCTCACAAGTTTCACTTGACATCAACTTTGAACGGACAGGTTGAGGGCGCGGTGGTAATCAATGGCTCATTTTGAGCCTAATACCCTCAGACAACTTGCAAGTTAAAGAAATAAAAAAAAAAGGGCGAAGATTGTACCTTTTAAGGTTGTGTTTGGAGAGATTGGTCGGAGAAAATGCGAAATAGGATAAAGCAATAAATGCTTCGTCCTCTTCCTTCCATTACCACATCTTACACGCCTACGCCACCTTAAAATCGGCAATGGGACAGCAGGAGAGACGGAGAAGGGTAAGGCGGCTCTAGGTTTAGGTGAAAACCCTAGCCGCTTGAGAGGGGTAATGACCCCTTAGGGGTCTGATTAAATAGAAAGGGAGTGTTATATGTTGTAGGCTGGGCCGGGTCTGGGCCGGGTCTGGGCCATTAGGCTTGGGCTCTGTCATATGAAAAGAAAAAGGGGAGGGCCCTTTTGACATACACATATACACACAATGTATACATACATGTATACATTGTATTTATATATGTATACATAGTGTGTATATATGTATGAAAGGACCAAATATGTAGTCCAACTAATGGTTCAGGCTAAAAATATCAATTATTAACCATGATATTTTAAGCCTGATCAAATTAGGACGCAATTAATTTAAAACATGACTATTAAATCCATTGTTGCAAACGTGGCCTCAATTGGCTTTAAAACTAAATGATTTTTTGCAATTATAACCTTTTATCGAGCTAATTGCAAATATATCCTTGACTAATCTTAATCTGATTAATTATTTCAAATATAGCCTTATTTTGGTATTAATTAACCAATTAAAACTAATTTGCCCTAATGACCACAATTGATTTGCCAATGGATTTGGTCTTCTCAATTAAAACCACTAGGAGGCTAAATTTGCAAAAATGACCCCAATCTCCTTAAACCATGAATGGGTCAATTAAAATGTGGTCATTTATGTAAAACCATTTGAATAATCAAAACCAATTTGCAAAATGACCCCTCTAATTAAATATCAAACAATTATGCAAACACACAGAATTAAAGGTTGAGGGGTAAAATGGTCAATTCCTTTAATTATTCAAATACCTTGGATAAAAATAGAAATAATTATTTATTAGCTTGATTTTTCCTTGATTCAACAATTAGGTAATTATTCAAAATTGTTTTGCTTTTGATTAATTCCAATAAAATATTCCATAAATGTCATAAAATATCAATTGATTTTCACATAATTCATAATGCCCTGAAAATCTCTTTATCAATTTAAAGAGGTAAAATATTGTCCTGAATAATTTTATAAAAATTATTTAGACCCTTTAAGATGCACAGCTCATTTTATTTGCCATCTAAGGACTGTGCGTAATTAAAATAAACTACAGGAGGTAAAAATTAGGTGTAAACAATTGCCCCTTCAGTGTTCGGGGATGGCGGGACCATCCCTGAGCAACGAAATTTGACTAACCCTAATTTTTGATGGACCCGACTTATCTTACCCTTCAGTTTCATGCAATCCACATATGCAGCCCGACCCTGGCTTCTGGGTTTCCTATATATCTCAAACTATACGAGAATTCAGGCCACCTGTAGTTTGACTCAATTAAAGACTTTCAAGTGATTTAGCAGGAAAATCCTGAGATTCCCGGTGTTGTGACCGGGGTTTCTTTAGACGGTTGTTAGAGTGCAGCCGACTTCTAGTTTTGAGCCCGCCTACATATCGCTAGTCTCTGGGAATCAGGCCACATGTAGTTCGACTCGCTAGAGAAGAGTATGTCCCTATTGCGGGAATATTTTCAGATTTCCTCGGTGTGTAGCCGACCAGTCGCGATTTTTTTTTAGAAAATAAAAATAGACGGATAGTGGATAAGTCTGAGATTGGATGGCTTCCAAGTCCTAGCTGGAGAACTTGACTCTCATGGGCACCCTATTGTAACACCCCGTATCGTTAGAGTTCTAGTGGAAAAACTGAAGGTTTGAACGTTTTACGAAAATGGTTGATAGGCCTATTTCGGGCAGCGATAACTCCTTGATTATTTGAGAATTTGGGAAGTTACCCTTAATGAAAGTTGTAGTACGTAGAAATACCTTTCTAACGATATAAGGATCAGGTCAATTAGAGTCCAGATCAAGCAGATATGATCGTGGTCAAGCAGATATGATCGTGTCAAAATGGCTAATAGAGGTGTGCTCAGATTCGATAGAATCGGCTAAGTTTTCGATACATCTGCCTTCCAGTCAAATATCATGAACATCTGTTGAGCATTTGAGAAAATCTAAAACATGAAAGTTGTAGTCCTTTGAAATAGCATTCCAACGGTATATTGTGGAGCCTAAACAGAGCTCCGTACAAGAAGTTATGCCCATTTTACCGAACATAGTGCAGAACCAACACAGGTCCTTTGTGAGGGCGCGTGCGCTGGCCCCACGTTGCGGGACGATCGGACAAAAACACTCTCTCTGAATATTGACCTGCAGGGGGTCGTGCATTGTATGTGCTTCGCGGGCCCATCGCATAACAGGTTGGGTTTCGGGTCAAAAGTCGGGATTTCACATTTTAAGTTATATTTAAGCTTGGGGTTTATTTTCCTAACACCCCTAGTCACGAAAAATCACCCTAAAGTCAGAGGGAACAAGTTCCAAGCCTCAAGAACTCTCCAAGGTAAGTTTTATCACTATTCTAGGTTGAATTCAAGCCCCTAATCTCTTTCTAACTTGAGTAAACCCTTCTAATCGATAGAGTTGTGAGTGGAACATTATTGTTGGGCGTGAAAACCCTAGAACTCGAATTCAAGAGGATTGAATGTCAAAAAGGTAATACTTCTACACTCTAATCATTCATAATAGTGAATTGACGATTTCTTTGGAGAATAGTAAATGGGTTTAGTAAAGAGAATTACACGAACTATAGTAGGATTTTAGATTGTTGACTTGAGATTGTTATAATCATATGGGTAATGGAGAATGATGTTAATTACACCTAATTGAGATTGTAGAATCACCTAGAAGTAATAGAATGGGAATTTGGTGAAGAAACACCATTAATGGAGATTGTGGAGCTTTATGCCTACTAAGCGTTTGATAAAATGCTTAGGTGACCAAAGTATGGATATTATTGCTAATATAGAATTCCTTTTGACTTGTACTGATATAGATCAAAGTTGAAAGGATTGATGAACATTGTATTACGCTCAAAGGCTGGAATTAAGGTATGTGAGGCTAACTATCAACGTTAGGGAATATTCATGATTCTCCCTACGCCTCATTCTTCATGCTTGTCAGTAATTTGATTCAGAATAGAGTTTAGCCCTTGTTTCATGATATGATATAAAACTGTTATCTTCTAGGATTGCAGTTACAGAATTCGCTCATGGTTGTCACTTTGAACATCATGAACTCAACACGTAATCTTTATAGACTTATGCATTGTTATCACATGAGTCTCGGTCAATGTATAACCGATTATTTGCATGAGTCCCATAATCGAAATAGTTATCATGCTATCAACTATAGCCGATCTCGATCTTGTAAATTGTTAATTTTGAACACCCGTATACGTATTTTTGGGCCCTAGGCCACGGTTATGCATGCGTATTGCTTGGGCGTGAGGTCACGCTTTTGTGCACATTATTTGGGCCCTAGGCCACGCTTATATTATTCTGATTTTCCGGTGATTCTTCATCCGAACGGAGTACTTCGACTTCTTACTTTCTGTTTAGTTCAGTTTCAGTTCCAGTATTTTATTGCTTCAGTTGCTTTACATACCAGTACAATTCAAATGTGTTGATGTCCCTTTTATTTCTTGGGGGCCTGCATCGCGATGTACAGGTTGACGACTCAGCTATTTAGGAGTGCACGTATCAGCTACTGGTGAGCCCCAAATTCCTTCGGGGCATTGTCAGCTATCTAGTTATTTCAGTTTATAGAAAGCTCTATTATTCATTATTCTTAGAGTCTTCATAGACACAGTCCAGACAGTCAGATATTTATTTTGTTAGCCTTGTTGGCAGTTGTTCAGTTATTTTGGTTTAGCCATGTTGGCTACGTTCAGATATTTCAGATTGTCTAAGTATTTCCGCATTATGATATTTCAGTCAGACTTTTAGTTAATCAGCATATGTTAGTTTTATTTTAGAAATTAGTTATGTTTTGGTATCACATGTTGATTCAGCCAGCCAGTTGGTTCGCTCGGTCACATGTAGTCAGGCACCGGGTGTCGTGTTACGTCCAGGCCCAAGTTCAGGGCGTGACGAAGCTTGGTATCAGAGCGCTAGGTTCAAGTGTCTTAGAGAGTCTATGAAGCCGTGTCCAGTAAGGTCACTTTTGCATGTGTGAGGGCCCTACACATATAAACAGTTGACCACCAAGACATTCAGGATTGTCTCATTTCTTTCTACTCTAGATCGTGCCATGTCTTAGAGTAATAAGTAACCTTCTCTTCCAATCAAATTACGTACGTTTCGAATGCGCAGGCGACGAACATATAATTCAAGGTCCAAGTAAGGTTGATTATCCATAGGGGTACAATTGTGAAGTACATGCTGGTAATGAATGAGACTTGAGGTGCTATTGGAAGGTGAATATAGTGCAAGTTGCTCAAGAAAGGGTGTTGTATAATGAAAGGGAAGTTGAATGATAATGATGTTCTTGAGAAAGAAGACTGGGATACAAGGGGGAGGATATCAGAGAAATTAGAAAAGGAGTTAAGTCAGCAGGAAACGTAAATCATGGAGGATCTCAAGGAGGTGGGGGCAGATAGTTTTCTACCGGAAGTCATCAGTACCCATTCCATCTGAAGCTAGTACACTAGTCTCGAGGTCTAGATATGATCAAAAAGGTCAGTTCAGCTAGAAACAGAGTTTAAGAGCACCAGCCTCTCAGTGACACACCACTGTGAGCCACACAAGTTTTTAGAATCTTATGTGCAACAAGTGTTATAGGAGACACCAAGGGGTGTATTGTTTATGCCTTGATATGTGTTTCGGTGGCTCTTTTTAATTCTCAAGCCCAGTCAGTTTGTAATACAGCTAAGCCTGTTATTTTAGTTCTCAACGAAGACAGCTTGGATGCTTCAGTTGGTCGTCAGGACAAAGAGGCATCCCCAGTTATCACCACAGATGAAATTTCGTACAAACTATTCCTGTTAATAAAAGAGATATGTATGAAATAAGAGCCATGAGCAGATGATATTAAATTTTTTGGAATGGTTTTAGTTTGTTTAAGTTTAGTCAGATCAGAGTTAGAGAGTACAATGGTTGTAAGTTGCTATAAGAAGTAATTATTATTATGAGAGAAGGAGATGTGACAATTCTCTCTTAAGCTATGTGAGTAAGTGTTTTTCCCAGATGTGTATAGTCTGATATGATTTTGGAGTGTATAGAAAGCTTGGGTTAACTTGTTCCAATCTTTCATATAAGATAGATGAAAGTTTCTTAAGTGTGTTCCATAGTTCAGAAAAGATAGTATAAGACCATAGAATAGCGTCAGATGATGAGGGAGAGTTAGAAATAACTTAGGTTATTCAGAGCAGAATAAGAAAATATGAAGCTAGCAGGTGATTAACAGAAAAATAGTAAGTAAGTTTTGAGTAGATACATTAGCAATTTCAGCAGAACTAGTAGAAGTATGATTTGATTTCCTTAGTCAAATTGTTATAACCCGTATTTCGTACGCTTGGATAATTCGGGATAATTACGAGAAGTTAAAGGCAAGACTATTTCCAAAATTATTTTAATGTACAAGTGGGTTGTGAATATTATTTATGAATTGAATCGAATTGAATTGAATATTGAAGTGTTGCTAGAATAATTGCTAGCATTGTTATTGGTTTGGCCGAGTTCCATTCTCGGGTTTGTTGTTGATGATTTGGGACGAGTAAGATCTCGGGAATGGTGTATTTACAGGGGAGATGCTGCCGAAATTTCGGCAGATCATAAGTGAATTTATTTGAAAAATCAAGACAAGTATGCGTAGTAATGAATCTAATGGTTGGATCAATTTTCTTGAATATAGACTAACAAGTCTGGACAAGCGTATCTAGTAAGGCGCGGCACAGGTATGTGAGGCTCGTCTCTTTTCTTCAAAAGGCATGACCCCCACGTTATAATGTCTTAAATGTTTTTATATCTTCCTTGCTTGCAAAAATTAGAAGCCTATGACTCCAAGGTATAAGTCTTTTCCTAATAAGTTCATAGTTGTTTTTTTCAAATGTCCATACTTTTCAAAAACCAAGTTTTAAGAGGTTGAGAGTTTTTATGACTAAAACGACGAATATGATTTTATAATGACAACGATGATGACAAATATGAGAAAACGTCTATGACGAATATGTCGAGGATACGTTCCTACCATGGATATGACAGTGTGAGAATGTTAAGTTATTTCTTGATTTCTCAACTCTACTTATGGATAATGACTATTTTAAAGATCTCTAGTATATGAAACGATGCCTTACGATCCTATTCCATGTTTTCTCATGATGTTACTCTCCATTGTTAGTCTCGCCTTATATTAATTGTCCCTTCAAGGTGAGGCACGACGCCCATGGCTATTCTATAACATCATCGGAGGTTACCGACCTTACGTTACTCCGATAGAGACATGGCTTTCTTTGGGCTCTCTTACATGCTTATATGATATATGTATATGACATATGTATATGTATATGGGGGATATGGGGAAAGGGAGACATGTTGCGCTATAGACGCATTGCCACAGGTCGGGCGTAAACTCCATCCGGACGCGGGATGCCGGACGCGGACATATGTGGGCGAGCCGACGTCGTTCGGTGCTATGACATGTTCTATTTTCACTTTGTATACGGTAAAGAAATGTTTTCAAAGGAAAGAATAAGCATGCATGGCATACGCCCTAGGCGGCATTCACATGTACAAGTTACTCTTCTTCCTCACGATATGTTCTATGCTTTTATATGGATATTATTCATATGTATACTCCTTACTACGTTATTTGTTCATGCCTTACATACTCAGTACATTGCTCGTACTGACGCCCCTTTTTGTGGGCGCTGCGTTTCATGCCGCGCAGGTACACCAGACGAGTAGAAGCCATTACAGAAGACGTTCCAGCGGAGTTAGTAGACTCCATTTGTTCTGGAGTCCTGTCGAGTCAGAGTATGTGTGCTGTGCAGTTTGTTCAAAGTTAGAGACTTTGCAGACGGAGTCGTGGGTCTAGAGTGTCAGTTTTGAAAATGGCCCCACTAGCCGATATGTTTTTATTATACATTATGTTATAGAGTCCTTATGCTTACAGACTGTGTTTAATTTGAGAAACAATAAAAGATTTTGAAAATTTTACTATGTATTTTACTTTCATTTGATTTAAGAATCCAAAGAGAATATGTGAGTAATAAGAGTCCGCGGGTTTGCTCGGCTCCGAATATGGGGTCGGGTGCCCATCACACCCTAGTAAGATCGGGGTGTGACAAAGTGGTATCAGAGCAGGTCTGTCCTAAGGGTTGTACGCAAAGTCGTGTCCAAGAGTCCTACGTTTATGGGTGTGAAGCCGGCCACATTTATAAACGGAGGTCCGCGGGCATCTAGGAATTGTTGACCTTCTTTACGTCCCGTGATCGTGTGATAGAGCCAAGTCATAAGAAATAAGATTTTTCTATATAAACCGGACGTACGATGGAAGAAAGCGAGTGACGCTATGGAAGGCCATAGAGGTAAGTCCTAACGTAATTGTTCCGTCACCGAAATCGAGCACTTTGGACGACCGGAATGTGTCATAAGGCCGTATGTTCGCGAGGTGTTATCGATAATTGCGACGCACGATTTTGAATAGTAGGCATGGTAAAGGAGGTCCTACCGTAACGGGTACGTCTAAGGAAGAAATGTGGAAAGGAAATACGATAAACAGACAATAAGCAAGATGCGACGTTTCAGAAAGGTTATGGATTTGGCATGGCGATGAAGATGCGATCACTACCATCGGGAATCTGGAGATCCGGGACAAGAAGTAGTCACACACACAGGTGGAAGGTGAACATTCGGAATCGAAAAGGGTAAAACGAGAATTGTAAAAAGAAGGACGTGTTACGAAAATGTCCCGGAATCGGTAAGGCTTTAAATTGCTCCAGATCAGGTAATAAAGGTCATGGGAGGGAGCGGACGCGATTATATCAGCATTAAGGGACCGGATTCTACCAAAGTTTCGAGGTTAAGCGTACTCAGGTGGGAGCAATTCTACAATGGGTGACCCCCTGGGAAGTATGTGAGAAATTCGATATATTCAGACCTAAGAGACAAATGAGAATTTAGGGTAGCCTAAGGGAAACTAGAGCGTATGGGATGGTTGGAGACCATAAGAAGACGCGTAGGACGAGGCAGACTTGCTCGGCGAAGAGACAGGAAGTGCATCACAGCTTTGGAATTAGGGTAGGCTTGAACAGTAGTTGGAGATATTTTGTGGGTTAGTTGATAGTAATATATATATATATATATATATGAAGGTGTAGGATATCCCAGATATGATTGTATCGGTGGACATGTGAGTCCCAGCAATTGAAGCTACGATATAAAAAGCATCAACCGAGCAAGGGTACCGAAGATCGAGTAACCGCAAGAATAAATGGTACAAGTGTTGCAAAGTAAGTCGTTATTATTTCACTATAGGTTGAGATTGGAAATTCTAGTATAACGATATTTGGAAAAGAAAGAGAGTGAGTAGATGGAAAATGAAGAGATCAAAGTGACGGAAGGAAGAGAAAGGTAAGGAACCTCAGTAAGTGAAGCTCCCGAGAAAAACAACCGGCAAAACACGAGGCTATTGGGGAAAGGACTCGAAATAAGCATGTGAAAAGGGGATAGAGTGTGGTAAAAGAAGACAGGAGAGGAATGTATGGGATTCGAGAACTAATTGCGATAAGTGAGGCTAAAAGAATAGTAACCGTGACAAGGAAATGTGAAGTAAGAAAAGGAATGACTAAGTTTAGTGGCGGTGTTGTAAGACTTCGGTATTGAAAGGTATATAAAGGTAATGGGTCGACATTGTCGAGTGGAAGTTGAAGGTGTGGAATAAGAGTTCATGTGAAGTCTGAAGGATTTGATCTTAGCGGAAACAGAATAAATGGAGGGAACGTGCATAAGAGACCGCTCGGTTATAGCATCATAAATATAGTTAATGACCCGATGAATAAGAATGAAGGAAGTAAAAATTGTAAGGATTCTATGCTAAGGGCAAGACAACATGGACGTACGGTAACGTGAAGGTGTAGTTAAGGAAATTTTTAGTAAGTGAGCGAAGCAAGGAGAAAACGAATGGTGAATAGTAAGGTATGGAAATATGGATAGAGGGACGACAAGGACGAAAAGTAAAAGAAAAACTTAGGATTAGAAGTTTCCGACATGTTAGACACGAGTTGGGAAGGAAGACGAGGAATAAGGTATAGACGAAGACTTCATAAAAGGATGGCATATAAGGAACCCCTTAAAGGAAGGGAGAATATTGTAGCACGGAGCCGGGTTTAAGGCATATCGGCCTATCAAGAGGATACATGAAAGAAGTAGGAACAAGTTGGTGCGGCGGATTAGGAAACCTATGACACGGAATGAGGACTCATGTAACGACCGAGGAGTTCGACCATAAGGGAAATAGGGTAAAAGTTAAGGAGTGAGCATGAAGGAAAGGACGACTATGAAAGGAACCCCCGAAGTGCTACGAGACCCCATAAGATCGGTTGAACATTCGAGGACGAATGTTCTAAGGGGGAGGATGTTATAACCCGTATTTCGTACGCTTGGATAATTCGGGATAATTGCGAGAAGTTAACGGCAAGACTATTTCCAAAATTATTTTAATGTACAAGTGGGTTGTGAATATTATTTATGAATTGAATTGAATTGAATTGAATCGAATTGAATTGAATATTGAAGTGTTGCTAGAATAATTGCTAGCATTGTTATTGGTTTGGCCGAGTTCCATTCTCGGGTTTGTTGTTGATGATTTGGGCCGAGTAAGATCTCGGGAATGGTGTATTTACGGGGGATCTTTTAAAGAAATTTCGGCATCATAAGTGAATTTATTTGAAAAATCAAGACAAGTGTGCGTAGTAATGAATCTAATGGTTGCATCAATTTTCTTGAATGTAGACTAACAAGTCTGGACAAGCGTATCTAGTAAGGCGCGGCACAGGTATGTAAGGCTCGTCTCTTTTCTTCAAAAGGCATGACCCCCACGTTATAATGTTTTAAATGTTTTTATATCTTCCTTGCTTGCAAAAATTAGAAGCCTGTGACTCCAAGGTATAAGTCTTTTCCTAATAAGTTCATAGTTGTTATTTTCAAATGTCCATACTTTTCAAAAACCAAGTTTTAAGAAGTTGAGAGTTTTTATGACTAAAACGACGAATATGATTTTATAATGACAACGATGATGACAAATATGAGAAAACGTCTATGACGAATATGTCGAGGATACGTTCCTACCATGGATATGACGGTGTGAGAATGTTAAGTTATTTCTTGATTTCTCGACTCTACTTATGGATAATGACTATTTTAAAGATCTCTAGTATATGAAACGATGCCTTACGATCCTATTCCATGTTTTCTCATGATGTTACTCTCCATTGTTAGTCTCGCCTTATATTAATTGTCCCTTCAAGGTGAGGCACGACGCCCATGGCTATTCCATAACATCATCGGAGGTTACCGACCTTAAGTCACTCCGATAGAGACATGGCTTTCTTTGGCTCTCTGCATGCTTATATGATATATGTATATGACATATGTATATGTATATGGGGGATATGGGGAAAGGGAGACATGTTGCGCTATAGACGCATTGCCACCTGGTCAGCTGGCGTAAACTCCATCCCGAACGCGGGATGCCCGAACGCGGGACATATGTGGGCGAGCCGACGTCGTTCGGCGCTATGACATGTTCTATTTTCACCTGTATACGGTAAAGAAATGTTTTCAAAGGAAAGAATAAGCATGCATGGCATCCGCCCTGGCGGCATTCACGTGCACAAAAGTTACTCTTCTTCCTCATGATATGTTCTATGCTTTTATATGGATATTATTCATATGTATACTCCTTACTACGTTATTTGTTCATGCCTTACATACTCAGTACATTGCTCGTACTGACGCCCCTTTTTGTGGGCGCTGCGTTTCATACGCGCACGTGCACCGGACGAGTAGAAGCCATTACGAAGACGTTCCCGGCGGAGTTAGTAGACTCCATTTGTTCCGGAGTCTGTCGAGTCGAGTATGTGTGTTGTGCGAGTTTGTTCAAAGTTAGAGACTTTGCGAGACGGAGTCGTGGGTCTAGAGTGTCGATTTGAAAACGGCCCCACTAGCCGATATGTTTTTATTATACATTATGTTATAGAGTCCTTATGCTTACAGACTGTGTTTAATTTGAGAAACGACAAAAAGATTTTGAAAAATTTACTATGTATTTTACTTTCATTTGATTTAAGAATCCAAAGAGAATATGTGAGTAATAAGAGCTCGCGGGTTCGTTCGGCTCCGAATATGGGGTCGGGTGCCCATCACACCCTAGTAAGATCGGGGTGTGACACAAATGAATACCTTAAGGGGGTGACAGTTCGGATACATCCAAATGTGTGTTAGAAACCAAGGGCTTAAATTAAATTCGGAGTAGAGTGATTAGTGGAAGAAGAAATCAGCTAGGCCGTAAGAGAGCAAACTACAGAAGAATAGCCTTTAGGAGTTGTCGAAAAGGGGTTTCCCTAAGATTTACGATGTGAGAAAAGTTAAGTTGTTAAGATAGAGTATGCTGGCTATGAATACAGTAGCAACCCGTTCATGTAAGTAATTTAGTTTTTCCCAGTAAGAAACTGCTCAGAAGTGAGTCGGAAAAAAAAAGTCGTCAGTGTTATAGAGTACAAAGGAATTACAAAAGATAAGGAAAGTTAATTGGATCCCAAAAACAAAAAATAGAAAAATTTGTAAGTATAAGACGTTAGCCTTAGTCTAAGGGGGAGAAGCATAAATCGCCAGTAAGTTCAATGAGATAATTGAAGAGCCGAAGGGTTAGCATGAGATATGAAGAACCTCAGTTCAGTTAGGTTGGCATAATGAGACAGTCTCCATAAGGAATATGCCTCAATTTATAAGAAACCCGAAGTGTGTAGAATGATCGTCGATCGAATTGTGTCAAGTTCAATTATTATCGATTAGGCGATTACAGAAAAGCTATAAGATTATGCCAGTTATGTGTCACAAGGGTAGTGCCATTGCACGAGACTCTAATCTTTAAGGTGTTGGTCAAAGACTTAGCGCACAACAGTACTATGAGTATTTTAGGAAGTATCTCAGAAAAAGATCAAGTTAAGAAGTGCAGCTCATGATTGAGGAAGACAAGAGAACTATGATGAAAGAAGTTCACCACTTATCCAAGCTAAGAATTCGACTTTCAGACTCTGAAGTGGGCGGAGTTGTTGCCCAGAACATGGCTTATTCCTCCTTAGTGATTGAAGTTAAAGAGAAGCAGTTTGGTGATTCCTACTTGTTGCAGATGAAAGACGGGATTCACAAACTTAAAGAGTCATCTTTTGAACAAGGGGGAGATGGCGGTACCATGAGATACCGCGGCAGATTATGCGTTCCAGATGTAGATGGGCTCAGAGAGCCGATTATGTCAGAAGCTCACAATTCCAGGTATTTCATTCACCCAGATTCCACGAAAATGTATCATGATCTTAAGGAGATTTATTGGTGGAACGATATGAAAAAGAATGAAGCAGGGTTTGTGGCCAAGTGCTCAAATTGTCTGCAAGTGAAAGCCAAACACTTGAGGCTTAGCGACTTGGCTCAGAATGTAAATATTCCTGTTTGGAAATGGGAGATGATAAATATGGACTTTATAACAGGTCTACCTCATTCAGTTAGGAGGCACGACCCGATTTGGGTGATTATGGACAGACTTACGAAGTCGGCACACTTCTTGCTTGTTAAGACGATAGATTCAGCACCAGACTATGCCAAGTTGTTATTCAAGAAATCGTTTGACTTCATGGGACCCAGCGTCCATCATTTCAGATCATGGTGCCCAGTTCAGAGCAAACTTCTGGAGATCATTTCAGAAAGGATTGGGTACCAGGTTAAACTCAGCACAACTTTTCATCCCCAGCCCGATGATCAGACAAATACGCTATTCAGATCTTATGTTATAATATTCATACCAGTCCAGTATTCAGTTAATCCGGTATTCAGTCAGCTTAGTATTCACTATTTAGTTAGTTCAGTAGACATTCAGTTCAGTCTCTCAGCAGTTCAGTTATCATGTATTCATTCAGTTCAGTAAGCATGTGTCCTTCATTTCAATGGTAATTGGGATGACCACCTGCCTCTTATTGAGTCTACTTACAAAAAGAATTACCATGCTAGTATTGGGATGGCACTGTACGAAGCTTTGTATGGGCACAGATGTAGCTCACCGATTGGTTAGTTCGAAGTTGCTGAAGCAGAGTTGTTAGGACCAGACTTGGTCTATCAGGATATGGAAAAGGGAAAGTTAAGTTAATTCAATAGCGTTTGAGAATGGCTCAGAGTCGCCAGAAGTCTTACACAGATGTGAGGTGGAGGGACTTAGAGTTTCAAGCTGATGATTGGGTGTTTCTTAAATTTTTACCTATGAAGGGAGTTATGGAGTTTGGTAAGAAGGGGAAGCATAGTCCCGCTATATTGGACCATACAGAATCCAATGAAAGGTTGTTCAATTGGCTTATGAGCTTGAGTTGCCAGAAGACTTGATTATTGTGCATCCATTGTTTCATGCATCCATATTGAGAAAGTGCGTGGAAGACCCGTCATTGGTTGTCCCGACTGATAGCATAACAGTGAACGATAATTTGACTTATGAAAAAGTCCCAGTGAAAATCCTTGATCGCCCGGTTCGCAAGATGAGGACTGAGGAGGTAGCCTCTGTAAAGGTTTTGTGGAGAAGTCAGAAAGTTGAAGAGGCTACATGGAAGCCGAAAAAGACATGAAGTCCAGATATCCCTATCTCTTTGAAGAATCAGCAGGAAACGGTGAAGGTATTGTACTTCCCTTCTCAGATCTTTCCTTCTACAGTTTTCATATTATCAGTATTCAGCTTGTTACATAGTCAGCTTAGTAGTTATTCAGTTCAACAGATAATTCAGTCCAGCCCCTTTTCAGTTCAGTTTTCATGTGCTCATGTCAGTTAGTGTGCACATGTCTCGGCAATCACTCTTTACCAGAATCCATCATTCGAGGACGAATGATCCCAAGGGGGAGATAATGTAACACCCCGTATCGTTAGAGTTCTGGTGGAAAAACTGAAGGTTTGAACATTTTGCGAAAATGGTTGATAGGCCTATTTCAGGTAGCCATAACTCCTTGATTAGTTGGGAATTTGGGAAGTTACCCTTAATGAAAGTTGTAGTACATAGAAATACCTATCTAACGATATAAGGATCAGGCCAATCAGATTCCAGATCAAGGAGATACGATTGTCTCAAAATGGCTAATAGAGCGGTGCTCAAATTCTATAGAATCGGCTAAGTTTTCGATACGTCTGCCTTCCTGTCAAATTTCGTGAAAATCTGTTGAGATTTTGAGAAATGGTAAAAAATGAAAGTTGTAGCCCTTTGAAATAGCTTTCCAACGGTATATTGTGTACCCAAACAGAGCTCTGTACAAGAAGTTATGCCCATTTTACCAAACACTGTGCAGAACCGACACAGGTCCCTTGTGAGGGCGCGAGCGCTGGTCCCCCATCGCGGGCCAATCGGACAAAAACACCCTCGCTAAATATTGACCTGCAGAGGGTCGTGCCCTATCCGTGCGTCGCGGGCCCATCGCATAACAGGTCGGGTTTCGGGTCAAAAGTTGGGATTTCACGTTTTAAGTTATATTTAAGCTTGGGGTTTATTTCCCTAACACCCCTAGTCACAAAAAATCACCCAAAAATCAGAGGGAACAAGTTCCAAGCCTCAAGAACCCTCCAAGGTAAGTTTTATCACGATTCTAGGTTGAATTCAAGTCCCTAATCTCTTTCTAACTTGAGTAATCCCTTCTAATCGATAGAGTTGTGAGTGGAACATTATTGTTGGGCGTGAAAACCCTAGAACTCAAATTCAAGAGGATTGAACGTCAAAAAGGTAATGCTTCTACACTCTAATCATTCATAATAGTGAATTGACGAGTTCTTGGGAGAATAGTAAATGGGTTTAGTAAAGAGAATTATACGAACTATAGTAGGGTTTTGGATTGTTGACTTGAGATTGTTATAATCATATGGGTGATGGAGAATGATGTTAATTACACCTAATTGAGATTGTAGAATCACCTAGAAGTAATAGAATGGGAATTGGGTGAAGAAACACCATTAATGGAGATTGTGGAGCTTTATGCCTACTAAGTGTTTGATAAAATGCTTAGGTGACCAAAGCATGGATATTATTGATAATATAGAATCCCTTTGACGTATTGATATAGATCAAAGTTGAAAGGGTTGACGAACATTGTATTACACTCAAAGGCTGGAATTAAGGTATGTAAGGCTAACTATCTATGTTAGGGAATATTCATGATTCTCCCTACGCCTCATTCTTCATGCTTGTCAGTAATTTGACTCAGAATATATTTTAACCCTAGTTTCATGATATGATATAGAACTTTTATCTTCTAGGGTTGCAGTTACAGAATTCGTTCATGGTTGTCACTTTGAACATCATGAACTCAACACGTAATCTTTATAGACTTATGCATTGTTATCGCATGAGTCTCAATCAGTGTAAACTAGTTATTTGCATGAGTCCCATAATCAGAAACAGTTATCATGCTATCAGCTATAGCCAGTCTCAGTCTTGTAAATTGTTAATGTTGAACACATGTATCTGTATTTTTGGGCCCTAGGCCACAGTTTATGCATACGTATTGCTTGGGCCTGATGCCACAGTTTTTGTGCACGTTATTTGGGCCCTAGGCCACAATTATATTTATAGTTTTACAGTTGATTCTTCATCCCGAAGCGAGTACTTGACTTCTTGCTTTCTGTTTGAGTTCGGTTTCGGTTCCGATATTTTATTGCTTCAGTTGCTTTACATACCAGTACAATTCAAATGTGTTGATGTCCCTTTTATTGCTTGGGGGCCTGCATCGCAACGATATACAGGTTGACGACTCAGCTATTTAGAAGTGCACGTATCAGCTACTGGCGAGCCCCAAATTACTTCGGGGCGTTATCAGCAATTCAGTTATTTCAGTTTATAGACAGCACTATTATTCAGTATTCTTAGAGACTTCATAGACACAGTCCAGACAGTCAGATATTTATTATGTTAGCCTTGTTGGCAGTTGTTCAGTTGTTTTGGTTTAGCCATGTTAGCTACGTTCAGATATTTCAGATTGTCTAAGTATTTTCGTATTATGATATTTCAGTCAGACTTTTAGTTAATCGCTGATGTGTTATTTTTATTTTAGAAATTAGTTATGTTTTGGTATCACATGTTGATTCAGCCAGCCAGTTGGTTCGCTCGATCACATGCAGTCAGGCACCGAGTGTCGTGTTACGTCCAGGCCCAAGTTCGGGGCGTGACACCTATCTTGACCGGCTACGTAAGAAAAGTTCCACGTTTGCTCTGCAAGTCGTCTGGATCTGGTTCGGCAAGTTGGCTCCTTTTTGGAGGTTGTGCACCTGCTTCTGAAATTTGACAATATTGCAGATATTTTCATGATATTTGTATGAATGGCCCTCTTGTCAGTTTGTATTGATGTCCCTCTTGGCAATTTGTATGAATGGCCCCTTGGAAGCAGGAAAGTAAATGCGCAATGGCCCTCTTGGTAGTTTGTATGAATGGCCCTCTTGGCAGTTCTTATGAATGGCCCTATTGGCAGTTTTTATGAATGGCTCTCTCGGCGGCAGCAAAGTAAATGTGCAATGGCCCTCTTGGCAGTTCTTATGAATGGCCCTCTTGGCAGTTTGTATGAATGGCCCTCTCGGCGGCAGGAAAGTAAACGTGCAATGGCCCTTTTGGCATTTTGTATAAATGGCCCTCTTGGCAGCAGAAAAGTAAACGTGCAATGGCCCTCTTTACAGTAGGAAAGTAAACATGCAATGGCCCTCTTGGCAGCAGGAAAGTAAACGTGCAATGGCCTTCTTGGCAGTTTGTATGAATGGCCCTCTCAACGGCAGGAAAGTAAACGTGCAATGGCGCTTTTGGCAGTTTGTATGAATGGCCCTCTTGGCAGTTTGTATGAATGGCCCTCTTGGCAGTTTATATGAATGGCCCTCTTTACAGCAGGAAAGTAAATGTGCAATGGCCCTTTTGGCAGTTTGTATAAATGGCCCTCTCGGCTGCAGGAAAGTAAACGTGCAGTGGCCCTCTCAGCTGGATAATCTTTCTTTCATTCATTGTGTTGGTTGTTAACCCTTTTCTTTGTCATGATCCTTTTGGTCGGATGTATCTTTCTTGTTTATTGTGACCCTTTTGGCCTGATATGTCTTGGTTGCTCATTCTTTGTATGACCCTTGTGGTAAGATATCGCATGACCCTTGTGGTCGTATATGTCTTTTCTCATTTGTTTGTTGCATGACCCCCTTGGTTAGATGTGTCTTTGCCATTCATTCTTTTTCATGATCTTCGTGGTCGGATACGCTTTGTCCATTTGTTTTGGGACCCTCGTGGTCAGACTTTCTTTTCACCTTCATTGTGAGTGAGCTAGTTGATGGCGTGTCTGCAGTCCCATAAAAAGAAAAAAACTGCATCCAAAGAAAAGTTGTGAGTTTTCTAAGAGGCCAATTAGCGTCGTTGTCCTCCCGTCCGGTGTCTCCTCTTGATACTCCTTTGAACCCTCTTGGGCTCGGTATTTCAAGAGATGTTTTTGGGATGTACTTATTTTAATTTTAAAAATCTAAAGTAGAGTTTGTAAAATGCTCGTTGTTTTCCTTTTTAGAAATAGTTATTTCGTTTTCATGTCATGATATGTGTTTTCTTCGAATGAAGTCTTTCGATTCTTCCCGGAGATGCAATTGCTGAGTTCTAAACTGGTAAAAATTTTGAGATCTTTCTCAAAAATTCTGCCCCAGTTTCGGGTCTTGCTCTGATCGACTCTTGTATTGTCTTGTTATGCAGGAATTTTTTAGGTTCTCTCAAAAATTCTGCCCAGTGTATGGCTTTGCTCTGCCCTCTTCTTTGACGATTTCTGATAGGAATTTTTTAGGGAACCTCAAAAATTCTGCCCCAAAAGATAGGGCTGATGTTGGCTGGCTCTTATGCCAACCCTTATAGCTTGATCTTGTTGATTTCTCCCGCCTTAGTGTCTCTGAGGTTTCCTAAGGGTTTCTTTGGTTTTTCTTTTATGAAGATCAAGCTTGAAAACCCCTAGTATCATGTCGCAGCAAGAATTCAGGTCGAACGTAGTTAGGAATAAAGTAACTGAGTTTTGGTTTTCACTAATAATGTGATCGGGTCTGATATGGACTGCCTACGTATCCCACTGTGGGGAAGTCAGGTCATTGCGTAGTTCATTATATAGATGATTTGTTTTCCTGTTCTATTACAAGATATGATCACAAGCAAAAGATATGATTACAAAGAAATGATAATGTTATCACAAACAAATGGAAACCTAAACATAGTATCTGTTGAGTGCGTCTGCATTGATAGCTTTGGGCTACTGTTGTCCGTCCATCTCGGCTAGGACTATGGCTCCTCCTGAGAGTACTTTCCTGACCATGTACGGCCCTTGCCAGTTTGGTGCAAATTTTCCTTTGTATTCTTCTTGGTGGGGAAAGACTCGCTTGAGCACGAGTTGTCCAATTTGGAAAAGTCAGGCTCTGACCCGCTTGTTAAAGGCTCGAGACATTCTTTTTCTGTACAACTATCCATGGCATACCACTACCATTCTCTTTTCATCTATCGTGGTCAGCTGCTCGTAGCGATTTCTTACCCATTCTGCACATTTAGCTCTACCTCTTGGATGATTCTGAGTGAAGAGATCTCCACTTCTACGGGTATGACTACTTTTGTACCATATATAAGGAGGAATGGGGTTACCCGATGGAAGTTCGGGTCGTCGTTCTGTACCCCAACAAAGCATAAGGCAACTGTTCGTGCCAATTCTTGTAGTTGTCAATCATTCTTCTCAGGAACCTCTTGATGTTCTTGTTAGCAGCCTCTACGGCCCCATTCATCTGTGGTCGTTAGGCGGTAGAGTTTATGTAGGTGATCTTGAATTGCTCACAGATGTCCTTCATCACATGGCTGTTCAGATTGGCACCATTGTATGTGATGACGGATCCCGATACACCGAATTGACATATCAGATTATTTTTTATGAAGTCAACCATGACTTTCTTGGTCACTGACTTGTGTGAAGTTACTTTCACCCATTTGTTAAAGTAGTCGATGGAGACTAAGATAAAACGGTGTCCATTGAAGGCCGGAGGCTCGATGAGACCTATAATGTCCATTCCTCATGCCACGAATAGCCAAGGCGAGCTCATCGCATATAATTTGCACGAATCATGCTCCATGGTCATCTAGTAATATCCTGTCCTCAGGATTTTCTTATCAAGGATGAATCCATTCATGTAGGGTCCGCATGCCCCTGTGTGCACCTCTTTTAGAAACTTTGTAGCCTTTTCGGCGTCCACGCACCTGAGTAACCCAAAGTTAGGTGTCCTTTTGTACAATACTTCTTTGTTCAAGAAGAACCCATTAGCCAACCTCCTGATGGTCTTCTTCTGATTTATTGAACTCTCTGGGGGAGGGGGGTACTCTCCTTGGGGGGGGGGGGGTACTCTCCTTTCTCTAGGTATGTCTTGATGTCGGCATACCATGGTTGGACATCAAGCTCGGCCTCGACGTGGGCGTAGTGAGCCTATTCTTCTCTTAGTATAATCTCTAGTGGATCCATGTGAGCACTCTCGGGGTGCTGGATCATGAAGGCTATCGTAGCCAATGCGTCGGCAAACTCATTCTGAGCTCTCGAAGTATGCCTAAAATCAATACTCTTGAATCTCCCGCACAATCTTTGCACTAGATTTACATATGGGAGTGTCTTATCATTTTTGGTCGCCCAATTCCCTTTCACTTGATTTATGAGCAAATCGGATTCCTCGATTACCAACAATTCTTGTTTGTCCATGTCCAATGCCATCCTAAGGCCGAGGATAGACGTTTCGTATTCCGCCATGTTGTTGGTACATCTGAAGTTGAGCTTCGCGGCCATCAGAGTGTTGTCCTGTTTCGGATATTAACACTGCCCCGATGCCTGATCCTTTGTAATTGACTGTTCCATCGAAGAACAGTCTCCAACCTGAGTATGGTTCTGTCACCTCTTCCTCCATAGCCATTACTTCCTCATCTGGAAAGAAAGTCCGTAAAGGTTCAAGTGCCTCGTCGACGGTGTAGCGGTTCATATTTTTTTCAATTCGCATTTGCACTTGCCTCATTTAAAAAGAAAAGTGTCTCGGGAAAGTAAGGTTGTTAATCATACCGGGAAAAAGGAAAAAATATACTTTTACGTGGATGGTGCTCTAAATGGACTTATTTTAGAGTCGCCACCTAATTATTAGGAAATTAGGAAAACCAGTTCGAAAAAGGTTCATTTAAAGCAGTTAAGTCTTAAAAGAATTCTAATCTAACCAAAGTATGGGTAAGGGTTCTGGTGATCCCCCGGAAAAGGTGTTAGGCACCCCGGTATTAAGGATCCGCTCAATTGCGGTTTACCTACGGGTTCTAATAGTGTGCCTTAATGTTATGAATTGTTTTTGATAAAAATTGCTCAGGTTTATATTTCCGCAATAAGGAATGTCATTTACGCAAATTATTGAATCTTGGGTGTCAGGTTTCGGGCTTGGACTGTTAGATTAAGACCCGAGGACGCTCAACTTAAGTAGAACACCACATAAGCCTACCCTTTAGAAGTCCTTTAAAAATCTTCTGTTTTTCAAGTAAAGTTCTCCCTTTTATTAGGGCATACCATTATAATCCTCGTAGGTCCACCTTATCTGTTTCTAATCTCTCATCCTTCCTTAAATTCAATTTAGTTCATAAATCCAAGTCATTTATGTTCAAACTCTCAAAGTTAATACATCAATCCCATTTTAGAGTCAAATTAGGAAAATCGAGCTTATATTAAGAGTAATTCGTATTTCACATCTGTTTTATACATGGCTTTGAAAATCAGTTTTCACAACTCTAAATCTTAAGTTCTAATCTATAAAGGTTCCAACAATACTTAAATAAAGTAAGTAAACAGAATATTTTCAAAATAACTAAAGGGAGGGAAAGAATGAAGGCGGAGAAAGGTTAATCGGATAAGCCTATCTCCTCTCCTTCTTGGACCTTTTGTTGCAATTCTGTGCTTCCTTTATTCTTCGTCTGAAAGCCCCAAATGTCCAAGTCTTTGCCTTGTCTCCTACTACTTCTCTTCTTGTCATTCCATATTGCTTCGATTCCATATGTATGCTCCAATTGTGCAATATTCATCCTTGTAGTATTCCCCGAACTTGTTTATTCGTACCTCGCAAGAATAGAAACAAGAATGATTAGTAAAAAGGATACACCACCCCACGGGGTGACGTTTATGAATATAATATCCCTCGGTTTCGCACCAAACTATAGGAGCTTTGATTAGTAAAGGCTCTGAATCATACTTCTTTCAAATATGGGAAAAAGGGCCCCTGAACATGTCATGGCTGCGAAATAGCGACCCGTCAGTCATTCTATTGCCTCGACAAGCGCATGTTGGTTACTATTTTATAACTAGACTATGATCATCATTGCCCACCGAGAGATAGAACCTTTCCGGACTAGGCATTCTCAAGTTAAGTATTCAAATCAGTAAACTTTCAATCAAGTACAGAAATCCGTTCTTTTAAAAGTGAGGCCTCAAGTTAAACAACTCTTCATCGGCTCAAACGTAGTTATCAAGTTCAAATCAGTTGGATTTTTCACCAAAGGTCGCAGTTTGTTCAATTTTTTCAAAGAAGATACCAAAAGTACTAGCAAGAAGTTGCTCTAGAACGCTTCAAGACAACAAATGCCAAAGCCAAAGATGCAGCAGCAGTAGGCTAAGCAAAGCAGAGCAATGGCCTCTAAACTGAGCAAAATGCACCAGCAATGGCCTCAAAACTTCGAGCAAAAATGCAACAATGGCCTCCAACTGAGCAAAAAATGCCCCAGCAATTGTCTCAAAACAAAGAGATCAACCAGCCCAAATAGCAGCAGCTAATGAGCCTCAAAGCTACCCAAAACTTGGCTCAAAATCATAAGAATAACCAGCTAATACAATAGCCAAAGTGCAGCCCTTCCGAAAGCCCTATATGGCAATCATAATGGCCAAAAAAAAAAATGCAGCAGAAATATTCAGTAGCAGTGGCCGTGCAAATAGGCAACTATTTATGGCCAAATGCAGCATCAATAATGAAGCAACAATAGGCCAAATGCAGCAACAATATATATCAGAGTATGGCAACAAAATGGCCAGGATTGCAATGGTTCATGGCTCAAACTAAGAGCTGGGAAATAGCCAAAGAGTAGGCTACTGTTTCAGTCCAAAATAGACACTAGAGTGAAGTAGTTAACTATGTTAGAGTTCAGAGAACATTTACCTCAAGTGCAACCACTATCTTGCCTTAGAATATAGCAATAAACTTACCAAAAATACAGTGATACACAATGGAACAACAGCTGCTCAATATGGCCAAATGTAGCGGCAGTAACTTATTCAAATATGACACTTTGAGAGCTTCCCAAATGTAGCAAGTTTTCCAGGTTCAACAACAACTCAGGCAACATTTGGGGATTGGAAATTTCCCCAAGTCATGCAAAGAAGAGGAGAAGTGAAGAATAAGTACCAAGGATTTCTCACTCTCCACAAATTAATCATCTTAAACAGGATATTAATAGTGGTCACTTAAAGCAACTATCAGTAGGCAAAGGCAGAAGACAAACGAACATTTCTAAGAAAAAACAGTAAACATGAGGTTATTTATGAACATTGGACCAAACATTAAGCTTGAAAGACAAGGTAGTCAAAGGGGGGCTACCACCCTCATTGTTCCAATGCCGCCCAAGATCCAAAGGTTTTAGAACCTCGGCATGGCAGGTTATTGGAGGGGGTTAAACCACACCCTCTATTTGCCTTGACTTCCAGCCAGCATACAACATGAGGATAAAGATTCAAGTAATGAAATTACTTAAAGGGAGGTTCTAAATGTGCTGAACTCTATTTCAAAACTTGAACAATTTAGAGATATATATACGAAAACAGTTCTTGTAGACAAATACTTCCAGGAAAAAGGATGATGTTGGTCCCTTCAAATCTCAGACTCAGTTTAAAGAAGATTTCATCAGTTCATAGCGCCACAAATGTTCAACTAACTCTTGGCTGACCAAAAACTAATTCAAACAAGAGAAACTAAAATAGAAAAAAGCTAACAGATAGTGAACTAATTCTCCCAGGTCTTCACTTATCAAAAGGGTTCAAAATACATCCTGAATAACTTCAGGGAACACACAGGAAGTAGGAAAAAATGGAAACTCATTTTTAGAGCCTTATCCATCACTTGAAAACCAGTTCAATACTCAAACTCATGGAGGACAGTAAAGGAACAAGAGAGTTATGAAGCATGTGAGCTAAGATTTCAGACAGTTTTACAAGAGGTTTTGTTTTAAAAGTTCAGTAAGACTAGTACCATTTCGACCTTTATCATGAGAAATAATTTATGTATTAAGTAGTAGAAGTTAATTGTATTCAGTTGGTCAAAAACTCAATGATATAACTAGAGATCATAGGATACAGGATGCTGCACATACATATCAGATAAGGGATTCAGAAACCAGAACACAATACCAACAAACAAGAAGAGGACTGAACCAAATATCAAGTGTGACAATGCCACATCTACTGTTGGAACAAATACTTACCAAAGCAATCCAAACAAAACAAACACATGCTATCAATCCTAAGCAACTTAGACAACAACCCAATTACTCCCCAGATTTAATCAAAGTCAACAAGATAGAATTGAAAGGGCATACAGGGCCAAGGTCACGCCATTACACAACATGCACATAGGATTACCCTCAAACTAATTTACAAGTATGACAACAGTTACGAATCATATAATTTCAAAAAAGATACTTATTTGCACTTAACACAGAATTATTGAACATAGCTCAGGGTTTAAACCAAGTTCTTTCTTTACAAAAAATCAAATGCATTTTGGTTCAAAGTATACTATTAGCACCTAAGTTAGCACAAACATTGTCCAAAATGATTCACTTCCCATAAGCAAAATTCAGTCCAAGAACACAACACAACAGCTCAGTTCTAGGCCTTATCTGATTAAATTTTAGTTTGAGTAATTCATCTTAGCCCACAGTTTCAATATAGACATACATATATTTGGAAAGAAAAAAAAATAGTATTCCCCACTTGATATTGTAATGCAGTTCCATAATTATTTCCTAAGTAACCAAAAGTTCAAAGTTCATTCAAATTTAGGCATAAATGTAGGTAAGTCATTTGAAAGGGCTTAGGTCTGCATAAGTAAGAGGCATAACATGGTCATTAGGGATGTTAGACTCACATTATAGAAATTAAGACATGTATCGTATAGGCAAGTAGACAAGGCCATGGCATGATTATATGTGACCTACCTGAACTTCTAGCGAGAAAATGTGAATGGAGCTTAACAACATGTTTTCTACATTATTAAAGATGAAAAAGAACATATTACACCTTAACAAGATACATATCCTTTTCCAGTGGTCAAATAAATAGCTAGTCACTCAATCTTAAGAGTTGTTCTCAAGAACAAAACATGAAAGAAAAGAGATCACTGAATCCCATATGCTTCAACTCATTTTCCTAATTTGTGATTTTATATGAAAAGAGATGCAAGCTCCCTATAGTCATGGTATCTAGTGTACATTTTAATGAGTCACATAAAGGGATTTGAACACAAACGGATCCGATCTTATTACTTCCGAATCAAATAAGGGACATCAAACACATTTTTTTTTTATTTGAACCCCATTAATTACAAAGATCTTATTCCCTTATGGAAGTGTTCTCCGCTGATCAGCAAAGAAGAAGTGAAAAAGAAGAAGAACCATTTTAAAGAGGTAGAGCATGATTCAGAGATTTGGGGTTGGAAACCAAAGTGGTCATGCAAGCTTCAAGAAAAACATCATTTTTTAACTCAACTAAAAAAAAGTACAGGGAAGGGTCACCAATCATAACTTGCTCTTCATACACAAACAGGTACAAGGACATAAGCATTTAGGACTTTCTAGTCATGAAATTCAATTTTTTTTTAAAGAGTATTTAATGGTTAATCTTCAAGTGAAACATTCTGAGAAACACACATCTTAGGCATGAACCATAAATTTTTTTAGCTACAATAATCTTAAACTAGGCAGAGTGCATTTTCTTAAAAATGAAAACTAAACATTCAAAACTGAAGCAAACCCATAAATTGGATGTAGTTCTTCATAAGTTTAGCTGACCCCTAGATGGACATTTAGATGCTCAGGCACATTGAACCATAGTCTTTAATCACACATTGTTATCAAAACTTGAATGATCTCTAGACCACTAACTCATACTTAGTTAAATCATCTTGATCTTAGGCAAGAATGAACCTAAAGCAGAGTAATGCAAACAACACCTATTAAGCTAAAATTTACTACGCTACTGATTCAAACCAAACCAAGCTTATAAACATCCCACAGAGTTAGTAACAAGCACTTATGCAGTTATACCACATAAATAACCCTTGAACTAAAAAAAAAATCTATAACTAACTTCACTTTTACTAAAGGGAATTGAACTAAACTAACGTACCATGCTAACAGTATACCAAGCCCATTGTTTAAGCTAAAACAGAATCGACACTATATGATTACAGCTAAACTAGACCAATCATATATTAACTAGCACTAAGTACCAAAACATTCATATAACAGGCAGAATTAAGGACTAAAATAAGATGAAATAAAAAGGATTGAGGATTACCTTTTTGCTGAGCAGTGACGGGGGCGACGAGCGTCAATGAACACCTTTCACATCGAATCGATTTCCAAGGAATGGAAATGATTTCCAAAAATTATACTTGAGTGAGAACGTCCTCGAAACTCGCAGCTTCGCTGGGTTTCTAAGTGTTCTTACTCATAGGCTTATGAAAAAAACCCATTTAATGGTATAAGAACCAATTTTTTGGTCTCAAAGCCATTTTTCTTCTTCTCTTGCTCAAAGATAAGTGAGCTCTATTTATAGAACAGAAAAATGCTCAAACTAATGCCCAAAACCGATGTGGGATTCCCCCTCTGTTGATTTGGTTGAAATTCAAAATCAAAAGACAATAATAGCTGTAAATTGGTTGGATTCGTACTGGAAAAAGAAAGAAAATCAACAAAATTACCATTGCCAGTTGGAGTGTCTGATTGAAGAGGACGAACAAGGGTTGTTTGGCTCTCTTCTGTTCTCTTTCTTTTTTCTGATTTTGTGTGTGTCTGTATATGCTGAAGAACCAAAAGAATAAAGCTGCGTGCGTGCGTCTGATTTTTTTTTTTTTTTTTTGGGAAATTAAAGGAGCTTGGGCTGGGTCTTTTAGACATCTGGGCTGGTGGATCAGGTTGGGTATTTTGGTGAATTTGGGCTGAGAAATGTGGTCTGTTGAGAGGGCTGATTTGTGGCCAAAATTTAGCTTTAAAACATAGCCCTTCTTGTACTTCAAAGGTTAATAAAATAGCCAAATAATTAAGAGACTGAGATGAATCAATTATTCAATTAACTAATTAAGCTTCTTGATTTTATCAAAGTGAAATATGACTTTAAATTGACAATTTGAAAATACGTACTTAATTAAATACTTGTTTTTGTCACAAATTGAAAAAAATAGATAACTAATACTTCAAATTACATGTAAAATATACATAAATTTATATTAGGATATTTTGCCAACTCAAATGGCAAAACAACACTGGAACTTGTTAAGAAAATATTTTTTGACTCTTAGAAATATCTATTTTATTCTGTTTGTGATTCAAGAAGCTTGATTAGTTAATTTGAATTTTGGAGGGCAAAAAATTGAGTGTCAACAGACGGGACTTTCTGCCAGCAGGTCAGCTAAGGCTTGTCCTTTGATTGCCTTTTACGCTACGTATATGATGTCGAATTCACTTAGTAGCATCTGCCATTTTGTCAACTTTCCCATGGGCATCGATTGTCGAAAAATGTATCTCAATGGATCCATTCTGGATATGAGGTGAATAGTGAACACTGATAAGTAATGCCTCAGCTTTTGAGCGATCCAAGTCAAAGCAGAATAGATTTTCTCTACTAGCATATACGGTGACTCGCAGGAGGTGAACTTCTTACTTAGATAGTAGATAGCACACTCCTTTTTTCCTTCTGCATCATACTGGGCGAGCATGCACCCGAAAGAATTTTTTGATACTGACAGGTATAGTAACAGAAGACTCCCTTGCCTGGGTGGCACTAGGACAGCGGGATTGGAAAGATATCTCTTGATTTTGCTAAACGCCTCTTGGCATTCTTCTGTCCAATTTGTGGGAGCGTCTTTCTTGAGCAATTTAAGGATTGGCTCTATAATCTCAGTTGATTGGGATATAAATCGCCCAATGTAGTTTAACCTTCCCAAGAAACTCATAACTTCTTTCTTGGTCTTGGGCGGCGGCAACTCCTGAGTTGCTTTGATTTTGGTAGGACCCAGTTCAATACCCCTACAGCTGACTATGAATCCTAGCAACTTACTTGCGGGCATTCCAAATGCACACTTTATAGGGTTCAGCCTCAGATTGAACTTGTGAAGTCTGTCAAAGAACTTGCGCAAGTGCATGGTATGTTCTGAGCTTTCCTTTGATTTTATGATGACGTCGTCCAGATAGACTTCAATCTCTCGATGCATTATATCATGGAACAAGGTGGTTATAGTTCTCATGTATACAGCGCCGGCGTTTTTAAGGCCAAACGACATTACCCTGTAATGGCAGACTCCCCAAGGGGTGATGAAGGCTGTCTTCTCAGCGTCTTCCTCGCTCATGAGTATTTGATAGAACCCGGCAAAACAATCCATGAATAACTGCAGCTCATGCTTGGCACAGTTGTCTATTAGAATGTGGATGTTTGGGAAAGGAAAGTTGTCTTTTGAACTAGCCCGATTAAGATCTCGGTAGTCCACACAGATTCGAATCTTTTCGTACTTCTTGGGTACTGGCACTATGTTGGCCACCCAAGTGGGGTAGGACGTCACTTCCACTATTCCAGACTTGATCTGCTTCTCTACTTCGTCCTTTATTCTGATATCATGTCCGTCTTAAATGTCCGCGTCTTTTGTTTGATCTGGACAAAACCCTCCTTGATGGGTAATATGTGGGCCACTATTTTAGTGCTCAACCCGACATATCCGCTTAGGACCAGGCGAAGACGTCCACATATTTCCTTAACAGAGCTATGAGTTTTTCTTTCTGTGGAGCTCCTAAGTGAGCACTGATCCGTGTTTCTTTGACATCCTCTTCATCACCGAGGTTGAGCACCTCATTTTCATCCATATTTGACTTCTTCTTATCTTCTAACTCCTCCAATTCTTCTACCAGTCCCTCTGGCATCATTGTTGCTTCATCGTACTCCTCGTATTCCTGTTGAATATTTCCCTCATTCATTTCAGGACACGTCATGAAAGTTTTTATTATTTTATTATGATTACTACTGAAAAGGTAAGGCAAAGTAAAGTTAGGCTTATTCATTGTACATTATACATTATTAGTTAGAAAATTTTTGTTTTTATTATCTAATAAGTATAACAGTTTTACTCAGATCGAGGCTTTTCATTAATTCAAGAGTAATCGGTTACAAATTGTGGTCTTGGTTCGAAACAAGGTCAAACCATTTTCGTTTTTAAACATCATGAAGTAATTTTAGAAAAGACGGTCATTCGGGCCTCAACCGACGTCGCCGCTTTTAGCAAAACATTACTAAGGAAAATCCATCTCTACCGAGGAGCCAAGAGGGGAGTAGATGTGCAATTGTTCACGCGCTCTCCTGGCCTCGGACTACGTACAGTGAGCGTCTCCTGGCTTTTCTCAGTGATTATGTAGCACCCCTCTTCTTGAAACAGCAACTCGAGACCCTCATCAACTTTCTCTCTCCATTCTGTATTGGCGTCTTGTTGGGAAATGACTGGTACAACTCCGGAATTGGCTGTGGTAGATTTCTCGTTCTGAGTTCTCTCTTGATAGCCTTTGTGAGCTCGTCCTCGCTAGGAGCATACCCTAGACCAAAGTGGTAATTTTCTTTTGGAATTGGCACAGGCTCTATTATCCTTTCAAGGTCCCTTCTTAGGCCTTTTCCTGTTTCAAAACCATTTCTCAACATAGTGGAGGCAATCATTTTGTAGACTGCCGGCATTAGTCTATCGACCTTCCCTTCTAAATGGGTGTCCTCGATGTATTCCACCATGTGGAAGTTTGATTTGTCAGGAATCCCTTCGATCACCGGTATAATGTTGTAAGGATATTTCTGGGTATCCTTCACAGCTTCAACTACAATTTCCTGGCCCAACCATTCAAACTTTATGCCTTGGTGCAAACTTGATGGTACCGCAATGGCGGAGTGGATCCAGGGTCTTCCCAGGAGCATGTTGTAATTAGCTATAATTGCCATGACTTGGAATTCTGTTGTGAAGGAGTCAGGCCCGACCTAGATTTGTAGGTCCATTTCTACCAAGGAATCCCTTAGGGATCTATCAAAACCCTTGACGTTCATCCCGCTCTGGCGAATCTTGCCTATGTCATAGCCAAGCTGTGTTAATGTGGTTACGGGGCAGATATTGAGGCCCGACCCATTATCCACAAGTACTCTCCCTATGGCCTTATCACGGCATTCTAGGGTAATATGAAGGGCTCTGTTGTGAGAGGTTCCCTCTACTGGCAATTCCTCTTTGGAGAAGCAAATCTTGTATTCCCCAATGATATGGGCCAGTAGTTCGGCTAAATCTTCACTACTTGTACCAGCCGGCACATGTGCATCATCTAATACCTTCATGAGGGTGTGCCTGTATGACGACGAGCTAGCCAACAATGATAACACTGAGATTTGTGCCGGTGTCTTCTTTAGATGTTCAACAATGGAATAATCTTTTGGTGCGCATGCGTCGCCAAAAATCTTCGGTTTCTCCTTCAGTTATTGCCTTCTTCTGGGTATTTTCTTTCCTTGTGGCGTTCTGGGCCAATGCTTCAGGAGTATAGCATCTTCCTGAACAAGTCATGTCTTGGGTCATAGCTGCTTGTATGATGATTGTCTTCTTGGGGTTTGGCATAATCTGTTGCTCCACCTGGGCTACCACGGGTGCTGGAACGAAAGTCCTGAACATTGGTATAGCCTTGGGAACTCTCGGACTAGGGATCAACACTTTGAACTTGGGACGTTCCTGAAGTGTGAGGGAAGTAACTGTCTGTTGAAAAGACTCGACCATTTTGGGGGACAACGTCCTGCAAGCTTCCTAGTCTTCATCTCTCTCTATCATGTGGACCCCACTATTTTCATGATTCGGTAGTGTGTTCGTGTTTACATTGGGAGCTGCAGTTTCCAGGATGATTTCTCTTTTGTCGATCAGATCTTGGATTTTGTGTTTCTGGTTTATGCAATCCTCCGTGCTGTGCACATTCCCTCCTGAATGGTAGGCACAAGTCTGATCGGCCCTGTAGAACCTACTTCCGGACTGTACTTGTTTTAGTGGGACTTTTTGAATCAATCTCGCAGTTAGTAGTCTCTCAAAAAGTCAAGCCCTCGGTTTGAGGAGCGTCGTGAATTCTCTTAATGGCCTTTTCTCGAAAGCTGGATGTGGAGCATTATATGCTGGGAGCGGTGGTTGATTTTTGTAATTTTGGGGTTGATAGGCTTGTGGTGGGTTGTTTTGCGGTGGACGGCAGTTTTGCTGGGGTGGTGGTTGGTATGTTTGTTGTGGTGGTAGTTGATAAACAGGAGCGTACATACGGATACTGGGTGGAGCCACATACGTCGGTATAGTGATAGTGAAGGTTGGTTGCGCATAATATACGGGTGCTGGGCTGTATGAAGGAGAAGAGTAATTTTCGAGGGGTGGAGTTTGGTGAGAAGATTGTGGTCCTTTTGGATTTTGGTTCGGAATGTGGGATATGCTCGCCACGTCCTCTTTCTTTTTGTGAAGATACTGATGATCTTTCCATATTTAAGATCATCTTCTATGGCCTCTCCCATTTTTACCAACTCAGAAAATAGCCTCCCGGCCATGGAAAACATCTTATCATAGAAATCAGGTTCTTGTGACCTGATGAACACAGAGACTAGCTCTCCCTCACATGTTGGCGGCTGCACACGGGCTGCTTCGGCCCTCCACCTACTGGCAAATTCTCTATAGTTCTCCATTGACTTCTGTTTGACCTTCTCGAGGTAGTAGCGGTCCGGCACGGTCTCAACATTGAAATGAAATCTATCCATGAAGGATTCCGCCATGTCTTTCCAAATGAGCCATTGGCGCATGTCTTGTGTGGAGAACCACTCGGCTACTTCGCCAATCAGGCTACGACTGAATAGTCGCATGATCAAATGTTCATTCTTCCTCACTCCGACCAACTGATCACAATATGAATGGAGGTGTGCTTTGGGATTCCCCCTCCCGTTGAATATTTCAAATTTTGGAATTTCGAACCCTTCTGGTAGGTCCAAATCTGGGTACATGCACAAGTCGTCGTACCTCAAACCTGTAGCCTTTCTTGCGGACCTGTTGGATTTTTCTAACAACTCCTCCATCTTTTTCTCCATGTCTTTCTCGCGTCTGTCTTATTCAGCCCTCCAAGTCTTTTCCATTTCCTCGTAATGATCCAACACCTTGTGTCATGGAGAGGATTCCCTTGGAATGTTGGGAGTGAAGAAGGACACTTGGTGATTGGGATGATTAAATGGGATAGTGGTGGTCTGCCTAGTCGGTGGGGCCGGTGCGTGTGCTTGGCTTGCAGGGTTGACGAATACCGGCTGAGGGATGGTACGATGTGACTGAGTGGGTGGTTCCTGGAACTTGGGTGTTCTTAACTGGTGGTAGGGTATAGTAAGAGGGTCAGCATGGTTCGGATTGGTGGTGTTTAGTGGAGGTGGCATAGTTCCTAGTGGGTAAACAGAAAAGTGGTCGGCCATTGGAGAGCTCAATGAGGGGAAGGGATGAGGAGGCGTCCTTCCTTCGGTGGAGGTATTTTTCTCAACATCAGCTGCTTCCCTTCTAGCAATCTTTTCCTGGAGAGTGGTGATGGTAGTTAACAATGTTGCAATCAAATCCTCCTGGGATGCTGCCTTTTGTGAGTCTTGGGTGTCTCTGTTGCAGAGAGCAAGCTCATTTCTTACTTCTTTAGGGGTAAAAGTCATTTTGTCTTTTCCTTTGTCTGAGAGGAATGCTAACGCGGCCTTGGATCTCGTGAAGTATGCTACCTTTCAATGTTACACTAATTGGCCCCCTTTCTATAAGATAAGAATAACTTAACGGTAAAGAAAGTTAGTTTTCTAGATATCCAATATAATAGCAAGACATCACATATGGGTATTTAAAGCGCAAGTAGCACATTAAGTCATATATTGAAGCTCGAACACTTTTGATCCGATGTTTCTAAAGGCTCGGATATTACGGGCATTTTATGTTTGGGTGGATCTTAGACCAGTGGTTTTGTGGTTGACTTACTATGGGAAACCCTTTAACCTGTCATAAAAATTTAATCGACGGGGGAATTATAATTTAAATCATGAAGAGACCGAGTCTTAGGTAGACTGTCTACGTATCCAGTCGGGGGAAATCAGGCCCTACGTAGTTCGATTTCAAAAGAAGGATATACATTTTTTTCCTAAATATCCTTTGGCTAATCCTAACTACAGACATCCTCAAACCAAGCCCGACTAGGGCTTCCCGCGTATCCCTCCATAGGGATCTTTGGTCGGCGCGGTTCATTTACATTTATGAGGGGGGTAACATTTGTGGAAAAGAGGGGGACACTTAATATCTACCCAAAATTATAGCTCTGCAAGTCGCTGCCCTTACGAACCTGCTCTCTCATGTTGATCTCTCTCCTCAAAACCACAGTGGGAGTAGGATCAAGATCTATCCGGTCCTGATCATGTTTTCGAGCTCAAGTTTGAAGGCATGGCATTCTTCAATATCATGTCCCCTGGCTCCAGTATGGTATAAGCAGAACTTGTTTTAATTGGGCCCTAGTGGTGCCAGCTCGTAGACAGGTTCCACGGGTCTGATCTTGTTCAATGAGGCCAAAGTCGAGAAAAAGCTAGCGTATGATTCCTCGAAAATCATGAAATCGTACAGCCAAACTTGAGTATTGGGAGTAACTCCCTCTCTTGGGATAATAGGGTCATAGACCAGCAAGGTATACGGCCCCCACAAAGTGCAGATGATCCTGTCGTCGATCAAACTAATAATTATTTTCCTAAACGCCAAACATTCGTTCAAGGTATGTCCCGCTTGATTGAGGTGGAATGGGTATCTTTTGTAAGCATACACCAAGTCAAGAACCGGTAGCCCAGCCCTAGTGGTGCAATCCATCCCAGTAGCCATCATTTTCCTGAACACTTTCTTACAAGTAACGGGCAAAGGAGCTACTCTAAATGGGGAGGATCGAGCTCTGAAGGCTATGCTCCACGGAGCAGGTGTAGTAAGGTTTGCCCTTCCAAAGTTCTCTAAATCCATAGTAGAGGCAGCAGGCATCAGCAGGGGCGAAGGTGCGTAGAAGTCCGTTCCCTCATCAGTGGGGGCATAATAACCGGATTTGTCATCCACATTTTTCCTTTGAAATTCAGGAAACATATCAAATAGGTTTTCCCTTCCTTGGTCCCCTATGTCGATAGGCTCTGGTTCTTCCATGTCTTGAGGCTCTTCCTCTTCCTCCTCCGTCTCTTCTTCTTCAACGGGCTCAGGATCCTCCTCTTGGGGCTCTGTTTCTTCCTGCGGGTCCGATGCAAACACCTACGGATCCGACCCAACTCTTTGTTCCCCATTTTCCGCTTCCGGGGTTCCTTCTCTAGGTGTTACAGGTCTTATCTCTAGTAGTATGCAGTTCAGCACTAATTCCCTCACTTCCTCAGGGACATTTCCATAGTATTGCTCTTGGGGTATGCCTTCCGGCGGATTCCCAACCATGCCCAGTAATCCGTCTACTTCCTCAATTTTCTTTCATATTTCCTGGAGGTGCTTTTCCATCTGCAGCACCTTATCCCGTAGCATCTCAGCTGTCCCTCCTAAAGCCCGCGCTTCCTGCCCTCCTTGATTTGCCATCGTAAATCAACCTTTAGTGGAGATAGATTCGGGTAAGTTTTAAGCCTCGTGGTTTTTTCTTTTAGTATGTAGTTTAGACCATCGGACCAATCGTACTCAAGCTTTAATTATATATGACCACACACATAGCAAGTAGGCATGTGAAGCACGTAGCAAGCAAGCATGTAATTTACAGATATTTATACTACTCGTGTTCCTAAGGCCCTTTTGAGTTAAGGCTTTCTTAATCGTTTGAAACATGTAAGTGCCATTTGTGAAGATGAACCATTGCCCCGAAAAAGTCATCATGATTTAATAGATAATAATAATAATATCATCCCCGAAGGGATTACAAAAGTGATGATGAAGCCGACATGGGGCTTATAATAGTAAAAGCAGTAAATTAGAGAGGTTCTCCAGCGACTGATGTCGAGGCTTGGCTTATCCTGGCTGTCTTGACCCTTCGAAGGGTGGTCTGAATACGAAGGCGTGCTTGATATAGCTCCATCCTGACAATCACCGGGTTTGTTTCTTTCAAGATCCTGGCCAAATGCTCGTCTGTACCCTCTAGGCATTCTTTCATACACTCCTCTTCTTGGGCTTCTTGGGGAGGTGCGGGCCCTGATGCAAGTGCATGAGCCAAGTGTCCCTGTAGTCAGGCATAATACCCTAGGTCGTACCTTTCTTCGAACCTATTTGGAGCTAGAGTACCTGGGTCCCAGCTCACGCGGCCATTTCATTCCCTGAGAATTATACCTGCGCTCTTGATTTTCTGTTCGGTATGTTCAATATTGAGCTGCTTGGGGTTCCCTACCTGAGGTATCACTTGCCTCCTACCGAACTATCTCAAAACCCGAGATGCATAATAAGAACGAATTCCTTGAACCCCAACTAGTAGCACAAAGGGGAAATTCTTGCCTCGAACCACTACAGTCTTGGCTTTGAAGTCAGGAAACATCCAATGGATCCGATCTTCAGTCAAGTCAGTGAAGAAATTGACCCAAGCATTTTTGGACATAAATCCAAGCATCGGACAGTAGTCTACGAGACGGTCTATCTTGTGCTGTCAACTTCAACCCTAAACCTCCTTGGCCATGTTGATGTGTTTGATAATCCACCATTGCAGCAATAGATTACATCCCTGAAAGTATCGGAAATGGTTCAGGCATTTGTCTAGAGCTCGTAAAATGCCGGCCAAGATGATGGGAGCCAGGTGAAAATACCTTGTTTTTTGGTCTTCGGTTATGCCATAGAAGATAACATGGGCCAGGTAGATCACCCGGGTATCTATGGCCAATGATCCGTCCTGTGGGAATTCCATAATGCCTAACAAGACTATGGCGAAGGATAAAGGCCTAACGGTCCCCTATTTTTCTCGACTCTTAAATTTCCTCTGATATAGAGTACACCCGGTGGTGTCGTCAAACCTCCGGTACAGGTCCCGAAAGGCTATAGTAGGTCCTTGTGCCCAGGATGCCTTGGTTAAAGCAAGAAATTCATGATTTGGCCAACGGTAGGCCTTTGTGGAAATAACAGATATTGATAGTGCTTGTGTCGCCTCCTTGGACAGGTTCCATTATTGTCTATAGCATCCCTAATTTCTTCTAGGGTCGGAGTCATCTCAATCTCGCCAAAACGGAACAACATTTCCTTGTCATCCCAATACCCAGCCAATACCTTTATCAGCTCCGGGCGACCCTTCATTGTCATGATGGAGGGTAAGTGTCCTAGAGTGCAACTAATTGTTCTCTGATGGGCATCACCCAACCATTCATATCAAGCACTTAGCAACTCTAGAGCCTCGGTGACTATGTCAAAACAAATTCTGCATTCCATCTACAAAACAAAACACAATTAAGATTCCCCCATCCCCGTAGGATCAATGGTTCATCACATAGGCACAAACATACTTCCACATAGCACATAAATGAGATGCGGTGTTTTTCGGGTCATAGACCGTCCGAACACAAGGTAGTCTCTCTTAATGAGCCTTAGGTAGGTCTGAGATACCCAAGGCCCATCTAAGTGTAAATGCTCTAGTTTAGTAGGGATTTGGATTAGCTCTATCCTAGTTTTCACTAGAGTGGATTTTTTCGAAAGACCGAGAACCCGAGCGGATAACTGGGGCTGAACCGTTAGGGCTGTTGGACGACCACGAACCAACCCCGCCTTATAACGGTTCCAAAATAAATTTTTGATTTTATACTAAAGGAACGACCGCGTGCTCCACGAAGTCGCCTTTGGAACAAAGTGTAAAAATAAATGCCAGGAGTGGCGGAGTTATGATATGCATGCAATGACAGTTAATAATTGCGAGAAAGTAAACACATAGACAATTAAGGCAAATATACTCATATTATATTAGAATCCTTATGGTTAGAACCTTTAAGTTCCCAGCAGAGTCGCCATCTGTAACGGTTCGCATTTACGCGATTGCATAAAAGCTACTACAAACTTGTTGGTGCTCTTTCGGACTTTGTTTTCAAAAAGAGTCGCCACCTAATTTTTAGGAAATTAAGTAAACCTAGGGTGAAGGGTTTATTCAAATACCATGAAAAATCCTTCGTAATCCAGAGTTCTAGGTAAGGGTTCTGATGATCCCTTAGGGAAGGTGTTAGGCACCCCAAAGATTAAGGATCCGTACTATACGGTTGACCTTCGAATTCCAATGTATGAGTATTTGCATGAACTGTTTATTTAGTGTCTATTCCCGCAAATCTTGTCATTTGCATGTCATTTTGAGAAAAAAGAGTTTGAACATGTTCCCTGTGTATATAGAGTACATAGATTTGGATTTATAATATCCGCATAAAATAATATCCCTTTGTATATAAGGATGATATAGTTTGTTTGTAAAGTGACTATAAAAGTTGTCATCCTTTTACACATGTTATTTATAAAGAATATAAAATTATTATGTTTTGAGTGCATAATTTTGTCCATGCTTAACTCATACTTTGTTTGGGATCGATCCATTTAATACGTTTGGAGCGCCTTATCTAGAACTCATATATACGAATATTTTTGTTTTAAAATATACGTCTTTTGTTATAAGTTTATGAAATTGGTCTCGGAAAGGGGGTTGTAGCCAAAAATTACAAATTTTCACTTAAAGAGGTCTGTCCGTTTTTTCTTCAAGGCTTGGCCCAAATGAACTTGTGCATAAAACTTTGAAATACCCAATATCATCAACTCTTTATCCATGAGCAGGCTTTGGCCCAAAATTGTGTTTTTTTTTTTTTTTTTTTTATGTAGGACTTGGCCCCGTTTTGGCTTAATCATTTTTTTTAAAAAAAACTCGGTTTTGGCTTTTGGCCTAATACTTTGCCATAGTTTATTATTAATCTGATCCAAAGCAGTTATCATTGGCCTTAGTTTGAAAATTAAGCTTAGTTTAATTTTTATAAAGAATATGTGCTTTGGTTTAAAAAAATATTGCAAAAATTTTGTTTTGAAAATAGTTCTTAATTTGTTAACAAAACACCCTTTGTTGCAACACTTGTGATTGTGAAATATCCTCTTGTTCTTGTTAAATTGGGGGAACCTAAAGTCGACTAAACGGCGTAAGTACCGTTATCCTGGGACGTCTAATTCTAATCATAAATGATTCCAATATGACGTGAGTTTTTACAAGTTTACAAAGAGAGGGAAAGGCTAGGGGCGTACCAAGCCCCTAGTTAGCCATTTTCACCCATGGCTGGGCCTTCTAACGCGTTCTCTTTTGGTAGCAGCTTCCCTTTTATTTTTCTCGGACTCGATAAATATTATAGAAATTGCTTGTTGGGCCTTGGCCCAACAGGTTGGCTTCAGATTCGGCCCAGGTGGCCATGTGGTAGAGGAGAGGGGAAAAGGAAAAAGGACCCGGTTAGTTTAAGGATACTGAACTTATCACGCTTATATTTATACCAAACACATGTATCAAATATGTATCAAAAAAATTCACAAGTCAATAAAGTAAGGTAGCTATGTATGTATATACATGTATACTACAAGGCCCCACTAGCAGGTATTTTGATAACAAGGGGAGAGGAGAGTCGTCGCCCCCCGTAGTCCCGATAACGCACAAGTTTCCAGGGGTTTCATGAACCCCAGGCATGGCTGGACATCGGGGGAAGGCTAAGACTAGGCCCCCACTCAAAATTACCTCATCCCCCACCAATGTAGCCACAAGAAAACAGGCAGATCCTTGGACCACAACATAACATAGCTAGCCATGTATATAAACACAAGATAGTGAAAAGGTGTGCCTTAATGAGCACAAGATGAATAAATGCAAGTCAAGAATATATGACCAAAGATTAATCAAGCAGAACTTCAGGACATAGACTTGAAGTAGCAGGAGCAGAACCAAACACACACTCATGGAAGGAACCTCAAGCAAGCTAAAGTGAACAAAAACAAAAGACCAAAGTATACAGTCATAGGGGAGTAACACAAACTACAGCACACCAATGTAATGGTAAATAAAGCAAGAAAACAAGGCACATGATCCTCGATAAGACAGCATAGACTATGGTATACAAGTGTGAGGTGGGACAAGAATAAGAAATAAAACCACATAACCCTGAGGGACACACACAAACTGTAACACACAAGAGAGGTGAGCAAGTACTAAAGCACACAACCATGAAGTGGTTAAAGCAGTTTACATCTTGCAGATGAGAGGCACACAAGGCAAACTAAGGTGGGCGGGCATAACATGGATAGAGGTAGGACTAGGACCCCTCATGTGTCTAAGTTGTCACATACAAAACATGGGATCATATAGAGATAGTTAATACAGCTAGGATAATCAGATAAGACATGGACAAGACAAGTTGACATCCCAGTTTCACACGTCTGCTAATCCCTTCCCTTTGTGTCTAACTTAAACACATATGCACACTTGCTCTTTATTTAGTCAAGTCATCAATCACTCCTAACAGTACACTTAACTCTAACCTGGGGCCTCATTTAGTCTAGGAGCAGAATCCATATAGTCCCAAGGTTCTTTACAATGAACATACAACCCCACAGGCCATAGAAGTGCCATGAGGCCCTTTATCTTAAAGAAAGATGTTATAAACCAAGCTAGGCCTGGTTTTCCCTTTCTCTTTTATCTAGGGCACCTTTAAAAAGGCTCATCTTAGGTCGTGTGGCCTTAGTTCACTTTCAGCCCCCTTGTGATCACATGGAGACTTGTTTTTTCAAATTATTCACAGCCCAAAATTCAATCCAAAAAGGTTTCAAATACATGTGCATATAAACAGACATAATCATTCAGACTAAAGTCATGACCATTTCTCAAACTCCTCAAGGCATCACTAAGCTAATTCAAAGTCATAGCATGGGTCAGTTCACCACTAACAGGTTACTCAGGCCCTTTTGACAGATGGGCCTACACTCCCTATAGGTCATGCCACGCCATAAGCCCCATTCAAACCAACCCCAGGGATGTACACAATCAAATTAGCAAGCAATAGTAGTTCAGCACACAGACAAAGCATTCTCATAGATGCAGAAAGCCAAACAATCAAGTAGTGACACTAACCATGTAAGCAAACCATCAGACTCCCAAATCAGAGGTCGAAAAAAAAAGGTCTAGAGAGGGCACAGCAGGAAAGTTTACACCTTGGGCATTACATTAATTTATTTCAGAAAAATGAGCCTTGGAAGAGTTTATGACTTAGAGCACCATTTAGACTTAGTGGTTTTAGCTCACATCCCTTTTTACAAATCCCAGCATATAACAAACATGTCTGCTAACTAGAACCAATGTCAATTCACACATATATGTACACTCAAGACCTTCAATAAGGAAAGTGGATTTCAGGAGCATATTATGTAAGCAATTAGTCAAAACAGTCTTGAAACAGTTTTAGTTCCTAGTAATGGCTCTTCAACTATTTAATCTAAGCAAATCCTTTAAAAAAAACAAGAAAAAAGAGAGGTAGATTTATTGCATGGTCAGGTTCTCACAATCAAAGACTCAATCATCATCACAAAGAAACAGGCTCCCAAGTGAAATTATAGGTGCACATGTTAAGGAGAATTAGAAGGCACATGATCATAAGTAAAAGCAAGTACCAAGCAACAAGGTTGTTACTCAGGCTGTCACGACCCGATTAGGGGGCCATGCGGGTACTCGAAGCTGGCTACCGAGCACCGCTCATTATGCTAATCGTCATACCCCACCTGAACACGTATACTCTTCAAAGCAATAGATATATATACATAGGCCTTCACGGTTGCAAAAACAATATGCAAGAATATACAATGTAGTCATCATGGGACATCTATTACTCACACATACGTATCTACGAGCCTCTACTAGAGTACTATGACATAAGGACGGGACAGGACCCCGCCATGGCCATATGTATATACACAAAATAATGTATCAAAATGGCACCTCCGGAATAATGGAGTGCTCCCGTAAATCTGCTAACAAACTCCTATGAATCTGGGCCACCTCCTTGTCTACCTGTGGGCATGAACACAGCGTCCAAAAAGAAAGGACGTCAGTACGAAAAATATACTGAGTATGTAAGGCATAAATAATACTAGCATAATAAAGAAATAACATAGCATGAGGCGAAGATATAACCTGCTTAACCTTTAAAGAAAACACATGTCATGCATATCAAATATACAATCATCGTTAACCCGCGTCGGGGTAACTATCGCACGCCGCCCACTAGTGGTGTCATGTCCGGCCCTCTAGGCACGGTGTAATCATAAGCAGCCCATCTTAGCGGTGTCATTTCTATCCATCTAGGCACAGTGTAATCGTATACAGCCCGCCTTCGCGGTGACATGTCCGGCCATCTAGGCGCGGTGTAATCTCGTCATCATATAGTTATCATATAGCATGCATTAGAACTCAAGTACAAATTATAACTCTATCGGGGTGACGTAAGGTCGAGAACCCCCGATTCCATTATGGAGTAATTACAATCATCATGTCCCACCTTGAAGGAACTAACACTATAAGGTGAGGCCATCAACAATGAATAGCATCAAGGAATCGTGTAAAGATCATTAATATCATAACAACATCATCTCATTATGGTGGAACATATCCCATCCATATCTCGTAGGAAACTTTTAATACTCTTTAGCTTTCATCTTGTGAGGTGTAAGAAGGTCATAGAAATTATCGAAAGGAAGTTACAATAGATGAGAGAATCATGCCTTTGGAAAAGAAGGGACTAGCCTTACATACCTTTGTATCTCTTTAACTCTATCGTCTAATTGCGTGCCTCTCAAGCTTGCGATTATACCTTCAAGGGAATTCGTACTAAGATTAGATAATTGAAGACATACTTAGGCTTAAGCTAAAGCTAACGAAAATTGGGTAACATCTCCTTTATTTCGATGACTTCCCTCCACATACTAAAAAACTCCCACAATATCTTAATCAATAACTTCATCAAGCTAGACATTATTAAATCCTCAACATTCCCTATCAAAATCCTTCATAACTCTAGCTATGGCACCATACTGTATCTGTCCTCATACAAGGCCTCTACAACATCTTTAATACTATTCATAGCAAGATTATACTCATTGCATATCAAGAACTATGATTCAAGAATATTACTATTTTCATATTTGCACTCCATATTCTTCTCCCTTCCATAATCCAAGTCTTTTAACCTCTCAATACTTTTAATAACATGAAATAAACATAAAACTCACCTTAATCACTTAGGAATAAGCCTTGAGTCAATCTACTCCATTAGAATGAAATCCCCCACTTGTATACCAAAAAAATTCTTACTCTTCCCATACCCTAATAGGCTTCTTAGTATTTGAATCTCTTAATCTTGCTTTTGATTTTTGGTTTCTTGATATAGATTTGTTGTAGAAATAGAGGGGGGGTTTTGGAGGGTTCTAGAGAGATATAGGATCTGTTTTTGGGAAAATAATGGAATAAAAATGTGGAATCTTATATTTATAACCAGGGCTGGAAAGTTCCAGATTCGCGGGTCGACGAGCAGGGTCGACGGTCGTCGACGTGTCGACGGTCCATCGACATGCCCCGTCGAACCGCCACCTGAGATGTCTGATTGCAGAACCCTGTTGAAGGTGCCAGACGACGGCTCGTCGACGTGTCGATGGTCTTCCTTTGGGCTCGACGCCGACTCGGTTTTAGACTTTTCAATCGGCCCGTTTTGCTCCGATTCGTTTCACTTCTAATTCCCTCGAAATGTCAAAAATGCATACTTATACTCCTGTACACATACAAGGCAAAATATCTCGTGTCCAAAGCTCTGGTGCGGATTGCCAGATCGAAGGTACACACCACCAATAAGCCAAAATCTCCTTGCAATAAAATGGGAGGTGTAACGCAGTCCCTCTATAATATTGGCTTGGATCACCACTAGTGCACTCCCCAGTCCTACTTCCTTACGAAACACCAAACTCAAACAATAACAACAATACGATAACCAATCACCCCAGATTAAAAACCTTTTTAGAAGACATAGTGAAAACACATGACTTAAACTTTACATATATTGGCAGAACATTATTTAACTCTAGGTGTATCCTTTCCCCAGATATAGCTAAGCCTTCCTAATCCATCTGAGGTCTTTGTGTGTCCCAGGACCATGAGAAAAAGTTCAAAAGCATGGGAAGAAGCCTCAGGGTCCTGAAAGAGATGCAGGACAGGGTGGGGTCATCACCTCCCCATCTCTTTTTCCTGAATCTCCTTTCAGTAAAAAGGGATCCTGGGTTCCACTGGTCACTACCTCCAGTTCATGCCCAGACTCACCTTTTACTCTCCCAAGACCTTTCCCTCTTATGACCTCATCCTCATACCCTAGTGACAACCACCAAAAAAGCCTTGGGATGGTTTAGAACAGCTTATCACTATCACAGGACTACCACAATTGACTCATTAAGCCTTATCCAAAACTTTAAAGTCCTATGGCTAAGTTACAAGCATGATTACTAAAACAATCCCAACAAGACCACTTAGATGACAGTGACACAGATTATCTCAATCCAAAGCTCTAATCATGAAGTGATTTTGTTCTTTTATACCACACAGCATCTCAAAGCATATATGTCCTCCTTTAGGACTAACTCACACATGATAAAGCAAGACAGAACCAAATACAAATCACTTTAACTTTACAGAATCCTAAACATCACCATTAGTCTTCTTCTTGGCCATGACTACTTATTCATTTTAACATTTAAATGACAACATCCAAAAACGAAGCTAAACCGGTTGCAACAAGGGCACGACGGACTTACTTCCACTTTACCATTATTCCCCTTCTTCTTTTGTCTTCTTAATTCTCAAGTCTTAGGTGATCAGTCTTGGGAAAGATGATTTCTCTACACATAGCACACACGTAGACTAATTAACATATGGTAAAACAAGGCAGGCTCACACATGATCAATCTTTAGTACACACATATTTTATGTTAACCTGCCAACCTTTGAAATTCTTTCTTAATGCCATTTTGAGAATCTGATGTCTCATCATTGAGTTACACCAAGTATAACTACTGTCACCACTTGACAAACATATTTTACTAGTTGGTTGACCGTTTTAGACAAGATAAAGATCATCTTAAGGCTGTCCTAAATACACCTGTCACGACCCAATTTGGTTAAGTCGTGCGGGCACTTACCTTCCCCACCTTGGTAAGCAAACGCTCAGCTCAACAGAAATAAAGACATAAGTAAATAAATAAATCATGCGGAAGAGAATAATTACATAAGACTCACAATAATATATAATAGAAATAGCGTGAAAATAAGGAAAATACCCCCAGGGTATGATCTAAGCCATACAAGAGCATCTAATGAAAAATATACAAGTCTGGAATATGATAATACATAAATTTGTCTATGTCTCAGAATAGAAATAGTAAGACATAAATAGGAAGAGTCTTCAAGGCAGCGAACGTCTCATGCTCACTCTGGAAACTCGATGTTATGCTAATGGCGACTATCAGCCATGAAAGATAGAAGCAGACCCAACCTGATACTCTGCATTCATAAAGGAATGCACCAAGTGCGAGTCGCACAAACAACATGACGGTAGGTATCATCGGTACGACTAAGTATTGCTAACACAATTCAGACAATAAGCAGGATAGGCAGATAAATCAACAAGTATAATTTATACACAATCAGAAACAGGTATCCGTCATCACCTAGGTTGAAGCATCTAAACCCAAGTATGCTAAGTCTCAATATATATCCAATCCAAAATCAATCAACATAAGTAGAACACCGGATTATTACAATGTAAGCCAAGATACAATGCAATGATGTAAGAATGTCAATGCAATGCAGTGTTCACAAGTACTCCAGACGGAAGTATCGATGTCCCGATAGCACAACCCATGGAAAACCTACGGTATCCACATATCACTCGCTCCGGAATGCCTCATCGGATCACGAGCACAATCACAATATAGGTCACATCGTCACCCCCTGTCAAATGTGCCTTACTTGCATATATGATATACCTTACTTGCATATATGATATCACACATAGGCCACATCGCCACTCCCTGTCAAATGTGCCTTATATACACATGAACTGCCACAACATAGGTCACATTGTCACCCCTGTCAAATGTGCCTTATATATACATGAACTGCCACAGCATAGGCCACATCGTCACCCCCTGTCAAATGTGCCTTATATATATGTATAAATGCAAGATGAATGTGCAAGTATGGAAACGCAAGTATGAAAGAAAATCATATGTAAGCATGAAGATGACAACGATAAGATCTCATATCAACTATCAACGTGCCGCACATGGAAACCTCACAATATCAATCTCATCTCACCCGGCACGAGACCTCGGGCATCGTACACCCATTCCGCTCCAGTAAATGACCTCAGATCACGGACTCTTATATCACACAATCCATGATTCTCGACAACCGTCTTACCTGACTACTCACATCACTCTCGTACAACCGAGCTCGGCATCACAGTGTTTCATCAAGTATCAACAATATATCATGAGAGATGTGAATACGTGTGATGTATGAGTCAATATGCATATTCAGATCAATATCACAAGTACCAAACATGGGTGCGTCAATAATATCATGAAAGACGACACAAGTCATAGAGAATACTATCCTCAAAATCAAATGCCAACAAGTGGGGCGCCACAATATCATGAACAAGATCTTACAATAGTCTTCATTATCCACTATCACTATGCGGCATCAAGCCCACAACAATAGGACTACTAAATCACAACACAGCGGGGTGGCTAGCCCCAACCACACAACAGGGCCCAACCTAATATAATATCCAACCCAACTTCATACCCGAAGGTTTACATGCTTTCTCTGAAAATATCATCTAAATATATGCTTCGCTACACGAAGTCTCACCAAGGGTAAGCCATAACCTACCTGGATGGCCGGACAGCAATACCAAAAAATCACTCTATAGCCTTGCCCTTCGGCTGAGCCTCAATATCAAAGAAGTCTAGGTTCGAAATCCAGATTAGAAATCATAAAGAACGATACTAATATTGCTACCATTCAATTTAGGTCAAAACCAACTCTAGAAGTTGGGAAAACGGGGCCCACAAGGTCAAAACGGGAAATTCGGGAGCACATATCAAATTAAGCACTAGGTGATCATAACCCAATAACTAATTGCTCATTTAACTCATGGATTCACCTAATTTCGAATTTGAAGCAAAACCCCCAAATTTGGGTATAAACCCTAATTCTTTTATTCAAGAATTCGACTCTAATAATGAAAGATAAATGATTAACAACCTTAGATTCATCAAAATCTAGCATAAACCCCATAAATTTCATCATTAATAAGCCTAGATAGAATATTCATCAAAACCCACATTTAAACTTCCATAACTAAGGAATTGATAAGGGAAGAGGAATTCTAGGATGATTAGGACTAATGAAATAGTAAAAGAATTAGGAGAACTAACCACCAAGAATCTTCACTAAAAATCTCCAAGAATAGATCCCAAGAGTTTTATTTTCGTAATGGTATTAAATGAGGGACTAAAGGCTTTTAACACTTCATTAAATATACTCACTACCCGTCACCCGCTTCCACGGCACCTAGGCCGCTCCAGTAATCTGCCATGATCGTTACAGCGGTCAATCCCAATTGGCTTGGACCGCTCCAACGCCAGGGTGACCGCTCCAGCAGTACCGCTGTCGCGGTGCTTGTGCCGCCAAAGCGGGCACCAGACACCAGAAACCCACCCAAGTTTCACAATTCAATCCGATTTTTTGACTAATTCCCGAGGCCATCTGCTTATATACCACACATATAGACAAACATAAAAACACGCTACAAACAAGCTCGTGGCCTTGGAATTCCCAACGGAGGTCTCGTTGACCGAGTGCATTGGGAACCGAACCAGAATACACACAAGGTCTAAATGACCATCCGGACCTCTCGAAATCGATGAATTTTCGAAAAAGATCTGTTTACCCAAAAGTCAACTTTAAGTCAACTCTTTTTCGCTTATATTTCACAAAAAGTCGCCCGAATCAAGTCTAGACACCTCGAGAGCGTGTCAAAGGTCCCCTCGGGTCAAAAGTGAACTAACAAAGCTTGGGAAAGGGTCAAAAAAGCCGAAAATGCAATAACAACCAAACGGGTCGTTACAACACCTTTTGTTAACAGTGTCAAAAACCCCCTCAAACTACCCAAATGCACTTTCGTTCAAACAATGTCAACAGAGATCAATTCAAACAGGTCATGATAGTTGCTATCTAAGCCAAGCTGTCATAATTAGAAACCATCAACAAGTATGGATTGATAAGCCTTTAGCATAACTCAAGCCAAAAAAAATCCTTGCTTAAACATCAAACTAAGCATATTACAAATGCTAAGCTACAATTAACTATACACATAACACTCAAACACACGAAGCTATCATTACATTAGCAGGAACTTAAATAAAAGCAATAAAATAATAAATTGTTACCTTTTTTAAGTGCAACCGGAGCAAGAATGGACTTGGAGCCTCCTTTGTGCTTCCAAAATCAAACTCAGCCACACCAAATATAGGACACAGAAAAGAAATAAAATTTTAGAACTAGAAAAGACTCAACCCTTTTTTTGTTAAAGTCTAAATATCACTAGTGAAGCCTAAATTTCGAGTAAAACTCAAAGTTCAAGCCTCATTAAGGTTGTCAAACTTGTTTTAATGGTGAGGGATGGGGTTCTATTTATAGGACCCCAAAACTTGTCTCAAATCTTACAAAAACGATGTGGGACTTATGGGTTTTCCATAAGTCTTCACTTGAAATCAACCGCATACGGTCCAGATCGAAAGGAAGCTAAAATCAACGGCTCATTTTCAATTTAAACTACTGTAAATTGATGAAAAATAAAAGAAATTGCAAGGATTGTACCTTAAGAGAGTGTTTGGATGGATTTCGTAGAGAAAATGTGTGGAAAAAGACGAAGCCATAAATGCTTCATCCCCTCCTCTGATTTCCCATGTTCTACACTCTATCTATGATGGGACACGATGAGGAAAAGAAGGGGTGGGGCAGTGGTGGAGGCGGCACTAGGGTTTTGCCCTAGCCGCCTCACCTTTCCTTTCTTTGCACAGAGACCCCTAGGGTCTGCGAAGTGGAAATAAGGGGGAGGATATACGTATATCCCCATTTTAGACGTCTCATGGGCCGGGTCTGGTCCATTATGGACTGGGCTCGGTCCTATTAAAAAAAAAAAAAAAGCCTCTTTTTGACATATATATACACACAATGTATATTTACATATACATAGTGTATATATATGTATGAAGGGCCAAAGATGTGGTCCAATAAATGGTCCAAGCTAAAAAAATATCAATTATTAACCATGATATTTTAAGCATGATCAAGTTAGGACGCAATTAATTTAAAACACGACTGTTAAAACCATTTTTACAGGTATGACCTCAATTGGCTTTAAAACTAAATGATTTTTTGCAATTATAACCTTTTATCTAGCTAATTTCCAAAATATCCATGACTAATCTTAATCTGATTAATTATTTCAAATATAGCCTTATTTTGGTACTAATTAACCAATTAAAGCTAATTTGCACTAATGACCTCAATTGATTCGACCATGGATTTGGTTATCTCAATTAAAGCCACTAGAAGGCTAAATTTGCAAAAATGACCCCAATCACCTGAAATCATGAATTGGTTAATTCAGATGTGGTCATTTATGTAAAAATAATTAGATAATCAAAACCAATTTGCAAAATGACCCCTTTAATTAACCAAATTAATTACCAAAACAATTTAATAATTAAACAACTATGCAAACACACAGAATCAAAGGTTGAGGGGTAAATTGGTCAATTCCTTTAATTACTCAAATTACCTTGGATAATAAATTATTTATTAATCTGATTTTTCCTTGATTCAACAATTAAGTAAATAATTATTCAAAATCGCTTTGCTTTTAGTTAACTCAAATAAAATATTCCATAAATGTCATAAAATATCAATTAATTTTCACATAATTTATAATGTCTTGAAAATCTCATTATCAATTTAAAGAGGTAAAATATTGACCTGAATAATTTTATAAAAATTAGTTAGACCCTTTAAGATGCACAGCTTATTTTATTTGTTATCCAAGGACTCTGAGTAATTAAAATAAATTATGGGAGGTCAAAAATTAGGTGTCAACAGTCATCTCCCTCCATCCCTGTCATCTTCTTCTTCTCCCTCCACTGCCGTCGTCATCTCTGGCTGGAATCCATGGCCAACCGACTGGATTTCTCAAGTCTAAGTGTATTTCTCAGATCTGTGTGTACTTTATTTCTTGTATTTCTCATATCTTGTCGGATTTGAGTGTATTTGTCCATTTTTAGTGTAAAAATAGCGTATCTTTTTGTATTTGCGCCTGTATTTCTATATTTCGGAGAAATTTTTTTTTTGTATTTTCGCCTCTATATTTTGAACTTTTTTTGTTTGAATACAGCCGAATTAAATACAGTGAATTGAATATAGTCTAAAAGTAGCTATGAATGAATACAATGAATTGAATACAGCCATATATCCTTTTTTTTTTTTTATCGTTTAAATACAGCTGAATTGAATAGAATGTAAAAGTAGATACAAATGAATACAGCCAAATTGAATACATTCAATTGAATACAACCGAATTTAATATAATGGAATACACCATATGACAAGGAATTAGTAGCTACTAGCACTAATTAGCTAAACTATAGCCATGGCTTGTTAGAAGCGTCCAAACTATAGTTGTTTCTATAAGTTTCTATATGATTAAACGGGTTAAGACATAAACCATTATTAAATTATTTGAGCCCAACCCGTAAAATTCTGGGCGGATAACTAATATTTGGGCTATATTTGACACTCCTAGATCCAATTAAAACATTTTACACTTACTGACAAAAATGATTCTTAATTGCCTATTTTGTTGAGCGTTTCAAGTAATTATCATAACAATAGTTTTCAAAATATAACAACCGAAAAAGTAAGTATCCTTAATTTTAAGTTCCAATTTTTCTAACCGAATTTCGCCCCCTATTTTTTCTCTTTTTCCCCTCCCCTTTCTCGATCTCTTCCCCGATCGTTTTCCTCATTCCCCCCTTTTCTGTTTCTTCACCTTTTAAGCCCCAAACAATAGGCAAATCGAATTTTAATCACATAATGAAATTCAAATCAACAATAAAACAACCTTGATTCCTTGCGTTTCCCGAATTTTTTTCTTCTTCTTCCTCCCCCTCCTCCTTCTTCTTTTGGAATAAATATTTGTCGTGTGTATATCATGTGTATGTTTACATATATCACATGTATCACGTGACATACCAAAGAACCTACAATGACATACAAGCAAATATATCATTTGTAGGTCATTTCTGGTGGTGGTCTAATGGTAGTGGAATGATTGTATATTGTGTGTATTTTCAATATATGTCACATATATCGATATTATATACATGATATACATGTTATATACATAAAACATATAGTGGCATACAAGTGATATGTTGTGTACGTCAAATGTATATAACTGTCTGTCAAGCATGTCACCTACGTATACAATGACAGACATACAATAATATATAGTGCATGTCAAGTATATGTCCAACTTGTTCTTAATTATCTCGTCCATGTTTATAAAGCTGAAGTTTCTAGAAGGATTAGAGTTAAGTAGAGAAGAGGAAGAAGAAGAAGAAGTAGTAGTTGGGGTTCGGGGATGGCGAGAATGAGAATCATCCAAATTGGGCGTTGTTGACTCCGTCACCACTTCTCAAAAGCAAATGGTTACAACTCAAAACCTAATACAATCAAATTGAGAATTGACTCAATGCATAAACATACTATGCAAGGACTAGAGTCTTCAGTGTGGTTCTTCACACTCTCATATGATCAGTTGCATACTTTCTAAGAACAACGAGTTACTTGAGAGCTCTAGGACTTTTTCTCTATCTCTCAATTTGTGTGAATGATGATTTTACGCAAAGAGTATAAATATTTATTATCTCGTTAGTAGGCACATAAGAAAGGAAATCATACATTTCGGAGATCCTATCAAGTAAGGACACCAAAACCAAATCAGAATCCTTAACCGAAAAGAATTCTCAAACTATGAATTTCCAAAATTATCTCTAATTATACGTAATCCTTTTATAACTCAAATATCATGGGAATATCTTTTAAATGTCCGTAAATATATTGTATAAGGATACAAGAGGTATACACATATATTTTCCCTAAGTCTATTGTGCTAATAATATAGGAGATATACACATATATTTTCCTAAAATGTCTCTACATGAGATCTTAACACAGATACACTTTTCAGTTCGTAAGACATAAGCAGTATGGACCAGATTAGTAGCACAATTCCTTCACCCTACATCGTGTTTGTTAATCATCAAAAGATATCAATCTCAATAATTTCTAGAAGTGTGCGTATATCTTTTTCTTTTTTCCCCCGCATAGTTTTTTCGAGTAGAGATTATTCAATTGAACATATCAAACTTATGTTAACACTGTGATTCAAATTGTGTTGTATTAATCATAGGATATATCTTGGAATTTTTTTATCATTCGCCATCGAGTTTAATCTAGTACACAAGATCAATAGCTGGTCAAAGCTCAAAAGATATTTAGTTGCTTGCTCTAATAAAGGATCTTATGATTTTACACTACACATGCAATGCATATTATGTTAAGTCATCTGTTAGGATCGGTGGGCCTAATTTATAAGAGGGTCGTCGTACTGTGTTACAAATTGGGCCTTGGCCAATTCTTTTCATTAGCTGTTAGTCCGAGTTTGCTAAGCCATGAGAGTAATGGCCTAAATAAATATCTAGAAGTCCACATGTCCTGTTATTAGTGGTTTTGTTATTCTCTTCATGTCCTTTAAATATGCAGTTGGTTGTACGAAGGTGTTTTGTTGAATTATGAAATATTATCTTCATTATTAGTTTTCCATTTATTTTTTGCAATTACTGTTTCGTTGAGCTAGGGTTAGACCTAGGTGTTACAATTGGTATCCAGAGCCTTTAATCTTGGCAAACGATGGTGGATAAACAGAGATCTACTCCAGCAGATGAGACAATTAAAAAAATTGAATCCCAGCTTTAAGCGTTTGTCGAATCAACAACATGGAAATTTGATCAAATGGAGGTCAAGCAAGTTAGTTTTGAAGAAAAAATGATGGAGTTTGCTGAGTCTACAAAGAGAGTGGAGGAGATGATGTTTCACATGAAAATGGTTGGAACTTTTGGTCTTTCAACACCGATGAACTCACCAGTGCCTACTGGATTAGGTGTTATTAATCCAGATCCGGGTCAATCCTCAGTGGCAGGTAACTATCGCACAAACTCTTTCTCACTGCCCTCAGCTATTTACTCTGTTTCACGAGGAATGGTGCAACTATCAACTCCTTTTCCCTACCCCATGAACACCACTTTTTCTTCCACCCAGAACCCTGTTCCTTCTTTGCCCTTGAACCCGTCAGCTTTAGCCTTCACTCCCCTAATCACCACACCTTATTCTTCACAAGGTTTTAAGAACGTTCCCAGTTCGCAAAACCCAAACTACACCTCCTTAGGCTATAACCCTACAGTCTCCTTCATAAACACCGGCCCAATATCCCAGCCCAACTCCTTTTCTCAACCCTTTAATCACCCTTCTTACACTCCAGCGCTTCCCTTTGGATCTTTTAATCACCACCCCTATAGTCGACCTCCGCATTCAGGGTTAGATTGGTATGGCTCACATCTCAACCAGTGGAAACTTCCGTTAGCAAAATTAGAGTTCCCAGAATTCAGCGACACAAATCCGCATAGTTGGATACGTCGTTGTAACAAGTTCTTTGAGCTATATCAAATTTCAGAAGAGATGAAAATGATTTATGTGGCTATACATTTGAAGGACCATGTTGATAATTGGTTTGACAATTATGTCCTGGATAGAGGAGGATGTGTGGATTGGGCCAGTTTTTCCATAGATGTGTGTCAATGATTTGGAAATTACAGACCCGTTGGTGTTACGTTGGAATTTAATAGGTTAACTCAGATTACTGATGTGGAGAGTTACCAAAGGCGTTTTGAGGTTGCCAAATCTCCTTAAATAACCCGTCATTAAGGGAAAATTACATTGTAGAATGTTTTACAGGTGGACTTAAGCCGGATATAATGCCATTAGTGGAGTACACAAACCCAAAATCATTAATGGAAGCTTATAATTGCGCTAAGTTGCATGAACAATCCTTTAAAGCCCTATACCAGCAAATGTACTCTCAATGAGCCCCCAAATTTCCAAACCCAAATCGCCGACCCAATACATATTCCAACCCAACCAAAAGCTCAAATGTGGTTAATATCTGTAGCCCGACCACTAAAAAATGTCTATTGACGAAATGAGGGCCAAAAACCTCTGTTACAAATGCCTTGATAAGTATCACCCCGGACAACAATGCAAAACCAAGTCATTAAATACCATGGAGGGAGAAATTTTCTGTGACGCTGAAGAGGTTATTCCCGATGGAAATTCTGAGGAAAAAAAAAAGGAGCAAGAGCATTGTGAGGTTTCCATAAATGCTATTTGGGACACACAAAGGCTTCTTCGACCATAAGGTTATTGGGCTGGATAAAAAAAATCAATTTATGGTATTGGTGGATAGTGGCTCAACACATAGTTTTGTGGACCCACAGTTGGTGAAAATCATTGCAAGCCCAAGTGAAAATTTGCCAAGGCCTATGAAGGTGAAAGTGGCCAATGGCCAATTTGTGTGGACAGAAAAGGTCAGCAAGCATGTCACATGGAAAATGCAGGCCTCGGAATTTGCATTTTATCTCAAATTATTGAAGGTGGGGGGTTGTGACATCGTGTTGGGAATGGACTGGATTGCCACTGTCGCCCCAATTATGCTACACACTAAGCCCTTGAGCGTTACATTTATTAAGGACTCTAATGTGGTGCACTTTTCGGGCCATGAGGAATCAAGCCCAATTACAGACGTGGATGCTAAGAAAATTAATAGGCTAGTTCTTACGGGCCAATGTAACTATGTGGCCCAATTAAGGATGTTGAGTAACGATGACAAGCCAGAAGTAGTTCCTACAGAGGTGATGGGATTATTGGACCGGTTGTGGGCTATTTCGTAGAGCCAAAAGAGGCGCACGGCGTTAGGCCCAACGATCATGCAATTGAGTTGATACTAGGGGCAAAGCCTATCAATCTGCGTCCTGCACAGGTACTCATTTGACTAGGAAAACACCACTGAAGTTATTGTGGTAGATATGCTTAAGACAAAAATGGTGACCACGAGTGTATCTCCTTATGCTTCACCAGTCTTACTAGTGAAAAAAAAAAGGATTCCTCGTGGCGAATGTGCGTGCATTATCGAAAGCTTAATGAAATCACTGTTAAAAATAAATATCCCATTCCCATGGTTGAAGATTTGTTGGATGAACTATTTGGAGCTCAGTATTTTTCTAAATTGGACTTACATTCAGGGTATCACCAGATTCGTATGAAGAAGGGTGATGAGTACAAAATAGCATTTCGTACTCATCATGGTCTTTGGGAATTTCGGATAATGCCGTTTGGGCTAACTAACGCCCTTGCCAGTTTTCAAGCCCTAATGCACTACATATTTTCCCATTTCTGAGAAAGTTTGTGCTAGTCTTTTTTCGATGACATTTTAATTTATAGCACTTCATTACAAGACCATGTAAGGCATTTACACGTTGTGTTTAACCTCTTACAAACACACCAGTTATTTGCAAAGAAGTCCAAATGCAGTTTTGCTCAACCACAAATTGAATACCTTGGCCACATAATTTCAACGAACAGGGTTAGTACTGATAATGCAAAAGTGGAGGCTATGTTGAGTTGGGCCACTCCAAAAACTATTAGAGAACTACAAGGGTTCTTGGGCCTTATGGGCTATTACCGGAGATTCATTAAAGGTTTTGCTTCTATTAGTAAGCCTTTAACGGATTTGTTGAGAAAAAGGGGATTTTGCTGGAATGAAGAAGCTGCTAAGGCATTTGAAGAGCTCAAACAAGTAATGGTTCAAGCTCTGGTGTTGGCTTTACCAAATTTCACATTGCCTTTTGTGGTTGAAGTAGATGCAAGTGGTCGAGGAATTGGGGGGCGGTCTTTGCACCCGGGGGCAGCCCATCGCATTCATTAGCCGCTTGAGCCCCAAAAACACTGGGATTGTCACGTATGAAAAAGAACTAATAGCATTACTATACGCAGTCGAGAAATGGCGCCACTATTTGCAACCTAACCATTTTGTGATCAAGACCGATCATTTTAGCCTCAAATTCTTAAAAGATCAACGTATTACTACTTCATTGCAACATAAAGGTGTGACAAAATTATTGGGCTTTAGTTATGAAATTCAATTTCAAAAAGGGGTTGAGAATGTTGCTGCTGATGCATTATCCAGAAGATTTGATGAAGCTGACTGTAATGGAATCACTGATGTGCAACCACGTTGGGTTTTGGATGTCATTTCAAGTTATGAAGGGGATCAATAGGCCCAGGACCTCATAGCCTAGCTCAGTGTTAATCCAAATTCAATCCCTTATGTCCAGTTGCAGCAAGGAATACTTAGACATCAAGGTCACATCTGGGTTGGTAATAATGGACAACTAAGGCAGAAATTAATCTCGGAATTGCATTCCACCCCATGGGGGGAGGGCATTCAGGGGTACTAGCTACTCAACAGAGAATTAGAAACATATTCTATTGGCCTAGTTTATTACAAGATGTGAAGAAACAAATCAAGGAATGTGAAATTTACCAACGAAATAAGGATGAAAATGTTTCTTACCCAGGTGTGCTTCAACCCTTACCGGCTCCAAAAAAGGCTTGGGAGCATGTGGCAATGGATTTTATTACTGGCCTGCCCAAATCCAAAGGTAAAGATTCCATCTTGGTAGCCATTAACAGATTCACTAAATTTTCCCACTTCTTTGCCTTAAACCACCCATATATGCTCCACAAATAGCACAAATATTCCTAGATAATGTTTGTACATTACATGGCCTGCCTAACTTTATCATTTCAGATCGTGATCCAATTTCTGTTAGCAATTTCTAGAAGGAATTGTTTAAAGGCCTGCAAGTTAACCTAAAACCTAGTTCTTCTTACCACCCGTAGACCGACGGACAATCAAAAAGATTGAATCGTTGTTTGGAAACTTACCTCCATTGTATGACTGGGCATAAACCTTCTTATTAGAGCAAATGGTCAACAAGTGGAGTTTTGGTACAATTCCAACTTCCATAGCTCTATGTATGTCTCCGTTCAAGGCTCTATATAGCTATAATACACCACAACCCACATTCGAGTTAGTTGTTCAAACAAAACTTGACGTTGTAGATCAAGTGCTCCGTGACCGTCACTTGCTAGATAAAGTGTTGAAAGACAACTTAATCAGGGCTCAGAATCGGATGAAGAATTATGCGGATACCAAGAGAAGCAAGAGAGCATTTGAAGTAGGGTATTAGGTGTTCTTGAAATCGCAATCATACCGTCAAAGTTCTGTAGCTATTCGCCAGAATCTGAAACTGTCGGCGAGGTTCTTTGGTCCTTATGAGGTGCTACGCAAGCTGGGCTCTGTTGCTTATAAGTTGAAATTACCTCCCGGATCCAAGATTCACCACGTTTTTCACGTCTCGTAGCTCAAGAAAAAGATTGGGGATCGGATTCTAGTATCTCAAGACCCACCTTACTGTGCAAATGATGGGCGAGTTTTGACGGAACCCACCGCAGTGATCAACAAGAGGACAACCCAAAAAAGGAATCATGTGCAAAACAATAGTTGGTTCAATGGGTAACTTTCCCCCCAAAAAAGGGCCCCTTGGAAGACGCCC
>NC_081342.1:53788135-53815886 GCF_029784015.1 Lycium ferocissimum | reverse complement strand
AATTGAGTAAGCAAATGAATGGCCTCTTTTGTCTTGGCACAACGACATTGGGTGGAGGAGCCGGAGGGTCTTTGGGTAGGTGAGGATGTCGCGCTCGCAAAAAGTAGCCGAACGGGAGGGGGGCGGGGATTGAGCGCGTTCGAGGGACTCCTTTATACCTATTTGATGGCGGTGTTCTTTCGGCCCGCTTTTCGCCTTTGTTTTGCCCTTTTGGGATGCCGTAGCCTTTCTTTTTACGAGCATCTCTGAAATACCTAACTTTCTGTTGTTAAGGAGAAAGGAAGCAACCCTCATAGCTCTAGTTCTTATATCATAGCTCTGTCGCACGATCTTGCCTGAAGAAAGAAGGTCATTCATTCCTAAAATGCCTGTGACTTCTTGTTTATAAGTGTGCCACTGCTACACCCGTAACCCAGACTCTCCCGGACCGGCTCGTGGTAACGCCACCAGAATAGAGCGCCTGGAAATTACCCTTTTTGTCACGACCCAATGGGAGGGCGCAGGCGGGCACCTCTTAACGTACTTTCACATTACATCTAGGTGAGCCATATAGCTAAATTATACTTTTCATTCATCAATAATACTAATCCCATTTGGGCAATAATACACTTATATCGTCAATTCATACCCATGCCCATATCGATGTACATAAGCCGACGAGGCTAACAAAACGATATCCGAGAAATACGGACGGGGTAGGAGCCAAAGACATCTAACCATATACACGTGTCTACGAGCCTCGGGAGAGTGTGTGTCATATCATATAGGCGGGACGGGACCCCGCCGTGCCCATAATTATGTACCTGTGAAAAGAATCGTTGCAAAAACAGCTCGAGTAAATGGAGCTCCGGCCCATGTAGTCACGAGTAATAAGGCTATGGATCAAGCCTGTCTCCCCAGGCCACTGCGGAAGCGTAGACGCGGCGTCCGCGAAACAAAAGGACGTGAGTACGAAGAATGTCTTGAGTATGTAAAGCATGATCAACATCAATATGAAAGTATAATAGACAACGTATGAAATAGCATAGCTTGGGAGATAATAGTATCATCGTCGTAACACTTGCTTTCATAGGGACATTCCATTTCTATTGCGTATCCGTGTACATACATCCATATCCGTATTCGTATTCATATCCATTTTCGTATTCGCAGTCATATTTCCATTCATGCTCGTATTCATCTACATATTCATATTCATATTCATATTCATATTCATATACATAGCATTTAAATAGCCTTTACATAGCATACCCGACCATGAAGGTTCGGTGTTTCACATACACCTAGCCCGAGGCTCGGTGTCATACATACTATATACCAAGGCTCGGGGGTTATCCGCACCCAACTGCGAGTGGTGCGCGTGTAATATATATATATATATATATATATATTCTACACAGCCATATAAGCTCGGGGTTTCATAATAGCCATACATAGGCACACATACATATAAGCTCATAAGCATCTTTAGCATCATTACTATCGTCGTTCATTACATCTATCGCTAGCGGATTACTCGACATATAAGGAATTTAGTTCAATCGTAACATATTGAGGATCATGAGCTTAGTAGCTTTTTAGAGATAGAACCATTGGAGGATATCATAGGCTTATAGAAGAATAGATATTTGGCCAAAGAACCATGTCTTATGAAAGAAGGGTTAGCCTTACATACCTTTCCGTTCAACTATTCTATCGCTTGCATGTTCTCCTTCAATGCTCACGTTTCTACCTTCATTAGAGTTATACTATCATTAGGAATCGATGACTTAGCATACATGACTAAAGCTAGAAAAAATTGGACAGCATCTCCTTTATTTATACAACTTCCTTCATATCATATATCAACTCCCAAACATCAATAATAACATTCACAACATCATAACAATAGCCTTTATTCACCTACATTATCCTTCTTCTCAATTCAACTTCCAATCATCCATATTCATGGTCATAGCACACAATTACGTTCATTCATATACAACGTCTATCCCATATTCTCAATATCATTTATAGCATGATTATAATCATAACATATCAAAATCATGACTCGATCCAACATTTGCGAAAAGTGACACTATTCCCACATTCGCTGACCCATTTTCTATTTCCTTCTACAATCCAAGTGTTTCGACTTTCAAATACCTTAAACAACATGAAAATACCATAAAACTTACCTTAGATGGTTTAGGAATGAACCTTGAGGTGCAAACACTTCACTTGAGCAAACCTTCTTTCCTTCACTTGGATTCCTTGTCTTGGATGAACTTTAATGGGTTTCTTACACTTGATTCACTTGGTTTTGATGAAGTTGAACACTAATATCTCTTGAATTCTTGTAGGAGAAGTGTAGAGAGATGTTCTAGAGAAGGAGTGTGAAAGAGAAATGAAATGAAATGAAACTTGAATCCTTTATTAATAACACAATTCGGTCCCGACCATATTCTACGGACCAACATACGGTCCGTATAAATTCTCATATGTACGGCCGTATGTTGGTCTAGAGAGGGGTGTCGTTACGGGCTGATTATACGGCTGAACATACGGTCCGTATGTTTTGTACGGCCAATATGTTTGGCCGTATAATGGCCAGTCATTCCGAACTTGTTCTCGTCGACTCGTTTGATCTCCAATCCTTATGGAACCTTCTTAACACTTGTTTACCACCTCATTAACAATCTAAGGGGTGTTATAACTCTTCTCCAAAGCATCATTAAATCATCATTAACTTGTTACTCGTAAATCTCTTCCGATACTTATCATATGTCTTGCCTTCTCTTGGCAAACTTTCTCGTCTAACATCGAATGTCTTTGAGATCTTACTTAGGGTCATCAAATGTCATTCCTTACTTATTGCAATACCGTATACTTCGTGCTCTTCGTTAGTCTATTAGTTGTGCATAACGGAAAATTTTCCGAGGTGTAACATCTTTTTGATACGATGCCTCACAAACTATACTATATCTAACCTTTCTTTTTTGATTAATTATATCACTCAGGAATGCAATGTTTATGGTAAGTAAAGCAGAGAAATTGAGAGAATGAGACAAAGGTATGTTTTTCTTCGTCTCTAAAGTCTTGTATTTATATTCTTGATTTGGTATGCTAGCCGTTAGACCTCTTTTCGAATGAGAGATGTCAACCCCGAGAGAATTGATCTTGTAAATTAGGAATATTGAAGATCCTAATTTCCAAAGAATAAAAACGAGAGCTTATTTAATGTTGATGCCAAACTTCTTTCTATTACGTAGTAAACGACCTTATTTGATTGATACTTGTTTCCTTGTGTATGCTGATAGCTAGTCAATGTTGTACAGCTGTTTTCCTTGTGCGGTATTAACCTTGTTTGAATGGTACTTGTTTCTTGTATATGCTGATCTGATTCAATCTTGGAATCTTCATGATTTGCACTGATTGATCTCTTTCTTTTCCTTTGACATAGCGTAAGAGTTTACAATCTTACTTGTGGATCTGATCCTTGTTCCAAAGATAAGCATGGGCTTATTTCTTCGCACTTTATGGTAATTTCCCTTTGCAGCCGACTGAGCTTTATTTGGGCTATTTTTCCTTTGCAGCCGACTAAACTCTTCTTGTCCATTGGGCTTTGTATGTCCAATGGGCTTGGTGGACCTTTGAGTTCCTTTGAGTATAGTACGTACAAAAATAGTTTGTCATCATTAATATCATAGCACTAAAAGAAGTTAACCTGAAACCAAAGATAAATGGCAAAAGAACAAGTGAAAGTCGAATTGCGAACAAATCACTGCTATTATCCGTAGCCCCACGGTGGGCACCAAGCCCCAATTTACCCACCAAAAAGGTAACAATTGAATTTATAAGTGGTTTAAAGGATATGCGATTTGATTTGCTATAGAACGAAAAAATAACAATAACGAAATATAGATTGTGAATAAATGAGTAAGAAATAGCCTTGGAACTGGATGCAATGAATAGCTCGGTTTGAGGCCTGAGTTACTCGGACCAAACTGTGGGTATTCTTATTACTTTGATGTTTGACAGAACTTTTAGAACAAATTAGTGGTACAAACGTGTAGAAGATGGTAAAATCAGATGATCCTGCGAGGATTTACCCCTCCCCCATATTTATAGTACAAAAATTTACATTCAACAAGGTAACTAAATCAATTAGAGATAAGGATCCCCGAAATCTCGGGTTTGACAACTGTTGATTGCACCGTGCGGAGTGAAATTCGCAACGGGCCGGATTTCTCGCACTATCGCCAACTGTGGGTGCACTCGTCGGGAATTGTCGGGTCCGAGTGCTTCTGTCCGATTTAGCCGAGCTCTACTATCCATTGCCCCTTATCCTTAGTTCGGATCGTTGGACCTCGGGACGGGGTTGCCTGCCTCGATTTTTAACGCATACATGACTATTTTGGTAAATAAAAAATCCACAGGTGAAAATAGAGTCTTAAGAAAATTCAACTTCCGAATTTCAGTTCAAATCAAATTAATTAAAGATCATTAATATCACGTTCAAATAAGGACACACAACCAATGGCCTTATTTACCTAGGGGTACTTCTGTGATTGATGAAAGTTGCTTTGTCCTGGTTAAATTTTTTATTCCAGCATAAAAATAATTAGGTAATTATTAAACCATATTTTAATAGGCTTAGATATTTTTAAATTAAAGTAAAGTGTTTATTACAAGACAATGAATATAGTAAATGTTGGATAAAATGATGATTTTATTCAATATCTAGGACTTTGAATTTCTACTTAATTATTAATAAGATATTACTAAATTTATATAAAATAGTTGTTGCATTAATATTTATAGATAACAAATGAATTTCTTACGTAAAATTCTATATTTGTTTGACAAAATATAATATTCAAATACATGTGCAAGATTCAATGGATAGTTAATGATAGTTAATCATGGTCAAAAATAAGCTTGCAAGACTATATAGCAAAAGTAAACTTTGGGTAAAGTATGATAGTTCTACATCGATAGACTTGGATGAACTAGAAACACGTTCATGTATCAAACACTACTTGCAAATGTTTGACAGAAGCATGATAGTGTTAGCAACAATAAGTTGTATATATAGCAGCATCAATTTTCCGAAAGGGACGCACGATTCGGACCACGACATACAGTTAATAAATTACAGCCTTCCAAATATGAACTGATCAATCTATGGGTATACCATAACGTTACAAAGATTGTAAATTAGGATAAACTTCACAAATATGTTAAAATAGAATAGTGGTGCTACACTAATAAGAAAAGAAAATTTGATAAAATGGGGAGCACATTCGGGCCAATTAGCTTTAAATAATCCGAACCAATTGTGTGGTTGTTATTATTATTATTGTTATTATTATTATTATTATTATTATTATTATTATTATTATTATTATTATTATTATTATTATTATTATTATTATTATTATTATTATTATTATTATTATTATTATTATTATTATTATTATTATTATTATTATTATTATTATTATTATTATTATTATTATTATTATTATTATTATTATTATTATTATTATTATTATTATTATTATTATTATTATTATTAGATGGTTATAGTGAAGAGCGATTATTGTACCATACATAGAATCAGTAGTCTTAAAATTGATCAAGATAATATGTCTGTGGTATTCAAGACACGGAATTGACTGAGTCAGACATGGATTTTCGAACCATTTAATGGATCAAGACCACACAATTGATTTTAGTCGGAGATCACCCGCAAGAAAAAAGATCAGCGAAGAATTTTTCAAACCCAAATGCGAACCATTTAGAAAGTGGTTTTTTGAAAATTTTAATGATGATGAGAAAACAATTTTTCAAGAAGATTTTTATAAAGATCTTTCCAAAGTCAACAAGATAATATCTTTTGCTCCTTGGTTTATGGCTAAATACGTAGGAAATTATATTTATGTTTTAGAACATGAATATAGATTGACTAATGGAGAGATTATTAATACTATATTTCCTCCACAATTATATTTTCAAATTGGAAAGGATGATAAAATTCTTTATTTTGCAGCTTTTTCAAAATTATTTGAAAATGATACTTCACAAGTTACTGCTAAGCATATAAATAATATGCTGAAACAACAAAATTATGTCAGTATTTACATGAATATTTTGGGTGAACAAATTATTTCATTACATGATAGAATTGACAAATTATTTTCTCAAATAGAAAAATTACATGGTTCTACCCTTAATAAGGGAAAAAAGCAGGAAGTTGTTGCTACTCCAAGTATACAGCCTCCACCTGAAATAAAAAATTTAAATTAAACCTTTTTCAGAATTAGAGCAAATGCTTGATGAAAAATTTAAAGGTTTACATAATTGTCCTTTAATAGCAGAGGATGATGGTGATTTTCCTAATATGGATTACAAGGTCAAAGTAGCAGCAGATATTAATAAAATTGATGAATATTATGCTGATAAACCGATGCAAAGGATGTATTACTATCCTAGACCTGCTCCTCAAGATATCTTATTAGAGGAGCATGAGCATGTTATTACCAATAGTTATAGTGGTAAAGAAATCTATGAATGGAACATAGATGGTTATTGTGAAAGACAGATTTATTGTACCATACATAGAATGTTGATGTATAGTACGATTTGTAAGGCTAATAAGAATAATGAGCGAAATATCGCAGATATGATTATTACTGGTTTTACTGGCTAATTAAAAGGTTGGTGGGATAATTATTTAACCGCAGAATAGCGTGGTAATATCCTGAATGCTGTAAAAAGGGAGCAAGGAGCTTCTCAAGAATCAGTTATAGTTCCAAATGCTGTTTATTTATTGGTTGTTAATATTATAGAGCATTTTTCAGGAAGATGGTCGGATAATAATGAAATCATTAGGACCATGCTTCAAAATTTAAGATGTAAAACCCTTACCTCATTTAGGTGGTATAAGGATGTATTCCTTTGTCGGGTTATGGAATTACCTGAGTGCAATGACACTCATTGGAAATCCAAATTTATAGATGGATTACCCGCCTTTTTTGCAGAAAGAGTTAGAAAAGCTCTTAGAAAAGGAGAAACTAGCATCAATTATGATAGCTACACTTATGGTAAGTTAATAGGAACATGTATGCAGGAAGGTTTAGCCTTACGCAATGAGATCAAGCTAAATCAGCAGATTAAGAGACATGGTCGAATGAAAGACAACAATTAGGAGAATTTTGTGGACAATTTGGTATGGATATTCCACAAACCAAAGCACCTCATAGGCACAAGAAAAAGAAAAAAGATTTCCAAGCATGGAAAGAGAAACGCTTGCAAAAGAAAGCAAGGCGGAAAAAAGAATTCAAGAAGAGAAAGGATTATGTTAAATCCAAAAATCCAAAAGCCTGTTATAAATGTGGCAGAGTTGGTCATTATTACAAAAATTGTAAAGTCAAGGAAAAGATTAAGAGCCTTGATATTGATGATGACCTAAAAGAATCGTTATACAAACTTTTATTAAATTCAGAACCAGAAGATTCAGGTTTTGAGTTTGACAAATCGGAGGACTCTTCATCAAATGAAGATCTTAGAATTCTTTAAAATGAAAGTTATACCTCTACAAGCTTAGATGACGAATGTGCACCATGTCAAATGGGACAGCCACATCTTAGTAGAGCAAAAACTCTTGGGGTTCAACCTTTTAAATTTTTTAGCATTGAACCATTATATTTCTAAAGTTATGGGTTCATATCTACTATTTATTGTAAATTTAGTAAATTTTTACATATAAATTTGTACACCGCATCGAAAGTTTGGGGTTCAATTGAACCCCAAATTATAATGCTCCATCCGCCCCTGCTAGTAAGGGTAATGAAGAAGATGATGAATTTTATAATTTCTTCTAATTCCAAGACACCAATATCAATGTTTTAGATGGTAATAACCTTGTGGATTTGTTAAAAATTATTAAAGATCCAGAGCTTAGGTCTCAAATCATTGATAAGGTGAATGAAGCACCCAAGAAACCAGAAATTCAGGCTGGTATTCAAATACAGGAATCAACAGGTCCATACACCATGTCAGAAGTTAAAAAACTTCTTCAAGAAAGGAGGAATATCATAAGTACTCCAGCCACAATCCAAGATTTGAAAAAAGAGATTGATAATCTTAAACAGGAGATCTCTACCCTCAAAAAAACATAATATGATTCTAGATGAAAAAATTTCTAGAATTGAGGGCAGAGGAAAACAAATTATGAAAACTCCGGTTGATAACACCATACAAGATACATTTGTGGACGGAGGTACCAGTAAAGAAGGATAATTTCTTAAAACTTTGGAAATTATTACTTCTCAATTTTTTTATATATATAAAAATTACTCTTTTAATTGATTATAATTTCAAAAAAAAAAAATTATTGCTCTCGTTGATAGCGGAGCTGATTTAAATTGTATACAAGAAGGATTAATTCCTTCATAATATTTTCATAAAACTACCCATAGTCTTAGATCTGCTAGTGGGCAGAAAATGAGAATTACTTTTAAATTACCCAAAGCTTATATTTGCCAAGACAAAGTTTGTATACCAGAAAGTTTTGTGTTGGTAAAAGATATTTCCAATCAAATAATATTGGGAACCCCATTTTTTCAAAAAATATTTCCTATCCAGAAATGGGATACCCAAGGTATTATAGGAACCTTTGAAGGGAAAACAATTGAATTTCAGTTTATAACTGAAGCTTTTTCAAGGATTTTGAATGAAATCAAAGATAGGTTGATGAATAAACATCAACAAGTCAATTTTTTGAAACAAGAAATTTATACTCTTAATATTGAAGAGATTCTACAAAATCCCAAATTACAGCAAAAAATAGATTTTCTAAAAAATCAGTTTTCATTACAAATTTGTAGTGATCATCCTATTGCTTTTTGGGATAGAAAAAAACATATTGTTTCTCTTCCATATGAAGAAACTTTTTTAGAAGAAAATATTCCTACTAAAGCAAGACCATGTCAAAAGAATTCTGAATATTTAGAATTATATAAAAATGAAATTTCTTATCTTTTACTAAAGGGTCTTATAAGATCTTCAAAATTTCCATGGTCATGCATAGCTTTGTATGTTAATAAACATGTTGAACAGGAACGTGGAGTTCGTAGATTAGTTATTAATTATAAACCTCTTAATAAGGTTTTGAAATGGATTCGATATCCGATTCCTAATAAAAAGGATTTATTGGATCGTCTCCATAATGATATTATTTTTCTAAATTTGATTTAAAATCGGGATATTGGCAAATTCAAATTGCCGAAGCAGACAAATACAAGACTGCTTTTAATGTCCCTATTGGGCAATTCGAATGGAATGTTATGCCATTTTGGATTAAAAAATGCCCCTTCAGAATTTCAAACAATTATGAATGATATTTTTATGCCTTATAGAAATTTTATCATTGTTTATATAGATGATATTTTAGTATTTTCAAATACTATAGAAATGCACTTTAAACATCTTGATATATTCAAGAAAATTATTATTCAAAATGGCCTGGTTATATCCAAACCAAAAATGTCTCTTTTTCAAACAAAAATCAGATTTTTGGGTCATAACATTGAAAAGGGAAGAATTATTCCCATTAATAGAAGTATTGAATTTGCTTCTAAATTTCCTGATATTATTACTGATAAAACTCAGCTTCAAAGATTTCTTGGAAGCTTAAATTATATTTCACCATTTTATAAAGATTTGGCGAAAGATACATCTATTTTATATGATAGATTAAAAAAGATTCCAAAACCATGGACTGATGGTCATACCCAAGCAGTTCGCAAAATTAAGGAAAAGGTTAATAACCTTCCTTGTCTCACTTTAGCCAATCCTAATTGGCAAAAGATTATCGGAACGGATGCTTCTGATATTGAATATGGAGGGATTTTAAAACAATATTCTCCACATGATAAACAAGAATATTTGGTACCATTTTATTATTATTATTATTATTATTATTATTATTATTAAAGCATGAATCTAAAGGGCACTTTATTTAATGCCTATATATGTACATGCAGTTATTAATCGAATGAACATTAATGTGGAATTATTAACGTACAACGTACGTTCGTAGAGACTAGTTTATACTATATTAAAAGCACGAAGGGCCTTAGAAATGTTGATTGAACTTTTTGTCCTTCATTAAAAAAATTTATAATAGACAAACTTGTCATTTACTATTTTTCTCAAATTATTAATTATTATTTTAATAAATAATGAGTAAACCAATTTGAAATTGGTTTCCCGTCTAAGTCCATATGGACTACGCAACAGTTCTCATAAAAGGAATTGAATTCTATTCTTTTCAATAAAATATTATGGAATTTACTGTTTTCCAAACAAACATTAAATTGTCATCACAATTAGTACTTCTTACCAATTCTGCTTCATCTAAAATTCTTCACCGACTATATTTTTTAATAAACTATAAAGGTTACGGTGCCTACATGCTCGGTAAAGCCATAAAAGACCTAAGATCAAATAGAAGATCGACAATTACTTGCTTCTCCTTTCCTAGGTAATGTTAATGCATCTTTCTAATTTTGTCTGATGTTGTTCCTTCAGTTCACACTTCTGTTGCTACTTTTCTATTGTCCATCTTTGTTTTATTTTGATTGTATGTAATACCTTTCGTATCATCAGTTGCTTTACTTGGACAGTTCTCCCGAGGAGTATTATGAAGCCAGATCTTTTCTGTATTGTTTTATCTTGCAAGTCAAGTCTCTTTAACTTGCTTATTTGTTTTGTCATGTTTTAATTAATTCATTTATAAAGATATATTCTAAAATCGTGACATGAATTTAGATTAGTGGGACTCTAAAGCGAATACGGAACACAGGGTAGAAGCTGAAAAATAATAATTAACATGCATATATATGAAAGATATATTCTAATATCGTGATTGTACGTTGCACATACCACTTATGTACTAATAAAACCCATCCACGATTTCAAATATTTTGTATGAGTTAAATTGTTCTTTTTATCTTTTAATACATTGTATGTCCTCTCCATATACCTTGGGTTTATTCTATTTTTTTTTTAGGCGCACATTAATCTGCATATGCCTTTAGTTTTGTTTCTTTTCCTCTCTTTTTAATGAACTATTTATTGTTCTTCCAAGCCAATACTACCAATGTTTTATTATTTTTTGTAAAAATTCTACACAGAAAGACGAGCTTGAATTGATCAAGTAGCACATACGAATTGGAAGATGAGTATTTCATGCTTTTATATACAATTCTCACTGAATTTGAATTGTTCTCTTGAGTTAAAAATGTTCACCTGAAATGAACTATTTAAACATCACGAAAATAAATAAGTTTAATCAAGATAATTTTAATTAATTTTGACTTGTGGAATTATTTGATAAGCCCTATGGAACACGTTCAATTTATTTATGATATGAAAGCAGGAGGCTCTATATAATTACAGAGGCTGGACAGTGATACAATCTAAATTAATGATGTTATTGTACTATTTTTTAAAATTTTAAATCATTATTAAAAAGGAGATAAAATGTCACTAGAATCTTTAAAAATTAAATTTCATTGAGCACTTTGTCTATTATAATGTTTACAGTATTAATACTTTACAGTTTTCGATGTGTAGATTATAAAAAATAAATTAGATGATGGAGTATAATATATTTTATATCATATTTGTACTTTGTGTTATTTGAAGAATCGTGACGAAAGAATTTATGTTGACTGTTTGTTTTTAATATTAAGTCACAAAAATAATGGAGTAATAACTTTCATAAGATGTATCCTCGCAAAAGTCCTTTGCCATAATAAGGCATATGAGCGCTTATGTGTGGTTCGATTTCTTAGTTATAGCTATATGAGATCAATGTTCACATTTTGTCAGGACCCAACCCAAGGGTCGTGCGGGCACCTATCATATTACTAACCTAGTAGGCGAACCCTCACCAACTAAACCCAACATTAAACAGTTGCGATAACAATCTTTTAATAATCACAAAATTATAGTAAAAGATTTGTGCAGACTCTGTTTTAAAATACAATAAAACCGAAAAAATTCCCGAGATCTAGTCTAGACAGGTACAAGAGCTCCTACAGTACAAGAAGACAAAATAAATGACACAGCCTCTGCCAGGCGTGAGATGAGCGAGGTTGTAGAAGAATGTCTGATAAATCCACACGACGAAACTTCAACTAAAACACCAAAATATCTACACCCAAGAAGGGTGTAGCAAGAGTATTATCAGCACACCACACGTACTGGTAAGCATCATAGGTCGACTAAGATTAGTTTACGCAATACAATATAAAGTCAATAAGATAAGCAGATAAGTCAATGAACCTGAAGATTCTCAAATAAGATTATTACACCCTCACCACTTACCTTTCCTCTCTAACTGCGCGCTTCTTTTATTTCCAAGGATTTTAGGTGTTCTGCTTAAGCGCAACAGTTCTCTTCCTTCCATTCAACCTATTAACTCTCGTCTCCACGCTTATCATACCCTCTGATTTCTACCCTTTTTGTTCGTAAAGTTCACCTACTCAATTTTACTTACTACAATGCGATGCACCCAGGGAATGGCTCACTATTTGAAAGTCCGCTATTACTTTTATCTTATATTAATCATCGCTCCACACGCGACCTCAATGAAATCGTAAGCTAAATAAGCAATACCAACGACGGTAGTCCACACGTGCATAACATAGAAATATGAGATGTAATGCAATGCAGTATGCGATGCAAGGGCCCAAACACACTGTACATACATGCTAACTGATGTCATTACTCAGTAGTCATGACCTGCAGGGGACCCATGGTGTCCATGTACCACTCATTCCGGATCCACTCCCCGGACCCGAGCCACAAATCCTCCGCTTCAGAAAGAACATCGGACGTGGATCCATATCATATAGAATACTCGTATCCAACTCAACAGCCAAAAGACCAGATAACGAAATTGCCCATATTCAGCCTTTCCTACTACCTGTATTTCCTCAGAACCCGTGCAATGCAATACGATGATGCAATAAATCAAAAAAGTCATAAATCATGCCCTTGATGGGCGTTGATCCAGTCCGACTTACTCGGTCCTCTCAATACAAATTTCTTATTTACAAGAAAGACAACCATGTGAAATATTTCGATAAAACCGGAAGTAAAGACGGAAATCACCCACTCCTAAGGATGCATAAATTAAACACGAAATATCCCTCAGTGGTACTAATACTCATATTAATAACTATTCATTGTTACCCTAGCTACTATTTACTCAAGAGTTTAGTTACATTATAGGATATGTCCAACCTAACTCCACGTCTGAAGACCTAATCATGCAGTCTCCCGTCAACTCTAAAAGTATATACGATTCGCTAATCAAAGTCTAACTTAAGTAAACCATAACCTACCTTGTTGACGAACAGCAAATTGAATCTCCATGAATTGCTCGTCTTCCTAGCCTTCATCCGAATCCATGAGCGGTAATATTCATAGGGAATGGTGGGGAGGAAATTAGAAAGGTTTCTTTTTCTTGGTGTCAAGGGTTTTCTTTCATATGGAACCCTAGGAGCAGCCTTTGGGAGTCTTTTATTGAAAAAGGAGAGAAAAATAAACTAAGTAACCAAAAACGAGGTCACTTCCCTGTGTGGACCGCTGCGACGGTCGAATGCCCGCTATAGCGGTACCCCTATGGCGGTCCCTTGACCGCTGTAGCGGTCCGCTCCCTTCCCTAGCCCACAATTTTCTAATTCCTTCCGAAATTGATTTTTCCCACCCTTAACCCTTAAAACACACCATAGAACTTATTATTTACGATCTTTGACCTAGATTGGCCATGGGTTCGCGGAATATTAAATAATGACCGGACGGGTCATTACACCAGATACCAATTAAACCACTGTTCATCTCCGAAAGGGGTGGGGTGAGGTAAGGGTCACCTTCCTAGGCCCTACACCATAGGGGATAGGATTTTGAGCTATCAACATAGGGACAAGGAAATTTTCAACACAGAACAAAAAATTTCCAAGGCCACCGCTATAGCGGCCAGAGAATCGCTATAGCGATACCACTGCAGCGGTCGAATTGTCGCCCGCATCGGTCATCAGCCAGAAGGAAAATTAAATGGGGTGAACTCTCCTACTTCCCACTCATCCCCCATAACCGAAAACTTCTCCTCTCCCCACGAGAATCATCCCCCCTTATACACTACTCAGTCCCCTCATCTCCCTCCCCACTCCCTTATAACTACCCTAACCCCTTCGATTTTCCAAAACACTCCACAAAATCAGATAAGAAAATAAAGGGTTTTCTCTACACCCCAAGGTTCACTTTTCTTGACAAGCTTGCGGATCTCTCGCCATTTCAAGGTATGCACTTTCTTTCACTGTCCTATAACTTGTCTATGTCTTCCTATTTCAAAATTTTCATGCTTAACTTGCTAGATTAGGAAGAAATTCGATTTTCTAGGCAACAAAGGGTTTTAGTTCTTGGGGAAGGCAGTTCCTTGGATCATGGAGGGTTATTTCACGTTCAAAATGTTTTAGCAACACTTTATACTGAAGATCTGCTAAATATGGGTGGTTTCAAGTTGGGGTGGGATGTTTTGTAGCGGTGCAATTTTTCGGTGTTCTTGCTCAAAGTTTTGGTAACTATGGTAGTTGAAATAGGGTAGAATAAGTTGTAAAAGTCATGCATGCTATCATACTACTTGATCCTTGACAAAAAATAGGGAAACCATGGTGAAAATTTTGAGTTTGAAAAAGGTTGGGGTAGGAATTTTTCTAACTGGAGAAGGTGGGTCTGCTACGGCGGTCTTTCCACTGCTATATCGGTACCGCAGTAGCGATGTATCGATTGTTGGGAGTGGCCCTTCTGGTTTGGGAGGTGGCCTCTATAACGGTGGCCTGCTCGCTATAGCTACAGCGACGAGGCACCGCTATGGCGACGCCTTGTCCGCTGTAGCGGCCCTCTTACCGCTATAGCGGCTTCGCTGCAGCGGCCATACCACCGCCGCAGCGGAGTTGCTTCAGGCAGAAACGAAATTTAGGCTTTTTCTACTATTCCATGCATGGTCTATCACCGCTAACTCTTTGTACCACATTATTCTAACTCTATTTTTCACTTTTTCAGGTTATCTCTCTCACTTTACTATGGCAGATCAACAACAACAAGAACAACAACAACAACAAGGACAACAACCCCTAGCTCCCCCCGCATATGTCAAGTTCCCCACACATGCTTGTAAGAGACGTTACATAGAGCAATAGACCAAGGGTCTGCTTCACGAGCGGGCTTTCATTATGGATCGGGTTGAGGAGCTGGCCCCAGAATTCTATCAGACTCTACACCATATTGGTTGGGGCCAGTTAGTCGAGGAGCCCGGGGATATCAACTGTAACTAGGTCAGGGAGTTCTATGCTATGCTCCCTACTGTGGATTGGACTGTCCCGGAGCCGCAGATTACTATCCGAGGGGTTGACATAAAAGTGGGTGCTGAGGCCATCAATGTCATTCATGGGCTGCCCAACCCTCCACAGGATGAGCTTCGGGCCAAGGACGTTGAAGGAAACGGGCCGTGGTTGGTGAGGATGTTGGTGAGGGAATCAAAGAGGAGGAAGGCTATTAAGAGTAGACACTTTACTCCTGAGGCCCGGAGGTGGTTAAACCTCGTTCCCCGGCGGGTTCGCCCTTCAAGCAATACTATTGATGTCACTTACCCGCGGGCGCTTGTGGTGGCTTGTATCCTGGATGGTGTGCCCGTGAATGTGGGTATGCAAGTGATCGAGGAGCGGCAGGGTTTTGTGGCCAAATCTTGCTCGAGCTTGATGTTTCCCTCCTTGATTACCCATCTTTGCCATAATACTGGGGTGCCTTTGGAGCCTGGGGACCACTCTGTGGAGTGCTATGTCGCTTTTGACCCAATGAAGGTCAAGGGATCACAGGGCAGGGGCAAAAGAAAGAGGACTGGCTCGGATGACAGCGATGACAGCGGTGGCCCACAGGGCGAGAGTGGTCAGTCACAGACCCCGGGTACCTTGGAGCGCATGGAGGCTGATATGGCTGCGGTGAAAGCAACAATGATGGGGTTTGCGTGGCCTTCTATGGAAGAAGGGTCGTCTAGCGTCTTTGCGGTGCGGCTATTTTACTACGGAGCAGATGAAGAGTTACATGGAGACCCAAACCAAGATGGGAGAGGTTGTGTATGCCTTGTAGGGCACCTATGGATCCTTGGCCCAAGCCCATGTGGATTTCCGGGATGACTTGAGCGAGGAGAAAAAGAAGAGGAGGGCTAGGGACAACCTATTGTGAAGATGTGGAAAGACATCAAGAGTCTCTTGAAGGCCTTGGTTTCGAAGGTGAAGCCTCCCAAGGTGACTACCAGAGATGCCTCCCAGTTCTCCTTCCTTAGCGAGTCGGACTTGGCAACCGAGGATTCTAGTGACTCGGTGATGGTGGCGGATGAGGCGACTAGCCGTGGAGTGGCTTAGAGACCCCCCCCCCCCTCCCCCATTTTGTTAGTACTTGCCTTTAATGTTTTGATTTTTAGACAATTTGTTTGCTTTTGATTGTGTTTTGGCATGTTTGGATAATCTTTGTTTTGTTGTTTTTGTTCAGGTGCCCGGTTTAAGGGCTCTCGTAATACAATTGCCTCGTTGGGCGGATGCTTTTATGAATGTATTTTCTTTGGAAACTGATTTCTCCTTGACTTGTTGATGAAATAAATAAGTTGGCAAAACATGGGAGGAAGAAAAGGGCTAGTGGTCAAATGGTACCGCTACGACGGTCACTCGACCGATGCAGTGGTACCGCTATGGCGGTGAGTATGTCGCTATAGCGGACCCTTGCAGAAATTTTGGGTCCACTATGGCAGTCCGATGCCCGCTATAGCGAGCCCCCTGTAGCGGTCCCCGTACCGCTACAGCGGTGCTACAGTGCCAGTGGGCGGAACTTTTGCCCTCCAGCTCGGATCGCGTAGGGGTTTACTTAAATGATTAGCGCGTAAAAACATGGTTTTCACCTACGAGTACGAATGCGCTATTAACTTGCTAATATTCCCAGAATCAGTACCCAGTCTATAACACCAACATTATCACTGAGATTCCGTTCGTCCACACAAATACTACGCACCTATTGCAGAACGTCTTCCTCGAGTCAGAATAGAGAGACACCAATTGGGATCGACATATACCAATTAGCCCGTCAAGATACCAATTGGTATCATCCAGATACCAATTGGATCAAACTAAGAGACGGCCGATTTAAGGCAACACGATGAAATGAATGAACGGAAACTTCTAGATGTCCTATAGCCTCTTGCGGACGGGTACGGACGTCATCGTACCATTCCACAAGACTTTACTAGACATTTGCTCTTGTACTTGTGAGATCGGTAACCTAAGCTCTGATACCAACTGTCACGATCCAACCCACGGGTCGTGCGAGTACCTACCATATTACTAACCTAGTAGGTGAACCCTTACCAACTAAACCCAACATTAAACCGTTGCGACAACAATCTTTTAATAATCACAAAATTAAAGTAAAAGCTTTGTGCAGACTCTGTTTTAAAATACAATAAAACTGAAAAGAAATTCCCGGGATCTAGTCTAGACAGGTACAAGAGCTCCTACAGTACAGGAAGACAAAATAAATGACACAGCCTCTGCCTGGAGTGAGATGAGCGAGGCTGTAGGAGAATGCCTGATAAATCCACACGACGAAACTTCAACTAAAACCTGCAACATATCTACACCCAAGAAGGGCGTAGCAAGAGTAGTATCAGTACACCACACGTACTGGTAAGCATCATAGGTCGACTAAGATTAGTTTACGCAATACAATATAAAGTCAATAAGATAAGCAGATAAGTCAGTGAACCTCAAGATTCTCAAATAAGATTATTACACCCTCACCACTTTCTTTTCCTCTTTTAATTGCTCGCTTCTTTTATTTCCAACGATTTCAGGTGTTCTGCTTAATCACAACAGTTCTCTTCCTCCCATTCAACCTATTAACTCTCGTCTTCACGCTTATCATACCCTTTAATTTCTACCCTTTTTGTCCGTAAAGTTCACCTACTCAATTTTACTTACTATAATGCGATGCACCTAAGGAATGGTTCACTATTTGAAGTCCGCTACTACTTTTATCTTATATTAATCATCCCTCCACACGCGACCTCAATGAAATCATCAGCTAAATAAGCAATACCAACGACGGTAGTCCACACGTGCATAACATAGAAATATGGGATGTAATGCAATGCAGTATACGACGCAAGGGCCCAAACACATTGTACATACATGCTAACTGATGTCATTGCTCAGTAGTCATAACCTGCAAGGGACCCATGGTGTCCATATACCACTCATTCCGGATCCACTCCTCGGACCCGAGCCACAAATCCTCCGCTCCAGAAAGAACCTCGGACGCGGATCCATATCATATAGAATACTTGTATCCAACTCAATAGCCAAAAGACTAGATAACGAGATTGCCAATCTTCAGCCTTTTCTGCTACCTGTATTTCCTCAGAACCCGTGCAGTGCAATGCGATGATGCAATAAAAACAAGTCATAAATCATGCCCTTGATGGGCGTTGTGCCAGTCCGACTTACTCGGTCCTCTCAATACAAATTTCTTATTTACAAGAAAGATAGCCATGTGAAATATTTCACTACAACCGGAAGTAAAGACGGAAATTACCCACTCCTAGGGATGCATAAATTAAACACGAAATACCCCTTAGTGGTACTAATACTCACATTAATAACTATTCATTGTTACCCTAGCTACTATTTGCTCAAGATTTTAGTTACATTATAGGATATGTCCAACCCAACTCCACGTCCGAAGACCTAATCATGTAGTCTCACGTCAACTCTAAAAGTACATGCGATTCGCTAATCAAAGTCTAACTCAAGTAAAACATAACCTACCTTGTTGACGAATAGCAAATTGAATCTCCATGAATTGCTCGTCTTCCTAGGCTTCACCGAATCCATGAGCGGTAATATTCGTAGGGAATAGTGGGGAGGAAATTAGAAAGGTTTCTTTTTCTTGGTGTCAAGGGTTTTTCTTTCAAATGGAACCTTAGGAGCAGCCTTTGGGAGTCTTTTATTGAAAAGGGAGAGAAAAATAAACTAAGTAACCAAAAATGAGGTCACTTCCCCGCGTGGACTGCTGCGGCGGGGGAATGGCCGCTATAGCGGTACCGCTATGGCGGTCCCTTGACCGCTATAACAGTCCGCTCCCTTCCCTGGCCCACAGTTTTCTAATTCCTTCCGAAATTGATTTTTCCCACCCTTAACCCTTAAAACACACCATAGAACTTATTATTTACGATCCTTGACCTAGATTGGCCATGGATTGGCGGAATATTAAATTACGACCGGACGGGTCATTACACATTTTTTGGAACTAATACTTCTTTAAAAAATTATATTTTACAACTCAAATATATTATTTAATAATATATGTAATTTGTAGAAGTCATGCACACATTGATATAGAGTACATGCACAAAGCGCTAACTCCTTAGTGAAATGCCGTTCGCTTTTTTCACCCTTTAAAAATTAGATTTCACGTTAGACAAAATCTCTATTTTACTATTTCTCTAATATTTAGGTCTTTGAAATTAAGATTTTCTTATTTGAACTATATATAAACTCCTAATATTCAGGATGGGAAGTCAAATAAGATTTAACTTATATAGATATATTCCTTATTCTTATTGGTAAAAGAACTATTACCCGTCTTTGTGGATATGTTTCTACTTTCTATCATATGAAATAAAATGATCTTACCTTCAAAACTATTAGTCCTTTCACGTTTGGGTTTCTTGCTTACGACACGACCAAACCTAAATATTTGTAGAACTTAAAAGTATAAATAAAACCAAAATTGAAACAACGAGGATTTTGACTTTGGGAACATTAGTTAGTATGGCTTGAAAGAATTATATTTGAAACCTACCTATTTGGTTAATTATTAAATGTTAATTTTGAAAAACAATATTCTGAAAGGGTAAAACAACTGCTGAATACAACCTAAAAATTTGTGGAGTAACTTTAACTTTTATACCTTTTAAAAGCTAAATTATCCCTTCAGTAAATGAACCTATGTTAAAAATTATATTAATATTTAAATGATTTAATTAAGTTTTGTCATCATTTTGTTGGAATGTGATTTAAGGATCTATGTTACGACTAATATTTTTTAAAACATGTATGACCCATCTATTCATATCTACATTATAATAACAACATAAATTTCTAACATAAAATGTTGATAGACTTTTCTACTATTCGTAAGTGCATTTTTTGTTGGATAAAATTATAATTATAATTAAGAATTTATTTTTTGTAGAACTGAAATTTAAGATTTTGAATTTGAAGTTGGGGACAGTCAAGCTTAACTTTAACCCAAATGTCTGAAGTAAGAGATCTATAGGGCTGAGCATATGTATTTCTCATGGATATAATATCATTAGTGAAAATTATAACTCAAAATCAGATGTTTAAAATAAAGAGAATGAAAATTGAAATACCTATTACACGTGATTCGCAACTAAGTCAACATAATAATATTATTTGTCATTTAAATGAATGTTGTATCTATTTTAATGTTCGGTGCTATATTACATAATTTTCGTTTCATATAATTTTTTTTCATTTATTGACACGTACAATGTACGTACGCAAAAACTAGTACTATATTAAAAGCACGAAGGGCCTTAAAAATGTTGATTGAATTTTTTGCCCTTCGCTAAAATACTCTAAAATAGACCAAATTGTCATTTATTATTTTTCTCATTAAATATATGTGTAAATTAATAATATTCCTAATATTTATTTATACATTGACGTTTAATTATTCCCCTAATATTTAGGACTTCAAATCCAACTAAATCTTGGTTATTAAATCTAAAGTCATTTGCATGTATAAATCTTATTATGGGAGTCCTGTTTTCCCTTTCATAGCCCCGGTCCTTTTCAGTATGGAAGAAGATACTTTCTTTTTCAACAGACTACACGGCTAAATTTCACCCACTTTCTTTATATTAAAGTCCACTTTCTTTTATTACTATGATCTTTGGAGTCTTTTTTTCCTTTATATTAAAAGTGACTTTTTAAATTGTTAGAGTAACGTTGGAATTAAATTACAAGAAAGAGAAAATAAAACAGAAGGAAAAATTAAGGACAATTTAACTAGAGAAGAATTTTTCCCATTACGGATCTTTAAAATATGTGTTAATTTATTATGAGAAAATCAGCTAAAATTTTGGTTATTTAATTCTATCCTTATTTGATATAAGTAAGAAATCCTAACACTTTTAACTCAATTACAGTTTTACGTTGTGTAAAAAAGAATTTCTACAATTCTATTTAGTCATATTTAGGATCATATTTTACTGTAACATGCCACTGCTTCTACTTCTTCATTTATTCTTTGTCTTCTTATTATAGTTTTGATTCAAGTCGTTTTCTTGCATTCATCGTCATCTTCCTTTCAACCTTTCTTTATTGTAATCAAAGATTATATTTTATTGATTGTTACCAGGGTCAGAACTGACGAAGAGGAACACCTTAAGATTTGTGTAGATTGTCACTGCTCCACGCCAATACTTTGAGAACTTGTGTTGGCATGTTTGCGCGCAGCTTGTTGTAGAAATCACAGTTTATGACTTTTGGAACTCTATGACGTAAGTATAAGATGATTTGTCTATATCAATAGCTCTAATCGTGTAATTATAGCTAAAAAACAACAACTGGCAATTAGTTCTCCTCTTTTGATAATTTCGTGTGTTTTTTCTTTCAGTTGAATTTTTTTCTAATACATCTCTTTAAGTTGTTATAAATTACTGAACATATCTCTTTAATTCTTCTTTGTACTGATAAGGGATAGAAAATTTTAGGTGCTTGGAAACCATTAATGCTTAGAAGGTAAGTTGTTCTTATTTGGTATCTCATTGGAAGTTGCAAGTGATAACGGAAAACCCTGGTCATTTTTAAGTGAATAAGTTATGTGTAAACATGTCATGCATATTCTATCTATTTTGAGATGAACCTATGTCTTAAAATTCTGATTTTGATTGCATAGCACTTTCAATAATATATTCTTTTTCCTTGGTAAACATGTACTTCAACGTGATTTAATTTGGACGTACAAAATAAATTCATATCGTGTTTCTGATGATAGATGCTGATAAAAAGTAAGTTCATTTACAAAAATTATATTTTTTGATGTGTTTGTTATTTTTTAAAAACTTTTTAGTTAAACATTACAGAGAAGGAAAATATTATTTCATCAATTATAGTGTTAAACACTAAATAATGAAAATTTGTAAGCTTCAAATGTTTTTTTTTTTTTTTTTTGGTTTTCCTAAAAAGATTTAATGCCTTTTACCAACTTCATATCACTATTGATTTCGGAAAGTAGTTGTTGGTTTTAAATTTAACATAAATTATAATATTGCCTCTCAAACTGAAGGCGGAGCTAGAAGTCCAATACAATAATTGTACTCTTTCTAGGATTGATGAAAAAAAAAAAAAAAGTACTCTTTCTAGGATGGTCCGGGAAGGATTTAGCTACTATTACTTTGAATTTTCATAAAATTGTCACCTCCATTTTGCTTTGTAATTATTCTCTATTTGCTTTGTGTAGTCCGTATATGTCTATTTTTTATTTTGTTTTTTGTTTAAAAGTTTGTGCAATCAAGAGGAGTTTGGTTAGTATTCAAAGTGACCTTCCAGTTTACCAAAAAAAAAAGTGACCTTCCAGTTCAGAAAAGATTTAAGCAACATTTCACTTCTCAAAGTCCTATATAACGCCAGTTAAAATCTATCATCACAATTATTAATTATTCTTATAGGGTTTGACCGACCTTTTATATTTCAAAGATACTCATCTACGTAGGGTACTCACGCGTGTATTCAGAATAGTATTTTACGGGGTAAGATAGTCATTTAATTATTTACCTAATCTTTAGGACTTTGAGATAAGCTAAAATTTTACCTATTAAAATTTTCCCCAATTTGGACTAGGTGTTGGAAGTCCTAATATTTACAACTTTTATCCAATATAAACCCTTTGATTTCTTTACTTAAACTACCTAAAAAACAGATTTCAAGTTAAAGAACGAATTTGTCTAGGACATTATTTGGGCATTCCTAACAAGGATGAAATAGTAGAAAATAAAATATATTTTTAATTAATTGTCATACTTTTTTGTTACACTTATTCAAACAAATGAAAACTCTCAATATTCTTTTATATATTAAGTTATTTCAGTACTAATAAACATGAATTAGGGACATAAAGTTAAACAGTAAAATTCGTCGCTAATCCTCTTTAGCGATGGATTAGTAATCAATTAACAAAAACTATTCTTAGCTACGAGCAATATGGCGACGATTAGACGAAGTTTGTAGCTAAGTCCAATTATTTTCGGTAGTGTTTGTTGTTAAATGAGGTACACACTTTAGTTATGCACAAAGCGTGTACATTGAGACTAGTACTTTGAAAAAGATATAGCTCTTTAGTAGTTTCTTGGTTATATCTTTATTTAAATAAGAGTAAAATTCAAAGAACATCATTAGCGCCTTCTTGATTATGTAAAACACCACTTATTTTAAAACAAAATGAAAAGCTAAAAACACTCTTTACTTTAAAATAAAGGGAATGACAGCACTAATTATATTTATAACGATTGTTTTGGTAAATTATCCTTATCTCTTTATTAAATGAGTAATTAATATTCATATGCTTTCTTGGAACTAGTCTCTATAAACGTGCAGTTACACTTTATTCTCAGTCAGTCTCAATCATAGTAAAAAGTACTATTCCAGATAATATTATTTGTAATTATATAAATTTATTATAGACGTCTCCTTAATAATTAAGCAAAAAGGAATTACAGTTTCCAATCAAAGACGCTCCAAATGTTTTCAAAGTCGCAATAAATTATGTAGATTCTTCAAAAAATTTAAGTTGAATATCAGAGGACCTCATAATCAAGGCTGCATAGGGATATTTACATCTTTCAGAAAAATTGATGTGCAGACTTAATTGTATGACCTAAGCATGAAAAAGAAAATAAAAATAAGTGTCCTAGCAGCAAAAATACTTGTATAATGTGCAAATAGAAGATTGTAAGCCCTACTAAGACGACTACCTTGGATTTCAAAGCCAAACTAAGCAAAACTTAACTTTAAACAATTATAAATTTAAAGACCGGCTCAAGATTTTTATCTAAATGTGTACCGTGAGTTCAATTCCTAATAGGATAGGATTTTTCATCTTAATTTGTATTATTCCAGGTGTGTGTCCTTTTCTTGTATGTTTTTGACCAAATTAATAAAATAATAAAGGGTCTCTAGGAATGTGCGTTGCACATTAATAATTGAACATTGATATTTAGTTGATTATAATTGCACGTGTATATATATACACAATCAATCAATAAATTTCCTTGAAGATTCATGTGTTAACAAAATTTTGGGTTAATTGCTAAGAAATTTTTTAACTTTCAACGTAACTACCATTTAGATTACATAATAATTCAAAGTAATACTCGTGTGTGATCAAATTATCCAATATTGAGAAGGAAGAGTCCTGAACTAGCTTAAACTTTTTAAAACAAAGTCAAGTATACTTAGCTTTAGGATTCTATATTTTAGTTGAACATCCAAATATTAAAAGAACTTTAAATATTACAATTTTATCTAATATATAATTTATTTATTTATTTGAAGAAAAAATGAGTTTTTGAATATTACAATTTAGTTTAATTTCCAACGATAGACTTGTATGTTACTGCCCTCAATGTCAAATATTTTTAAAATGTTAATAAAAATTGTATTTAGCGTTTATAACAGGCGAAAAAAATTCCAAAGCAAATTGCTTTTGGATCTTGCACATCTATCCAATGCACGTGAAACTATTTCGTAATTATAGTTAGAGCCTGTTTGGATGGGCTTATGCCTATAAGCTGTTTGCAGCTTATAAGCTAAAAAAAATAAGTTGGGTAGTCTAACTTATTTTTTTGGCTTATAAGTCGCTTTTCGGCACTTATAACCGCTTTAGATAAGCTAAGTCAAATGGGCCCAATTAATTTTTTTTTTTTTTTTTTTTTTTTTGAGCTTATTTTAAGCACAAAATGACTTTAAGTCAATTCAAACAAACACTCAAAAAAAGTCAAAAACAAATTATAAGCAACTTATAAGCCAATCCAAACGGGCTCTTAGTTAGGTTCCTAGTAATACGTAGGATTATTCCTCAAAAGAGTATTCCTAACGTGTTTTGAGTTTTTTTTAGGTTTATGAATTATGAAGTATGTTAAAAAGAAAAAGGATTAGAACTCATAAAGGGTGAAAAAGTCGTTTAATATTTAAAGATATTTTATACAATCAACATTTATATTCATGCTTTAAAAAATACTATAGATAGATATAGATATAGATAGTAAGGTGGACTAAAATTAATTAGTGCCTTTTTGGTTTTCTAAATTGATAAATTCTGATCTTACTTCTTTGGTTGAAGTGACAAATAAAAAGGATTGAGAGTAAACCGCTTACTGCATTATTAAAGCTATTTCATTCATTGAGCTGACGATGATCACATAAGTAGGACATAATATAAAACCCTATCTAGAAATATATGTTTTTTGTTTTACTTATAGATATCTTCTACTTCCTCCGTACAATTTTTACTAGTCCACTATACTAAAAGTAGATGTCCATTTTTATTTGACTACTTTGAAAAATTAAGATATAATTTATTACTTAGTTCCTAATTTACCCTTAGTATTAACTATAATCATTTTCCAATGCATTCTCAAAACATTGAATTTATTATATTCAACGGTGATAAGTAAACTAATCATTTTTAATTACTTCTTAAGAGGTGTGTCAAATCAAATATATAAAAAAAAATGATGTAATTTTGGAATTATTTTAATTCTCTTTTTTTGTAATAAAACTAAGCTACCTCTTGGGACCGTTTGGCCATGAGAATTTTTCATTACCGGCTTGGCATGAGAAACTTTTTCACTTTTTTGGAAATTTTTTTCACTTTATTGGAAAATTAGCGTTTGCCATGAAAATTCCAAATACAACTTAAAGTTGTATTTGGAAATTGGAAAACACTTGAAACCCTATTCTTACTTTTTTCACTTTCAGTACATTCAAACAACCAAATATTTTTTGCAAAAACTATAACCAAACACAACTATATCTTCAACTTCAACTCCAAAATTCCAAATAAGGTGAAAAATATTTATTTTTATGGCCAAACGACTACTAAGTTATTAAACTGTACTCAACAATTAATGGTTTCTCAAAGACGAATTAAAAATAAAAATGCAAATCAGAGTAAAACAATTAACATGACATGATTTAGCCACAAATTGTTTTATATGCAAATCAGGATGATCAAATTATATTTAGTGCGCTGCTATTCTATTTCGCGTACTTGAACTTGGAGCAATCTCATCATTTGCCTATTTGGAGGACAGATGGGATCATTATGACAATCTTGCTACATAGTCCTGTTGAATTTCTAATGTATTGGCTTCACAGAGCTTTACGTCATCATTTTTCTTGAGTCCGCAACTTAAATGACCCAAAAAGTGACCAAAGGTATCAAAATACTCCAGTAAAAAAAAAAAAAGTGACTGAAGTACCCTTTGCGCACTAAATTAGTGCGCAATAGGTGTTATATTTTTTCCCCACAATTTTAAAGCTCTCAAATTCACTTTTTTTCATACTTTGACCAAAGATTAGTCGTGTTTCAAAACTCCGAAATATTAATATTTTATATATAACTTGATGTCTTCTTTTGGGATAATAATGTCAGCTCATTACATCAAGTTTACCTACACATTTGGATCGTCGTTTTAGGGATTGTAAAGTGCAACGAAGTAAGTTTTGTTTGTTTGAATCTTGTTATCTTTAGGTTTAAGTCTTTTATTTTATAAGGTTTTGTTTTAAGTGTTTTATTTTTCAGTCAAGGCATTACTTTTTTTTTTCGAATGTACAAATAAAATTATTATATTCAAAAATAATTCATCCAATACTAGAGGTTCAAAATAATTCATTGCAATAACCAAATAATACATCATTATTTACAATAACAAAATATTTAAAACAATACATCAAGTACGAGAGGCTCTTCTGCCCCTACGAGACGATTGCACCACCACGGCCTCGTAGGCTACACAAACGCTTATCATGGCCCGACTCCTTACATGTAGAGCACCTACGAGTATGTCCTATCATTGACATCCATTTGATTGTGAATTTGAGTTCGTGCGTTAACCCGAATTTTACGGATATACTCCTTGTTAGCAACCATTGAAAATAGCTCGTTTGTATGCAATAAGCTTGATCACTAATAGGTAAGTGGCCGGCATATACTTTATTGTCTTTTATTCATAATGTGTGTGTTAAGACACCCATAACCGTGATAGTTTTTTCCATTGACTCAACATGTAGCCCGGCATGAGAACACGGCGTGGTATGTTGCCATTTAAAACCCTGTTCTCGTGCCCCCTTCGTTTTAAGGTTCCCCCCTTTGTAATAACTTTTTGACCCTCCGTTCGGGGTTTACTGGTCTCTTTCACTCATATTTTTTTCCCTTTTAAAGTTCATTTTTAAAGGGTTTTTGGGATCAAAATTCACCCCCCAATATGGGTCGGTTGCTTGTTCGTAAACCACTCCAAAACTTCTGGTCATTCTTCCATTGCGGTAAGGGTTAG
>NC_081342.1:53758234-53788035 GCF_029784015.1 Lycium ferocissimum | reverse complement strand
ACCATGGTGAAAATTTTGAGTTTGAAAAAGTTTGGGATGGAAATTTTTTCTAGCGGGAAGGTGGAGCCCTCGGCGGTCTTTGCTGCTTTTGGTCCGGGTAGCGATTTCGATTTTTAGGGGTCCCCGGTTTGGGGGGGGGCCCTTCGGGGGCCCCTTTGATAGCCGCTTCGCGACAAAAGGGCCGTATGGCACGCCGAAAAGGGGGCCCTCTTCCCCATGGGGGCCCGGGGCCTTCCCACCGCGGCGGGAGTTGCCGGGGCCCTTTGGGCTTTTTCTATTCCAGGCTTCACAATCTTTTCCAAATTATTCAACTCTTTTTCATTTTTTTCGGTTTCTTTTTACTTGGGGTCCAAAACCAAAACAACAAAAACAAAAGGACAACCCCCTGCCCGCTTGTCAAGTTCTCACTGCGGCGTTCCAGGCAAGACCGGGTCCCCGGCGGTTTTGTATGGATCGGGTTGATGGAGGTTTTTGATTTGGGGGGGGGGGCAATTGTCGAGGAGCAGGGGATATCCAACGGTAACTAGGTCGGGGAGTTCTATGCTATGTGCTCCCTACTGTGGATTGGGTTGTCCGGGCCACGGATAACTATCAGGGTTGACATAAAAATGGGTCTTGGGAGGCCATCAATGTCGTTCATGGTACCTTGATCCTCCACAAGATGAGCTTCGGGCCAAGGGCGTTGAAGGAAACGGGTCGTGGTTGGTGAGGATATTGGTGAGAGAATCAAAGAGGAGAAAGGATACCTGGGTCATCTCTCGCATGGCTATTAAGAGTAGACACTTTACTCCTGAGGCCCGGAGGTGGTTAAACCTCGTTCCCCGGCGCGTTCGCCCTTCAAGCAATCTTATTGATGTCAACACCCCGCGGGCGCTTGTGGTGGCTTGTATCTTTGGATGGTGTGCCGTGAATGTAGGTATGCAAGTGATTGAGGAGCGGCGGATTTTGTGGCGAAGGCGGCAGGAAAACTTGATATCTTCCTCCACGATTACCCATCTTTGCCATAATGCGGGGTGCCTTTGGAGCACGGGGACCACTGTAAGGTGCTATGTCGGCTTTTGACCCGATGAAGGTCAAGGGATCACGGGCGAGGAAGCGAAAAGAAGAGGCCCGCGCTTGGATGACAGCGATGACAGCAGTGGCCCACAAGGCGAGAGTGGTCAGTCACAGACCCCGGGTACCTTGGAGCGCATGGAGGCTACTATGGCTACTGTGAAGGAGGTCATAATGGGGTTTTTGCGGCCTTCCATGGAGGCCGGGTCGTCTGTGATCTTTGCGAGTGCTTATTTTACTACGGAGCGAGATGAAGAGTTACGTATGGAGACCCAGAGCCAAGATGGGAGGGTTGTGTATGCCTTGTAGGGCACCTATGGATCCTTGGCCCAAGCCCATGTGGATTTCCGGGATGACTTGAGCGAGGAGAAAAAGAAGAGGAGGGCTAGGGACAACCTATTGTGAAGATGTGGAAAGACATCAAGAGTCTGAAGGCCTTGGTTTCGAAGGTGAAGCCTCCCAAGGTGACTACCGAAGATCTTGCCTCCCAGTTCTCCTTCCTTAGCGAGTCTGGACTTGGCAGCGAGGATTCTAGTGACGGAGGGTGATGGTGATGAGAAGACTAGTCGTGGAGTGGCTTGGAGACCCCCCCCTCCCCTTGTAGGGCTTTAATGTTTAGACAATTTGCTTGCTTTTGGTTATGTTTTGGCATGTTTGGATAATCTTTGTTTTGTTGTTTTGGTGCGGGTGCCCCGATTTAAGGGCATTCGTAAGACAATTGCCCTCATTGGGGGCATGCTTTTATGAATGTATTTGCTTTGGAAACTGATTTTTCCTTGACTTGTTGATGAAATAAATAAGTTGGCAAAACATGGGAGGAAGAAAAGGGCTAGTGGTCAAATGATACCTTCTGGCGGTCACTCGGCCGTGCGGTGGTACATTATGGCGGTGAGTATGTCGCTATAGCGGACCGCACAGGAATTTTGGGTCCACTATGGTAGTCCGATGCGACTATAGCGAGCCCCGCATGCTTCGGTCCCCGTCTGCATTCTGGTGGTGCTACGGTGCGGTGGGCGAACTTTTGCCCTCACGGCTCGGATCGCGTAGGGGTTTACTTAAATGATTAGCGCGCGTAAAAATATGGTTTTCACCTACAAGTACGAATGCGCTAGTAACTTGCTAATATTCCCCGAATCGGTACCCGATCTATACTTACCATTATCGGCGAAGATTAGTTCGTCCACACAAATACTGCGCGCCCGGTACGAACGTCTTCGCCGATTCGAGGAATAGAGACACCGGTGGGATCGACGGATACCAATTAGCCGATCAAGATACCAATTGGGATCATCCGGACCAATTGGATCAACATAGGAGACGGCGGTTAAGGCGCGTGATGGAATGAATGAAAAAAATTCTAGATGTCCATGGCCTCTTGCGGACGTGTACGGACGTCGTCGTACCATTCAGACTTTACTAGACATTTGCTCTTGTACTTGTGAGATCGGTAACACAAGCTACGATACCAAGCATCCTGCGATCCAACCGGGTCGTGCGGTACCTACCATATTACTAACTAGTAGGTGAACCACTTACCAACTAAACTGACATTAAACCGTTGCGACGACAATCTTTTAATAATCCTGAAAATTAAAGTAAAAGCTTTGTCTGCGAGACTACTGTTTTTAAAATACAATAAAGCTGAAAAATTCGAGGGTCTAGTCTAGACATGTACAAAGCTCCTCTGGTACAAGAAGACAAAATAAATGACACAACCTCTGCCTAGAGTGAGATGAGCGAAATTTGTAGGAGAATGCCGATAAATCCCACGGCAAACTTCAACTAAAACCACGACATATCTACGCCCGAAGGGCGTAGCAAAGTGAGTATTAGTACACCACACGTCTGCATTAAGCATCATAGGTCGACTAAGATTAGTTTACGCAATACAATATAAAGTCAATAAGATGCGGATAAGTCGGTAAACCTCGAGATTCTCCAAGAATAAGATTATTACACCCTCGCACTTTCTTTTCCTCTTTTAATTGCTCGACACCTTTATTTCCCAACGATTTCGAGTGTTTACCTTAATCACAACGAAGTTCTCTTCCTCCCATTCAACCTATTAACTCTCGTCTTCCGCTTTATGTACCACTTTAATTTCTGCCGCTTTTTGTCCGTAAAGTTCACTGCTCAATTTTACTTACTATAATGCGATGCACTAAAGGAATGGTTCCTTATTTGAAGTCCGCTATACTTTTATCTTATATTAATCATCCCTCCACACGCGACCTCGATGAAATCATAAGCCCCTAAATAAACGATACCCAGCGGTAGTCCACGCGTGCATAACATAGAAATATGGGATGTAATCTGATGCGATATACGACGCAGAATTGAGCACATTGTACATACGTGCTAGCGATGTCATTGCTCAAATTAGTCATAACACCAAGGGACCCGTAGTGTCCGTATGCATTTCATTCCGGATCACTCCTCGGACTAGAAGCACAATCCTCCGCTCCCGGAAAGAACCTCGGACGCGGATCCATATCATATAGAATACTTGTATCCAACTCGATAGCCAAAAGACTAGATAACGAGATTGCCAATCTTCAGCCTTTTACGCTGCACATGTTCCTCGGAGACCGTGCGGTGCAATGCGATGATGCAATAAAAACAAGTCATAAATCATGCCCATGATGGGCGTTGTGCCGATGCGACTTACTCGGTCTCTCAGTATTACAAATTTCTTATTTACAAAGATAGCCATGTGAAATATTTCACTACGACCGGAGGTAAAGACGAAATTACCCACTCACAGGGATGCATAAATTAAACGAAATACCCGCTTAGTGGTACTAATACTCACATTAATAACTATTCATTGTTACCCTAGCTACTATTTGCTCAAGATTTTAGTTACATTATAGGATATGTCAACGACAAACTCCACGTCAGAAGACCTAATCATGTAGTCTCACGTCGACTCTAAAAGTACACATGCGATTCGCTAATCAAAGTCTAACTCAAGTAAAACATAACCTCCTTGTTGACGAATAGCAAATTGAATCTCCGTGGTGCTCGTCTTCTAGGCTTCACCGAATCCATGAGCGGTAATATTCGTAGGGGAATAGTGGGAGGAAATTAGAAAGGTTTCTTTTTCTTGGTGTCAAGGGTTTTTCTTTCAAATGGAACCTTAGAGACGACCTTTGGGAGTCTTTTATTGAGAAAGGAGAAAAATAAACTAAGTAACCAAAAATGGTCACTTCCCCGCGTGGGCTGCCCGGCGGGGGAATGACGCTATAGCCCGGGGGGGGGGGGGGGGTCCCTTGACCGCTATAACAGTCCGCTCCCTACCCCAGCCTGAGTTTTCTAATTCCTTAGAAATTGATTTTTCCCGCCCCTTAACCCTTAAAACACACCATAGAACTTATTATTTACGATCCTTGACCTAGATTGGCCATGGATTGGCGGAATATTAAATTACGACAGGACGGGTCATTACATTTTTGGAACTAATACTTCTTTAAAAAATTATATTTTACAACTCAAATATATTATTTAATAATATATGTAATTTGTAGAAGTCATGCACACATTGATATAGAGTACATGCACACAGCGCTAACTCCTTAGTGAAATGCGATTTCCTTTTTTCACCCTTTAAAAATTAGATTTCACGTTAGACAAAATCTCTATTTTACTATTTCTCTAATATTTAGGTCTTTGAAATTAAGATTTTCTTATTTGAACTATATATAAACTCTAATATTCAGGATGGGGAAGTCAAATAAAGATTTAACTTATATAGATATATTCCTTATTCTTATTGGTAAAAGAACTATTACCCGTCTTTGTGGATATGTTTCTACTTTCTATCATATGAAATAAAATGATCTTACCTTCAAAACTATTAGTCCTTTCACGTTTGGGTTTCTTGCTCACGACATGACCAGCCCAAAATATTTATAAAACTTAAAAGTATAAACAAAATCAAAATTGATACAAGTAGGATTTTGGCTTTGGGAACATTAGTTAGTACGGTTTTGAAAGAGTTATATTTGAAACCTACCTATTTGGTTATTTATTATATGTTAATTTTGAAAAATAAATATTCTGAAAGTGTAAAACAACTGCTGAATACAACCTAAAAATTTGTGGAGTAACTTTAACTTTTTTATACCTTTTAAAAGCTAAATTATCCCTTCAGTAAATGAACCTATGTTAAAAATTATATTAATATTTAAATGATTTAATTAAGTTTTGTCATCATTTTTGTTGGAATGTGATTTAAGGATCTATGTTACGACTAATATTTTTTAAAACATGTATGACCCATCTATTCATATCTACATTATAATAACAACATAAATTTCTAACATAAAATGTTGATAGACTTTTCTACTATTCGTAAGTGCATTTTTGTTGGATAAAATTATAATTATAATTAAGAATTTATTTTTTGTAGAACTGAAATTTAAGATTTTGAATTTGAAGTTGGGGACAGTCAAAGCTTAACTTTAACCCAAATGTACGAAGTAAAGAGATCTATGGTGACAACTGTATTTCTCATGGATATAATATCATTAGTGAAAATTATAACTCAAAATCAGATGTTTAAAATAAAGAGAATGAAAATTGAAATACCTATTACACGTGATTAAACTAAGTCAACATAATAATATTATTTGTCATTTAAATGAATGTTGTATCTATTTTAATGTTGATTGCTATATTACATAATTTTCGTTTCATATAATTTTTTCATTTATTGACACCATTTACAATGTAACGTACGCAAAAACTAATCTTATATTAAAAGCACGAAAGGGCGCTAAAAATGTTGATTGAATTTTCTTGCTTCGGCTAAAATACTCTAAAATAGACCAAATTGTCATTTATTATTTTTCTCATTAAATATATGTGTAAATTAATAATATTCCTAATATTTATTTATACATTGACGTTTAATTATTCCCCTAATATTTAGGACTTCAAATCCAACTAAATCTTGGTTATTAAATCTAAAGTCATTTGCATGTATAAATCTTATTATGGGAGTCCTGTTTTTCCCTTTCATAGCCCCGGTCCTTTTTCAGTATGGAAGAAGATACTTTCTTTTTCAACAGACTACACGGCTAAATTTCACCCACTTTCTTTATATTAAAGTCCACTTTCTTTTATTACTATGATCTTTGGAGTCTTTTTTTTCCTTTATATTAAAGTGACTTTTTAAATTGTTAGAGTAACGTTGGAATTAAATTACAAGAAAGAGAAAATAAAACAGAAGGAAAAATTAAGGACAATTTAACTAGAGAAGAATTTTCCCATTACGGATCTTTAAAATATGTGTTAATTTATTATGAGAAAATCAGCTAAAATTTTGGTTATTTAATTCTATCCTTATTTGATATAAGTAAGAAATCCTAACACTTTTAACTCAATTACAGTTTTACGTTGTGTAAAAAAGAATTTCTACAATTCTATTTAGTCATATTTAGGATCATATTTTACTGTAACATGCCACTGCTTCTACTTCTTCATTTATTCTTTGTCTTCTTATTATAGTTTTGATTCAAGTCGTTTTCTTGCATTCATCGTCATCTTCCTTTCAACCTTTCTTTATTGTAATCAAAGATTATATTTTATTGATTGTTACGGAATTGAGCGGCGAAGAGGAGCACGCTAAGATTTGTGTAGATTGTCTTGCTCCACGCCAATACTTTGAGAACTTGTGTTGGCATGTTTTGTAGCGACTTGTTGTAGAAATCACGGTTTATGACTTTTGGAACTCTATGACGTAAGTATAAGATGATTTGTCTATATCAATAGCTCTAATCGTGTAATTATAGCTAAAAAACAACAAGCGGCAATTAGTTCTCCTCTTTTGATAATTTCGTGTGTTTTTTCTTTCAGTTGAATTTTTTTCTAATACATCTCTTTAAGTTGTTATAAATTACTGAACATATCTCTTTAATTCTTCTTTGTACTGATAAGGGATAGAAAATTTTAGGTGCTTGAAACCATTAATGCTTAGAAGGTAAGTTGTTCTTATTTGGTATCTCATTGGAAGTTGCAAGTGATAACGGAAAACCCTGGTCATTTTTAAGTGAATAAGTTATGTGTAAACATGTCATGCATATTCTATCTATTTTGAGATGAACCTATGTCTTAAAATTCTGATTTTGATTGCATAGCACTTTCAATAATATATTCTTTTCCTTGGTAAACATGTACTTCAACGTGATTTAATTTGGACGTACAAAATAAATTCATATCGTGTTTCTGATGATAGATGCTGATAAAAAGTAAGTTCATTTACAAAAATTATATTTTTTGATGTGTTTGTTATTTTTAAAAACTTTTTAGTTAAACATTACAGAGAAGGAAAATATTATTTCATCAATTATAGTGTTAAACACTAAATAATGAAAATTTTGTAAGCTTCAAATGTTTTTTTTTTTTTTTTTTTGGTTTTCCTAAAAAAAGATTTAATGCCTTTTACCAACTTCATATCACTATTGATTTCGGAAAGTAGTTGTTGGTTTTAAATTTAACATAAATTATAATATTGCCTCTCAAACTGAAGGCGGAGCTAGAAGTCCAATACAATAATTGTACTCTTTCTAGGATTGATGAAAAAAAAAAAAAAGTACTCTTTCTAGGATGGTCCGGGAAGGATTTAGCTACTATTACTTTGAATTTTCATAAAATTGTCACCTCCATTTTGCTTTGTAATTATTCTCTATTTGCTTTGTGTAGTCCGTATATGTCTATTTTTATTTTGTTTTTGTTTAAAAGTTTGTGCAATCAAAGGAGTTTGGTTAGTATTCAAAGTGACCTTCAGTTTACCAAAAAAAAAAAAGTGACCTTCAGTTCAGAAAAGATTTAAGCAACATTTCACTTCTCAAAGTCTATATAACGCCAGTTAAAATCTATCATCACAATTATTAATTATTCTTATAGGGTTTGACCGACCTTTTATATTTCAAAGATACTCATCTACGTAGGGTACTCACGCGTGTATTCAGAATAGTATTTTACGGGGTAAGATAGTCATTTAATTATTTACCTAATCTTTAGGACTTTGAGATAAGCTAAAATTTTACCTATTAAAATTTTCCCCAATTTGGACTAGGTGTTGGAAGTCCTAATATTTACAACTTTTATCAATATAAACCCTTTGATTTCTTTACTTAAACTACCTAAAAAACAGATTTCAAGTTAAAGAACGAATTTGTCTAGGACATTATTTGGGCATTCCTAACAAGGATGAAATAGTAGAAAATAAAATATATTTTTAATTAATTGTCATACTTTTTGTTACACTTATTCAAACAAATGAAAACTCTCAATATTCTTTTATATATTAAGTTATTTCGGTACTAATAAACATGAATTAGGGACATAAAGTTAAACGGTAAAATTAAGTAGCTAATCCTCTTTAGCGATGGATTAGTAATCAATTAACAAAAACTATTCTTAGCTACGAGCAATATGGCGACGATTAGACGAAGTTTGTAAGGCTAGAGTCAATTATTTTTCGGTAGTGTTTGTTTGTTAAATGAGGTACACACTTTAGTTATGCACAAAGCGTGTACATTGAGACTAGTACTTTGAAAAAGATATAGCTCTTTAGTAGTTTCTTGGTTATATCTTTATTTAAATAAGAGTAAAATTCAAAGAACATCATTAGCGCCTTCTTGATTATGTAAAACACCACTTATTTTAAAACAAAATGAAAAGCTAAAAAACACTCTTTACTTTAAAATAAAGGGAATGACGAGCACTAATTATATTTATAACGATTGTTTTGGTAAATTATCCTTATCTCTTTATTAAATGAGTAATTAATATTCATATGCTTTCTTGGAACTAGATACTATAAACGTGCGATTCTTTTCTCGGTCGGTCTCAATCATAGTAAAAAGTACTATTCCAGATAATATTATTTGTAATTATATAAATTTATTATAGACGTCTCCTTAATAATTAAGCAAAAAGGAATTACAGTTTCCAATCAAAGACGCTCCAAATGTTTTCAAAGTCGCAATAAATTATGTAGATTCTTCAAAAAATTTAAGTTGAATATCAGAGGACCTCATAATCAAGGCTGCATAGGGATATTTACATCTTTCAGAAAAATTGATGTGCAGACTTAATTGTATGACCTAAGCATGAAAAAGAAAATAAAAATAAGTGTCCTAGCAGCAAAAATACTTGTATAATGTGCAAATAGAAGATTGTAAGCCCTACTAAGACGACTACCTTGGATTTCAAAGCCAAACTAAGCAAAACTTAACTTTAAACAATTATAAATTTAAAGACCGGCTCAAGATTTTTATCTAAATGTGTACCGTGAGTTCAATTCCTAATAGGATAGGATTTTTCATCTTAATTTGTATTATTCCAGGTGTGTCCTTTTCTTGTATGTTTTTGACCAAATTAATAAAATAATAAAGGGTCTCTAGGAATGTGCGTTGCACATTAATAATTGAACATTGATATTTAGTTGATTATAATTGCACGTGTATATATATACACAATCAATCAATAAATTTCTTGAAGATTCATGTGTTAACAAAATTTTGGGTTAATTGCTAAGAAATTTTTTAACTTTCAACGTAACTACCATTTAGATTACATAATAATTCAAAGTAATACTCGTGTGTGATCAAATTATCCAATATTGAGAAGGAAGAGTCCTGAACTAGCTTAAACTTTTTAAAACAAAGTCAAGTATACTTAGCTTTAGGATTCTATATTTTAGTTGAACATCCAAATATTAAAAGAACTTTAAATATTACAATTTTATCTAATATATAATTTATTTATTTATTTGAAGAAAAAATGAGTTTTTGAATATTACAATTTAGTTTAATTTCCAACGATAGACTTGTATGTTACTGCCCTCAATGTCAAATATTTTTAAAATGTTAATAAAAATTGTATTTAGCGTTTATAACAGGCGAAAAAAAATTCCAAAACAAATTGCTTTTTGGATCTTGCACATCTATCCAATGCACGTGAAACTATTTCGTAATTATAGTTAGAACTGTTTGGATGGGCTTATGCCTATAAAAATTTTGTTTTACTTATAAGCTAAAAAAAAAATAAGTTGGGTAATCTAACTTATTTTTAACTGTATAATTTGTTTTATAAATATTTCTTTAGAAAAATTTAAGTCAAATGGGCCCAATTATTTTTGAGCTTATTTTAGCACAAAATGACTTTAAGTAAATAGAACCAAACACTCAAAAAAGCTGAAAACAGCTTATAAGCAACTTATAAGCCAATCCAAACGGGCTCTTAGTTAGGTTCCTAGTAATACGTAGGATTATTCCTCAAAAGAGTATTCCTAACGTGTTTTGAGTTTTTTTTAGGTTTATGAATTATGAAGTATGTTAAAAAGAAAAAGGATTAGAACTCATAAAGGGTGAAAAAGTCGTTTAATATTTAAAGGATATTTTGGCCAATCAACATTTATATTCATGCTTTAAAAAATACTATAGATAGATATAGATATAGATAGTAAGGGTGGACTAAAATTAATTAGTGCCTTTTTGGTTTTCTAAATTGATAAATTCTGATCTTACTTCTTTGGTTGAAGTGACAAATAAAAAGGATTGAGAGTAAACCGCTTACTGCATTATTAAAGCTATTTCATTCATTGAGCTGACGATGATCACATAAGTAGGACATAATATAAAACCCTATCTAGAAATATATGTTTTTTGTTTTACTTATAGATATCTTCTACTTCCTCCGTACAATTTTTACTAGTCCACTATATCTTTTAAAAGTAGATGTCCATTTTTATTTGACTACTTTGAAAAATTAAGATATAATTTATTACTTAGTTCCTAATTTACCCTTAGTATTAACTATAATCATTTTCCAATGCATTCTCAAAACATTGAATTTATTATATTCAACGGTGATAAGTAAACTAATCATTTTTAATTACTTCTTAAGAGGTGTGTCAAATCAAATATATAAAAAAAAATGATGTAATTTTGGAATTATTTTGAATTCCTCTTTTTGTAATAAAACTAAGCTACCTCTTGGGACCGTTTGGCCATGAGAATTTTTCCTTACCCGTTTGGCATGAGAAACTTTTCACTTTTTTGGAAATTTTTTTCACTTTATTGGAAAATTAGCGTTTGCCATGAAAATTCCAAATACAACTTAAAGTTGTATTTGGAAATTGGAAAACACTTGAAACCCTATTCTTACTTTTTTCACTTTCATGACATTCAAACAACCAAATATTTTTTGCAAAAACTATAACCAAACACAACTATATCTTCAACTTCAACTCCAAAATTCCAAATAAGGTGAAAAATATTTAGTTTTTATGGCCAAACGACTACTAAGTTATTAAACTGTACTCAACAATTAATGGTTTCTCAAAGACGAATTAAAAATAAAATGCAAATCAGAGTAAAACAATTAACATGACATGATTTAGCCATGAATTGTTTTATATGCAAATCAGGATGATCAAATTATATTTAGTGCGCTGCTATTCTATTTCGCGTACTTGAACTTGGAGCAATCTCATCATTTGCCTATTTGGAGGACAGATGGGATCATTATGACAATCTTGCTACATAGTCCTGTTGAATTTCTAATGTATTGGCTTCACAGAGCTTTACGTCATCATTTTCTTGAGTCCGCAACTTAAATGACCCAAAAAGTGACCAAAGGTACCAAAATATCCCAATAAAAAAAAAAGTAACCGAAGTACCCTTTGCGCACTAAATTAGTGCGCAATAGGTGTTATATTTTTTCCACATAATTTTAAAGCTCTCAAATTCACCTTTTTTTTTTTTTTCATACTTTGATCAAAGATTAGTCATATTTCAAAATTTTAAAATATTAATATTTTATATAGAACTTGATATCTTTTTTTGTGGACAATAATGTCGGCTCATTACATCAAGTTTACCTAAACGTTTGGATCGTCGTTTCAGGGGTTGTCAAGTGCCCTGAAGTAAGTTTTGTTTGTTTGAATCTTGTTATCTTTAGGTTTAAGTCTTTTATTTTATAAGGTTTTGTTTTAAGTGTTTTGTTTTTTAGTCAAGGCATTACTTTTTTTTTAATGTACAAATAAAAATATTATATTAAAAAATAATTCATCCAATACAAGAGGTTCAAAATAATTCATTGCAATAACCAAATAATACATCATTATTTACAATAACAAAATATTTAAAACAATACATCAAGTACGAGAGGCTCTTCTACTACGAGACGTACTTGCACCACCACGGCCTCGTAGGCTACACAAACGCTTATCATGGTCAAACTCCTTACAGGTAGAGCACCTACGAGAGTATGTCCTATCATTGACATCCATTTGATTGTGAATTTGAGTTCGTGCGTTAACCCGAATTTTACGGATATACTCCTTGTTAGCAACCATTGAAAATGGCTCGTTTGGCCAATAAGCTTGATCACCTAATGGGTAGAAGTGGCCGGCATATGCTTTAGCGTAACTTTTGACGCTGTATTCCGATGCCACATAACTTGATACCGTTTTTCCCATTGACTCAACATACTTGACGGCATGAGAACACGGCATGTGGTATGTTTGCCACTTACCACAACTACATGTTCTCGTGCCCTCATAAACGGTATGTTAAGTGTCCTCCCCTACCATCGTAATAACCTGTTCTGACTTCATACACACGTTCAGCCAGGTTATACTCGGTCATCTTGTGCAGCTCATATTTTTTCCTTTAATGCTCCGTCATTTTTGAAGGTTTTGGCATCAATATCCCACCCTCTGCTAATATGGCTCTGGCTTGCTTTGTTCTTGTCACAAACCACTCCAAAACTTGCATGAAAGTCATTCTTACCATTGCAGTAACGGGTAGTCCTCGAGCAGATTTTAGCAAACCATTGAATAATTCGGAGCTGTTTGTTGTAAGCATCCCCCATCTCCTGCCCTCATCAGCATGTAATGTTCATTTTTCAACTTCAATTTTTTTCAACCAAGTATATGCTTCTGGACTCACTGTCTTGATCGTTTCCATCCTCACAAGCCATTTTTTTTTGTTGATGCTCCACCGCAGCTGCCCACATCAATTTGTTGAGTGTGCCGTTTCCAAACTTCGTTTGAAAATTTGCCTTAATGTGCCTTAAACAATAGCAATGGTAAGCAAAGGGAGGCTGCCACCCCTCCAAAGTAGACATATTGTGGAATATGCCTTGATGTTGATCAGATAGCACGCATATGCCCATACAATCCTTAATAATATATTGCCTCAAATGTGTAAAAAACATCCCCCATGTCTCGTTGCTCTCGTTAGCCGCAATTATGAAAGCAAGAGGGAATATTGACTCATTAGCATCCATTCCTACTGCAATCAGTACCTTGATGTCGTAAACACCATATACATGCGTGCCATCTACGGATATGACTGACCGGCAGTGAGCAAAACCATCAATACATGGTTTGAATGTCCAAAACACATAGTTAAAAATATTACCGAGCAAAAGCCTCCACTCTACAACAGTTCCAACATTGAATTTTTGTAGAGCTGCCATATACCTCGACAACGTCTAGAAAGAGCCCTCCTAATTTTCATAAATCATCTCAAACGCGCGCCTACGCCCAAGATATCCCTTTCTCTTGCTTATTGTTTTATGATATACTATCTTAACGTTTCTAATGCAATCTTTGATGGGGATCCTGCACAAGTGTAAACAAACAACACTTAGCAATGGTAATTTAATTGATGTAAGAATTATAATGAGCTAGGTCAAATAGGTTACTTTGGGGTTTCAACAACGTCTTTAAGTAGCACTTGAGCAATCATATTTATATCTAAATTAAAATGATCTGCTCGATTCTCTCCCATATCACAAGTGTGACGTTTGTGGAATTTTGTGATAACCCACATACAATCGGGCTTAACAATTTCTCGAAGCATCCATTGACAGCCTTGATACTATCGCCTACAAACCAGTCTCCATATTTTTCTAGTTGAATCATCAACCCTATACTCCCTTATTTCCTTGTAACAATAAATTTTGACTGCCCTTTGCAATGCTTTTTTTGATTTGAACACCATCCCTTTTTCAAGGTAGCAATCATCTTTTATAAGATCAGCCGGTTCTTTCCACATTTTTTGACGTCTTTGATCATCTTCTCTGGTGAAGACAAAGGTATCAACACGACCTTGAAGATTGTCTAGATATGGAATATTGTCAGAATGCCACTGCATTGGGCTTTCGGGACATCATCGGTTACTTCTGCAATATTCAGTTCGCTATCACTTCATGATGTCTCACAATAATTTGGACAATCATTACCATCTAAGAAAGGCCTCTTCCTACACGAAAAGTAACATATTTTAAATACCAACATCAAATATATATGGATTATTTAATATCAAGGTGATGAACCTACCAATATTGATCTATATTGATATGGTTGGAGAAAGATCATCTCTACCGAACTGAGTGGATTGCCCAAAATCAACATTTGGTACCACTGGCGAGTTTTGTGAATAATTTTCAACTCCACCGAACTGAGATTTTTGCCCAATATTACTCATATCAGGTGTATAAAACCTACAAAGATACCAAAAATGAATATTTACCAATAAATAAAATAAACACATGGTACTACACAAAATAATAATTTAAAAATAGATATTTACCACTTTTCAGTGTAAGTTTGATTAAATTGCTGGCTTAGAGTTTCCAGTGGCACTTGACCACTCAAAATGTGTCCATAAGAACTAAAGTGCCCGTAAGTGTTATCATGAGTAGGCTGGACTTGAGGGACTTCTTGTGTATCTTTTCTATATACATTTCAAGAACATAAATGGCGACTAAATCCTTATATTCTTCAGGCGCCCTCAAATACTCCCCTCAAAAGTCATCATCATTGATATTCCACACACCATAAAGCACTAAACCTTGTGAAATGGTGTGTGGATATCTGCCTATTACAGATAATCCATAATGAGTGAGATCAGTTTTCATTTTTTTGTGTAGGTAAGTAACTAATGTTTCGTAATTCAAGGTTGTTGGAAACTTTACATGGGCTTTTGGTTTGATACTATAATGAACGGTATTATTGTTATCAAGTATATCTACATCCCAGAATAGAGAAACCTTAACAGTTGAAGATGGAGAAGACATTTTTTCTCAGAAGTTTGATTTTTTTTTTCAAGAACTTAAAAGACTTAAACTTATGAAATAGATGAGTTTTTACCTCATCCAACATTCATATTAAATAGGCAAAATTTGAGCGCAAAAGTAAACATTTCATGAAAACACTGTGCAATACTTTTGCGTATGAAAATGTTGCGCAATAGGATAAGATTCCTGAAATAATGCAGTATTGTCTTTGTCACATTAAGCATAGTGTGTCATAAAAAGCAGTCAAATAATGAAGCATTGTGTTGTCAAATCAAGCATAGTGTGTCATCTATGGCTCATATATTGCGCATTTAAATGTTGCGCAATACAAGTTAGTGTCATAAAAAGCGGACAAATAATGGAGCATTGTGTTGTCAAATCAAGCATAGTGTGTCATCTATGGCTCATATATTGCGCATTTAAATGTTGCGCAATACAAGTTAGTGTCATAAAAAGCGGTCAAATAATGCAGCATGGTGTTATCAAATCAAGCATAGTGTGTCATCTATGGCTCATATATTGCACATTTAAATGTTGCGCAATACAAGTTAGTGTCATAAAAAGGGGACAAATAATGGAGTATTGTGTTGTCAAATCAAGCATAGTGTGTCATAAAAAGCGGACAACTAATGGAGCATTGTGTTGTCAAATCAAGCATAGTGTGTCATCTATGGCTCATTTATTCGCATTTAAATGTTGCGCAATACAAGTTAGTGTCATAAAAAGTGGTCAAATAATGTAGCATGGTGTTGTCAAATCAAGTAGTGTGTCATCTATGGCTCATTTATTGCGCATTTAAATGTTGTGCAATACAAGTTAGTGTCATAAAAAGCGGACAAATAATGGAGCATTGTGTTGTCAAATCAAGCATAGTGTATCAGTATGGCTCATATGTTGCGATACAAGTTAGTGTCATAAAAAGCGGTCAAATAATGAAGCATGGTGTTGTCAAATCAAGAATGTCATTCTAAAAACTCATATTTTGCGCATTTAAATGTTACGCAATATAAGTTGGTGTTGTCAAATCAAGGAGTAGTAAATAACATGATTGACGAACAACTAGCATTCACATTAAAACGAGTTATCATGTCATTCTATACCCAATTTGCTGATATTGGTTCTATTACATGTTTTACCACCCCAGCAGACATATTCGAAGCATTGGGTAGGACATGGGAACTAGATGATAATTTTAAATACTCAAATAACCCGAACAACAGATTCAATCAATAATACAATGATATAAGGAGAGAGGAGTGGGATTGGCGTGTCAGGAATACTGCAACACTTGAACAAAACTTGAGGTCAATAGGGTTTAAACGCCCAAAAAAAACGTGCTATGTTAATGTCTCGTGACACTCTACAAGAGTTGAATTTTGCTCTTAACCGTTTTCGCGAAGAGAACAATCGGATGAAAATATGTTGCCTAAGGGTAGAATATGGTCAACATGGTTACGTAAGATTCAGATCCAAGTGGGATTCGGACTGTGAGATGTCCGATGAAGATTAATATTTTTTTTATAATAAAGTAAGTAGGTAGGGTCATAATGACCACCCCCCGAGGGTACTTAGGGTTTTCCAACTATATAAGTAGCCTTTCATTTGTTATTAAACAACAACATATTCTATGTCGAGTAGTAGAAATGTAGATTGGTCTTTATTCCTTCCAAATGATTCGAATAGCAATGGTGATGATAGTTCAAATCATAGCAGCTATTCCAGTGAAACAAGTTTTCTTGATAACAATGATTTCAAACTAGACAATTTGAAACCCCACCTTCTTATAGAGCGTAATGGTGATTTTTGCAGAGTGAAATATTCAGATCCACGAGAATATTTTTACGGGTTAAGCCGAGAATGGGCATATCGGCATGTCGAATCAGAACGACTTGTTCGTGACTCGAAAAATCTCAACGCTCAAATCCCAATAAGGTACTCAATACCCATGCGTCAAGTAGGTCCAGAAACTTGCCAGCTTTCCGTACAAAGGATTAGAAAAGAAAAGAACAAAATGCTAGCAAGACGATGTAGATTTTACATGCTAAAGTTGGCCGAAGAACATGCATCATCAACAAGTAGAGAATTAGCATCTACAGAAAAAAGATGTCTTAAGAAACCCAAAATATTGTTCTGAGGACGATATTGAGGACTTCTATTCTGATGATGATTAGGGGTTATTTTGGTTCACTCTATTAGATTTTGGGTAATTTAAGTTTCGGACTCATGCGGTTAATTTGTGTTTTTAGTTTATGATGAAGTCACTAATTTGAACATTTTTAATATGTTTTTAATTTGCTTTGATTGTTATATTCTATTATTAATTTAAATAATCTTCTTAGAGTTAATAATACATAAAAAGTTCAACAATTCACAATTTAAAAAAACAAAAAACAAATAAATTAGTGCATAAAGGGTGAGGATTACATAATAAATGAAAATGTGCAACTAGTAAAAACAAAGTACATAAAAATAACAAAACAAATAGAAAATACATAGAAATATTAAACTTAATAAACGAAATACATAGAAATAATAAACAACAACAACATAGCACAAATAATCTTCCAAAATTTCAGTTTTTCTTTCAAAGCATTTTTCTCGTGTTGAGTTTCTCTAAGATTAGCCTTGAGAAAACTTTGTTTTTCTTTGGATTCTTTTAGCAAGACCTCCAAAAGGTCAATCTTTTCTTTAGCTTCCATAAGCTTAAATTGCAAGTCAAACTTCACGGTATCTCTTGAGATACGTGAAGTTGCAGTATCTCTATCAACAAGAAGCTTTTTAAACTTCGTTGCCACCGTTTTATCCACGAGAATGCTAGCTTCCCAACGAAAATGTTTGCAACCGCCCCTATCCTATAAATAGGGGTGGGCGTTCGGTATTCAGTTCGGTATTTTCAAAGTTCGGGTTCGGTAATTTGAAATTCGATAATTGACAGTAGATACCAAATACCAAACCGAAAAAGTTCGGTTCGGTTCGGTAAATCAAACTTCGGTTCGGTAAATTTTGATACGGTATTCGGGATTTACCATTTAAGGAAACAAAGTATACAAAAGTTGAGGTACAATATAATTGAAACAGATTTGTATTCTTCTAAATAACTCTTTACATTCCAAAGATATTTCAAATTCAACAATGAAGCATATTCTACTACGAAACATGCTTTTATATTCAAATTGAAGCACGAGTTTTGGGACAAGCGAACGAGAGGGAAAACAAAGTGAAAAAGAAGGGCGAGGGGACAGGAGGAAAAAGATAAAGATCTCCACAAAAACTTGATATAAAAATCATTCAAATGGAGGACAACACAAGGTCACAACCAGAAGTACAAAAATATAGTAAACACATTAGAGTGAATAATTCAGTATTCGGGAAATTACCGAATACCGAACGGTACTAATGTCTCTTACCGATCCCAAACCCGAATACCATAATTTTGAAATTTTATTCCCGAATACCGTACCGAATACCGAATTATCGAAATTCTCTGTTCGGTTCGGTAATTCGATTTTCGGTAATTTATGCCCAGCCCTACCTATAAACATTACAAGAAAATCAGTTTTTAAAAGTAAAGTATGTAGATAATGTGAAAAAAATTTAAACCCTAAAAAATTATAAAAAGACTTATATCATGACCCGAGCTACGGGCCGCGACGGGTATCCGGGGCTAACCACCGAACACCACTCACTTACCTGCTTATCTGCTATTATTCATTCTATATGCTCATAATCATGTAAAACTGGCATTTTCTGAAATACATTTGCTTTTATAAGCTTAAGCCCTTCGGCTATCCAAAATAATATATACATGCATATACATAAAAGCCATGGGATCAGACTATCCACACTGCGTATCTACGAGCCTTTCTTTGGAATACTAGACATACGGACGGGACGGGACCCCGTCATGCCCAAAAACATGAATACACGGTATATATATATATATACCAAAAGAGAAATGCGTGGCACTTAGGAATATGGAGTGCTCTCAAATCAGCGCTAGCTCATGAGTGCGGGCCGCCTCCCTGTCTACGTGGCCATGAACACGGCGTCCGAAGAAAGGACGTCGGTACGAATATTGTACGCGAGTATGTAAAGCATAAACAATAATGAAGCATCAATAAGCGAGAAGGCATAAAACAAGGAGCAATCTGCGGACCGGCGGAATCATAAAGATGATCATGCGCCGACTTACTTTCGTACTCATCATCGTATCATATATGTACATACGTAATAGCGCCCGACCATATAGGTGCGGTGTAATAATCAATATCATTAGCATCATCAATAGCTCTGCGTCCGGGCATCGCTGCGTCCAGGATATTATCTCATGCCGCCCACTAGTGGTGTACGCCCATGCCATTTGGCCATGGTGTGTGTATACCGCCCGCCTTGGCGGTGATTGCCGCCATATAGGCGCGGTGTGATATCATCATATACTCATTACATCATGCTTATCATAACATGCTTATCATAGTATGCTTATCATAACTCATCATGGTATGCTTGACATCATATACTTATCACTATACATGCATAGGGACTCTTAGCTATTCATACTTTATCGGGGTGACGTAAGGTCGTGGACCCCCGATGTCATTATGAGCCTTCTTACGTATTTCGCTCTTACCTTGAAGGAACAAGCATAAGGTGAGTGTGCACAATGATCAATATCATTAAATTACATAAATGTCATCATTAGCTTCTTAGAGGCATCATATCATAGGCTATAGCATTTCTAGACTTTAGCTTGCTATCATCATTTTCGTATTCATCTCATATTTCTTATCTCGTATAGCTATTCATGAGAGAGGACTCTTAACTTTCTTGGAGATGGAACATTCATAGTAAAAGAGGAAACTCATGCCATAGGACTCATGCCTTAGAAGGAAAGGGATTAGCCTCGCATACCTTTGTCGCTTAGCTACTCTATCGCTTGTTCGTTCTCCTTAATGCGCTTGTCTATACCTTCAATGGAATTCATATCGACATTAGCTATGTCATCGTAAAAACATACTTACTAAAGCTATAGAAATTTGGGCAGCGCTTCCTTGGTTTATACTACTTTCCGCCATATTCCATATCAACTCCCAACATTCATAATAATCATCACAATATGATTAACAACAATCATCATTCATTCATATGATTCGCATTTCATAATTCACCTCAATTTCCCATAATCATGACTAAAAATCCATCGTCGTATTCTTTCGTATCCAACACTCATTTCATGTTCTATAGGTCATTTATAACACATTTATATCATCAACATATTCGTTTCCATGACTCGAGCCAACTACTAACCAATAATGACATTATTCATCCATTGATGACCCATTTGTTATGCACTTCTACAATTCATGAGTCTCGACTTATAAATACTTCAAATAGCAGGTAAAGGTCATGAAACTTACCTTAAATAATAGAGGAACAAGCTTGGAGTGGTGATTCACCCTTAACACCAAAACCCTAGTTTATCTCTCTTGGGATTTCTTGATGTGGATGACTTTTAATGGGTTTCCTTCACTTGACCCTCTTGATTTCTTGTTGTTGATCCTTGATTTCTATGGATTTCTCATGGATGAAATGTTTGGAACCCTCTAGAGATTTCTTGAAGTGTGGAGGTGAAGTATGGAAATGAAATGAGAATGAAAAAGGGTCCCTTATATTAATCACAAAAGCTGATTTTTAATGAACAGTCGTCGGCAGTGGTCGTAAACCACGGTTTACGGACCGTATACTAGTTTACGGGCCGTATAGTGTGGTCGTATTTAAGCATATCAAAACGAAAGGTATCTTTGGAGATCATGGCAGTTTACGACCCAATTTACGGGCCGTATTTCGATTTACGGTCCGTCTTCCAGTTTACGTCCAACTGGCCAGAATGAAATTCTGCAACTTTTCACTGTACGCTCACGGGGAAATTTCCGGGGTGTAACATTCTTCCCCCCTTTGGGAACATTCGTCCTCGAATGTTAAATCGCTAGGGATTCTGGAAAAATTTCGCCAGAGTTTCCCCTATAATATGGCGATACCGTCCTGTCACAGCAACCCATAATATCATTGCCTCACAGGGCTACAACACAATAGCAATATAGATTGGCCACACACGACCCATATACATAAAAGTAAAGCGTACATACCTCATCATCTCGTCGTCTCATCATAAGCCTCTTACGGGGGGCTGAAATAAGTGCGGATATGTGGATCTCATTCTTTCTTACGCTTCCCACGTCATCTCTTCTCGATTGTTATTTCGCCATAAGACTTTGGTGATGCTATTTCCTTATTTCGAAGCCTTCGTACTTGCTGTCTAATATGGCAATAGGCACTTCTTCATAGGCTAGCTTTTACGTAATCGAACATCATCAGCGGTACAATCTTTGTGGGATCTCCAACACATTTGCGGAGCATTGAGACATGAAATACCGGGTGAACTAATTCAAACTCTGTAGGCAAGTCTAATTCATATGCTACTTGACCCACCTTGCGGATGATTTTGTAAGGTCCAACATACCGAGGACTCAACTTTCCTTTCTTACCAAACCTCATCACCCCTTTCATTGGTGATACCTTCAAGAACACCCAATCATCAACTCGAAATTTTAAATCTCGCCGGCGGTTATCCGCATAAGACTTTTGGCGACTTTGGGCTGTCAATAACCGATCTCGGATCATTTTGACTTTTTCTGCGCTTTGAATCAGCTCGGGGCCTATTGCTTGTACCTCTCCGACATCAAACCATCCAATCGGAGATCTACACTTCCTTCCGTACAAAGCTTCGTACGGAGCCATTTGGATACTAGAATGATAAGCGTTATTGTAGGCAAATTCTATTAGGGGTAAGTGGTCATCCCAACCACCACCAAAATCTAAAACACATGCCCTTAGCATATCCTCCAAGGTACGAATAGTACGCTCGGCTTGTCCGTCGATTAACGGATGAAATCTTTGTACTAAGCCTTACTTGAGTACCTAGGCCCTCTTGAAAGGATTTCCAGAACTTGGTTGTGAACTGTGCTCCTCTATCTGAAATAATAGATATCGGAATACCATGAAGTCGCACAATTTCCTTGAGATACAGTCTCGCATAGTCTTCTGCTGAGTACGTGGTTCTGACTGGGAGAAAATGAGCTGCTTTCGTGAGTCTGTCCACTATCACCCATATAGAATCATACTTGCCTCGGGAACGGGGCAATCCTACAATGAAATCCATATTGATCACTTCCCATTTCCATGTAGGAATTTCCATTGCTTGTAATAACCCTCCTGGCTTCTGATGTTCTATCTTCACTTGCTGACAATTCGGGCATTTGGCCACAAAGTCTGCTATGTCTCTTTTCATGCCATCCCACCAATACATAGATTTAAGATCATGATACATTTTTGTCGCTCCGGGGTGGATGGAATACCGGGAGCAATGAGCTTCTTCTAAGATTTGGCGACGAAATTCTGCCACATCCGGGACACATAGCCTATTCTGGTACCTGAGAACCCCATCTGTCGAAACTTCAAATGGTGACCTTTCTTTTGGAAATTTCACACCTTTATAATACTCTAATTTGGGATCCTCGTATTGTCGCTCTTTTATTTCTGAATCCAAGGACGAAACGTGCAGGATTATTGATTCTAACTCTGCATCGCTTTGAATCAATTATTCTCACTCCAAGGTTAGCTAGGTGACGGAGCTCATGAACCATTTCTTTCTTTTCTGGAGGAACTTCACATGAACTGCCCATTGATCGGCGGCTAAGTGCATCAGCTACTACATTAGCTTTTCCGGGGTGGTACAGAATATCAACATCATAGTCCTTCAATAATTCTAACCACCGCCTCTGTCGCAGATTCAACTCCTTTTGTTTGAAAATATATTGGAGGCTCTTGTGATCTGTATAGATATCCACATGCACACCATACAAGTAATGTCTCCACATTTTCAATGCATGAATAACTGCGGCCAATTCTAGATCATGAGTTGGGTAATTCTTTTCATGTTTCCGCAGCTGTCTCGAAGCATAAGCAATGACTTTTCCATGCTGCATTAATACACATCCCAAACCAACACCAGAAGCATCACAATACACCACATAGCCATCTGGCCCTTCTGGAAGCGTTAGAACTGGAGCTGAGGTGAGTCTGTCTTTCAACTCTTGGAAGCTATGCTCAGATGCGTCATTCCACTGAAATTTTACGACTTCGGGTTAGCTTTGTCGGTGGGGTTGAGATAGATGAAAAGCCCTCTACAAATCTTCTATAATAGCCGCCAATCCCGAAGAAAACTACGAACACGTAGGCGTCGTAGGCCTTGGCCAAGTCTTCACGGCTTCTATTTTCGAGTATCAACTCTAATGCCATCATCGAAATCATATGGCCCAAGAATGTCACGAAATTTAGCCAAAACTTGCACTTTGAAAATTTAGCATACAACTCCCGAGTTCGGAGAATTCCAAGAACAATTCGCAAGTGGTGCATGTTCGATTCGTGCGAGAGTACACCAGAATATCATCAATGAAGACTATCACAAACGAGATCAAGAGGGGCTCGAATACATTATTCATTAAATTCATAAACACATTTGGAGCATTAGTCGGACCCGAACGACATCACTCGGAATTCATAATGGCCATATCTTGTTCTAAAAATTTGTCTTGGGAATATCTTCTTCTCGACTCTTACTTGATGATAACCCGACCTCAGATCTATTTTTGAAAACCACTTGGCACCCTGAAGCTGATCAAATAAATCATCTATTCTTGGGAGAGGATACCTGTTCTTTATCGTCACTTTATTCAACTGCCTATAATCAATGCACATTCGCAGGGAGCCATCTTTCTTTCTCACAAATAAGACTGGTGCTCCCCACGGTGAAGAACTGGGTCTAATGAACCCCTTTTCCAGCAAATCTTTCAACTGTGCCTTTAACTCTTTTAATTCTGCCGGAGCCATTCGATAAGGAGGAATAGAGATAGGCTCGGTATCTGGCAACACATCAATGGCGAAGTCAATCTCCCTTTCCAGAGGAAGGCACGGAAGCTCATCCGGAAATACATCCGGAAACTCACTTACTACCGGAACAGGTGGAAAGTAGGAGACTCTGCTTCCGTATCATGAACTCGAACTAAATGATAAATATAGCCCTTAGCTATCATCTTCCTTGCCTTGAGGTAGGAAATAAACCTACCCCTCGGAGTTGCCGTATTACCCTTCCATTCAAGCACGGGCTCTCCCGGGAATTGAAAGCGAACCAACTTCATTCGGCAGTCAACATTGGCATAACGGGGAGGCCAACCAATCCATACCCATTATAACATCAAAGTCTAGCATCTCTAGCTCAACTAAATCAGCTTTGGTCTGACGATCACATATCACAATTATACAGTCTTTATATACTTGCTTAGCTATCACGGGATCACCAACCGGAGTAGACACCTCAAAAGGCTTAATTGGCTCGGGTTTCACCCCAATACGATTAGCAACATAGGGGGTAATATAAGATAATGAGGAGCCCGGATCTATCAATGCATATACATCATGAGAAAACACAGTCAATATACCTGTGACCACATCTGGGGACGACTCAAGATCTTGCCGTCCGGCTAATGCATATAGGCGGTGCTGTGTGGCACCTGAAGTAGACACTCCTCCTCGGCCTCTGCCTCGGCCTGCTGGAGTCTGAGGAGTCTGCCCTATAGGACGTACTGAAGAAGATCCTGCTACTGATCCTGTGGGCTGGGTCCTAGCTCTGCCGCTCATCGACGGGCAATCTCTCATCATATGCCCTACTTGGCCACAAGTGTAACAAGCATCCGAACCCTGACGGCACTGTCCTGAATGTAATCTACCGCACTGACTGCATCGCGGTACTGGAGGTCTCCTCTGACTGTGATCACTCCCGAATTGTGAACCTGGGGCCCTTGAACTCTGGCCCTGTCCCGATCGGAAAGAGCGATCAAATCTTCTGTCGCATGGGGAGGTGCACTAGTCGCCGACCGACCCGAGTGCTCGGAAAATGTACGCCTCGATCCCCCTCTATAATCACGGCCTGTGCCCATAGATCTAGCTCTTTTGCTCGGCCCTCTATCAACATCACATTCACCTCTTTGTGGAGGTTGTTGCCCTTCAAGATTTTGGGCATGAGCTTGAATTCGGGAAATGTCCATCCCGTCTTGTAATGAAGCCGTTAGGCAATCTTTGAATAAATGTGGCCCTAAGCCACTCACAAATCTATACACCCGGTCACCCATGTCGGCCACCATCGTCGGGGCATACCTAGCCAAGGAATTAAATTGAAGGCTATACTCCCGGGCGCTCATATTACCTTGCTTCAAATTTAAAAATCTATCCGCTCTAGCTCGGCGGACCTCGGGTGGCAAATAATGGCGAATGAAGGCATCAATGAACTCTTGCCACACGGGAGGAGGCGCATTTTCTTGCCTCGATGCTATCCAATTGTTGTACCATAAAACTGCCACATCTCGGAGTCTATATGATGCTAACTCCACTGACTCAGTCTCGGAAGCATGAATAATCCGCAACGTTCTTAACACCTCATCAACGAAGCCCTGTGGGTCTTCATCCGGCTTTGACCCAAAGAATTCCGGAGGATTTAGGCTCATAAAGTCGCGGGCTCTAGTACTCGCCGAACGATCACTTGGCCCCACATTTTGCCTTTGTGCCTGAGCGGCAACCAACTGTGTCAATAAATTAATAGCCTCGGTCACTTGTTGACCCGATGTAGCCGGTGGAGGGACTGGAATAGAAGCCCCTTCTGTACTAGGAGGAGTGGTGGAGGCATTAGATAAGGCCTCATGATGTGACTCTCCTTCATCAACATTCATAGGCGGCTCTCTTTCTGCCCGCCTTTTTGTCGTAGTCTTACCCTTCTGGGCGGTTTTAGCTTTTGGCGGCATTTCTGAAATCACAACATACTCATTAGGGAGGATTAAATCTTATACTCGGCTCTATCGCACGATCTCATATGAAGAAAGATGGTCATTTTTCCTAAATGCCCCGTAGCCTCCCGTTTATTAGCGTGGCGCGCAACACACCATAAACAAGACTCTACTAGACACGGCTCGTAGACACTTCCTAGGACCGAACCGCTCGATACCACTTCGTCACGACCCGAGCTACGGGTCGCGACGGATATCGGGGCTAACCACCGAACACCACTCACTTACCACCTTATCTGCTATTATTCATACTATATGCTCATAATCATGTAAAAGCGGCATTTTTCGAAATACATTTGCTTTTATAAGCATAAGCCCTTCGGCTATCCAAAATAATATATACATGCATATACATAAAAGCCATGGGACCAGACTATCCACACTGCGTATCTACGAGCCTCTACTGGAATACTAGACATCTGGACGGGACAGGACCCCGTCATGCCCAAAAACATGAATATACAGATATATATATACCAAAAGAGAAATCTGTGGCACTTCCGGAATATGGAGTGCTCTCAAATCAACTGCTAGCTCCTATGAGTCTGGGCCACCTCCCTGTCTACCTGTGGGCATGAACACAGCGTCCGAAGAAAGGACGTCAGTACGAATATTGTACTGAGTATGTAAAGCATAAACAATAAAGAAGCATCAATAACTGAGGAGGCATAAAACAAGGAGCAATCGCGATCGATCGAATCATAAAGATGATCATGCATCGACTTACTTTCGTACTCATCATCGTATCATATATGTACATACGTAATAATCGCCCGACCATATCGGTGCGGTGTAATAATCAATATCATTAGCATCATCAATAGCACTGCGTCCGGGCATCCTGCGTCCGGATATTATCTCATGCCGCCCACTAGTGGTGTACGCCCATGCCATTTGGCCATGGTGTGTATAGCTGCCCGCCTTGGCGGTGACTGCCCGACCATATAGGCGCGGTGTGATATCATCATATACTCATTACATCATGCTTATCATAACATGCTTATCATAGTATGCTTATCATAACTCATCATGGTATGCTTGACATCATATACTTATCACTATACATGCATAGAGACTCTTAGCTATTCATACTTTATCGGGGTGACGTAAGGTCGTGGACCCCCGATGTCATTATGAGCCTTCTTACGTATTCTGCCTTACCTTGAAGGAACAAGCATAAGGTGAGTGTGCACAATGATCAATATCATTAAATTACATAAATGTCATCATTATCTTCTTAGAGGCATCATATCATAGGCTATAGCATTTCTAGACTTTAGCTTGCTATCATCATTTTCGTATTCATCTCATATTTCTTATCTCGTATAGCTATTCATGAGAGAGGACTCTTAACTTTCTTGGAGATGGAACATTCATAGTAAAAGAGGAAACTCATGCCATAGGACTCATGCCTTAGAAGGAAAGGGATTAGCCTCACATACCTTTGTCGCTTAGCTACTCTATCGCTTGTTCGTTCTCCTTAATGCGCTTGTCTATACCTTCAATGGAATTCATATCGACATTAGCTATGTCATCGTAAAAACATACTTACTAAAGCTATAGAAATTTGGGCAGCGCTTCCTTGGTTTATACTACTTTCCGCCATATTCCATATCAACTCCCAACATTCATAATAATCATCACAATATGATTAACAACAATCATCATTCATTCATATGATTCGCATTTCATAATTCACCTCAATTTCCCATAATCATGACTAAAAATCCATCGTCGTATTCTTTCGTATCCAACACTCATTTCATGTTCTATAGGTCATTTATAACACATTTATATCATCAACATATTCGTTTCTATGACTCGAGCCAACTACTAACCAATAATGACATTATTCATCCATTGATGACCCATTTGTTATGCACTTCTACAATTCATGAGTCTCGACTTATAAATACTTCAAATAGCAGGTAAAGGTCATGAAACTTACCTTAAATAATAGAGGAACAAGCTTGGAGTGGTGATTCACCCTTAACACCAAAACCCTAGTTTATCTCTCTTGGGATTTCTTGATGTGGATGACTTTTAATGGGTTTCCTTCACTTGACCCTCTTGATTTCTTGTTGTTGATCCTTGATTTCTATGGATTTCTCAGGGATGAAATGTTTGGAACCCTCTAGAGATTTCTTGAAGTGTGGAGGTGAAGTATGGAAATGAAATGAGAATGAAAAAGGGTCCCTTATATTAATCACAAAAGCTGATTTTTAATGAACAGTCGTCGGCTGTACAGTGGTCGTAAACCACGGTTTACGGACCGTATACTAGTTTACGGGCTGTATAGTGTGGTCGTATTTAAGCATATCAAAACAAAAAGGTATCTTTGGAGATCATGGCAGTTTACGACCCAATTTACGGGCCGTATTTCGGTTTACGGTCCGTCTTCCAGTTTACGTCCAACTGGCCAGAATGAAATTCTGCAACTTTTCACTGTACGCTCACGGGGAAATTTCCGGGGTGTAACAACTTACTTCGGGCACTTTACAATGCCAAAAAGGACGCCCTGGATTATCTTCGGTCCTTGATGTTTTTAGCTTACAATAACGACCATATTCACAAACATCGGGTTCTATAGCAAAGTTTGACGTTTCAGAGCTTTGAGACATGCTTTTGGGGGGGTTGCGGTGGGCGGGAGGGGTGGGCTAAAGTATGTTGAAAGAGTGAAAATGGAGGAGCTGAAGAAGAGTAACTTGAAAAAATGAAGCTGGTAGGGTTTTTATTAAACACCTATTGCGCACTAATTTAGTGCGCAAAGGGTACTTCGATCACTTTTTATTTTTAACTGGGGTATGTTGGTACCTTTGATCACCTTTTGGGTCATTTAAGTTGCGGACTCCATTTTCTTTACTCTCGTTATCACTCTCAACACCATTTCTGCAGTTGCTACCCAGCCCATTACTAGTAAGTCATCTTCCATTTCATGAGTGAAATTGATTACTCATTTGTCGTAATTAATTATGTGAAACTTTTCGCTTTTCGAAAGTCAAATAAAAAAATTACTGCACTTTATTTGTATGACTTTTAAAATTTAAAATTGTTAATTGTTGTAACTTATAGTACTTTTTATGTAGTTTGTGAATATGTAAATTATTTTTCAAAAAACTTAAAGATTGTATATGACTGAATTTAAGGTTAAAATAAAGAAGTTTGACTCTCGAAATCCAAACTGTATCACATGAAATAACTTTCAAGAACAGTTACGTAATGATAGTAATGTAGTTGGCACCTTGTGATTAATGCATGAATGATATAAATTTATTTTTTCTTTTAGATAATAAGAAAAATTGGAAGGTTTTATATTATTGATAGCACATGGAGCAACAGCACAATAAATTGCTCTGTTTTGTTATGCCATTAATTTTTTTTTAAAGTTTGTTTCAAAAAGAGTAATGCATTTCTATTTTTGAAAGATCTTTAAATTTAAATTTTCATTTTATTTTTAATAACATGCTCTTATAGCGATATAAAATTTATAGCGTATATAAAAGTACAAGTTATATGAATGCTGTGAAGTTGAGAAGATATTCAAGTCAATTCCTACTCAAAAGCGGAAATAAATAAAAGGAAACTTTTTCTTTATTGGTTTTCGAGTGATATTGGGATTTAGATCCTTTCTAGGAAAGGATTAGACCTAGTAGTATAAATACATGCTAGCTAGGATTTATTAAGTAGGAGAGA
>NC_081342.1:53732209-53758134 GCF_029784015.1 Lycium ferocissimum | reverse complement strand
TGGTATTTGGATCCCCCACTTCTTGAGTATGATATCCTTGATTAGACATTATGACCTGCAAAACTAGCAAACAATGTTAGTAGTAAAAGCCTCACGTCACTCGTAATGAACTCTCAACCTTACTATACTCTGTGCTCTTGAAGTTGTTGATGAATCGCGTAACCAATCAAATTTACACGGTTGCTTATACTTTGTGGTAGAATGGATTCTTGTTTAGATGAATAACGGATGACTCAAAGAAAAACGGATGAGAGCCAATAAAGTTTTCAACGAAATAAAAGGAAAAACTTAAGAAGAATTGGAACGAACGAATTAACGGACTCAAGAACTATCCAATAACTAATTAAGGACGATTACTAGTCGTTAGTTAGTTTATAGAATCAAGGAAAGGAATTAGGAATGGAGTCAAAAGAGAATTAGAGTTAAAAAAACCTGAAAAGCGCAATTTGCTAAGCCTGTGCACGATTCGCGTGTTGAGACAGACACCGCCTCCGGCCGCACCGCGGCCTATAGATGATGCAGCCCACACTCAATGCTCTATCACACTCTGTGTTGCTACCGTGTGTCCGCACATCGTCCGCGTCACGATCTGCGGCCTACAGATGATGCAGCCCAACTTAACTGTCACACTTTGCGTTGCCTATGCATGTCCGCTAGACTCAACTCCGTGACGCAATGTGCGTCTCGGGCAGATGCCGCCACGGACAATTTTTGTGACCTCAACTTTTTTCGTGGGATTTGTTTGATGCTTTTTTTCTGAATATTCCTTGTACTTAGGACCACTAAAACCTAGTATTTTCCTTTTTGGGCTAGAAAAACACTTTTTAAATTTTGTACTTGATTTTTGAGGATCAAATCTTCCTTTTTGCTTTCTTCTTCACTATGAATCTATGAATGTCCTCAAGAACACTAGAACACCCAATTTTCATTGACCCTTCAAATCAACTCATTTTTATCCCAAATTTCAAATCTAAGCTCCTCTTCAATTGGAGAGCAAAGCCCAATATCAATCTAGCTTCAATTTGACCTTAATCACCAAACCGACTTTTGAGTTCTTCAAGTTCAACCATGGTGATTGACTCAAACTTCAACCAAATAGCTTCAAACTTCGGATTTAGATGTTTTCCACCTTAACAAACTCAAATTTAACTTAAAAAACACTCAAATCAACCCACAAAAACAATTTTTCATTTTTTTTTTTTTACTTTTCTAGATCAAGGATTGAAGAATTGATTGAGCAATTCCTCTACCTTGCTCTGATACCAAATGATAACAATCAACCTAGGGAAACTCTAAGAAATTCAAAAATAACAATAGGAAATAAAAGGGATATGTGAAATTGGGGATGAGAAGATAGAAGGATAGATACTTGACCCAATTGGTAATGAATCCTATAGGCAAATCTAAGTATATGAAACCTAGACCCTCCTATTTTGAATTCAACCAAAGAACCAAAGCAATTTGAATCAATTTAGAACACTCAATTTGAATCCACAAATGAGCAATATAGATGAATTCCATGGATAAGCAATTCAATTTGCAACAAGTAAATCACACTTAGGGTTTGTTTAGAAAGCCACCTGGTAATTGGAATTGGTGTAATTACTAGGGTGGTAATTACACACGATGTAATTGATGCAAAGATAGGTAATTACAATAACTCCGTTTGTTTGTCGGACGTAATTACGGTGCTGTAATTCCCTCTGTCCTATTTGGTTGGACAAATGTAATTACACAACTAATCTAAAAAAAAAAAAAACAGATTAATGTATAAATAATTTTTACTGTATATACATATATATATATATATATATATATGGTATTTAAAATAAATATTTTCTATAAAATTATATTAAATAAATATAAATAATATTATTACTTAGTCGAATTAGCCGGCTCCAATGCAATGCAACTATCTAACACCCGATAAAAAACCAATATTTGTTTCCATGAAAAACAAGGTGATTCATACAAACCATATAGATAGACTTTTACCAACACAAAAAAACAAAAAACAAAAAAAATGAAGAGAAAATTACAGCAAGAATCACAACAAGCTACCCCCAAGTTCCCAATATTCAATTATGAAAGACTAATATCTGAATTACCAACATCAGAGAAAAGGATATACAATGAAGTTTTACAATGATAAACCTTATGGCCTTTAATTACTCTACCTTCAAGCACTAATTAGTTTCCAATTCTAAATTTTTTCTGGCCGACCTCTTACATCTACCTATTTTACAAAATAGACTAGTGGCTATACCCTTGCTTCAAGTGACAATGACCTACTATGTCCCTTTCAACATATGCTATTCTACCTAATTGCTCTAGCATTCCATATCTATTGAGCTATCCCATCTCTTAGATTTCACATATATTGTTTGTCAACATCTATCGGTCCTCGTCCAAGTTCTTCTTCATCCGAATCAATCAATATCATCCAAATTGTGGGAATCTTCTATTTCTCTTCTATGTGTTCTTCAAAATATGAATCGTCTCGGTTTCCCACTTATGAATGAAATTATGAAGTATACAACATGATAGCACAATCCAACCTTGTTTTTTGATGGAATATGGAGAAGGAGTCGTTAATATAGGGAATCTTTTTTTCAAAACAGCAAATGTCCTCTCCACGACATTTTGAAGTTTTGAATGTCTCAAATTAAAGAGTTCACGAGCATTTTGTGGTGCTTGTGTTTGGTTCCATTCTCTCTCAAATGATATCGTACACCACGATAAGGTGCTAGAAATCCCTTTGTATTTGCATAGTCCCGCATCAACTATGTAATATCTCCCTATAAAATTACAGGAACGGACTTAAATATTTTAGAAAAGTAAATAATGGATGTCTGAATTAACACAAATTACCATTTTGAATTTTCAACTTATTTTTGATCTCTCCCAAACAGCATTTCTTAAAACTCAACTCATTTTAGTCAATTAAAACTGAATCAAGTTTTCCCCTAATATCATCCAACGCATATAGCATTGTAAGAACATTGAGGATCTTGCTAATTTTAGAGCTAAAGAATGTTTGTAGAGCATACGTATGCTAAAAGAAAAAAAAAGAAAAAAAGAATGTACATAAGTCATACTGATCATCAACATATTTTTTATCAAATAATAATCTATCTGAGACTAGGCCTAGGTAAATAAATTTTAATATTTTAAAAAATTATTTCTTATATTATTATCAGAAATTAGAGAAAATTTTAGTTCTTGTATTCTATTCTTCAGAAGATGTACGAGAAAATACAAAGATTAGATACATAAATTAGCTACCAAGAAATCAAATATATGAAATAAAAAAAGGGAAAGAAAAGATCTTACCTCGGAGGTTGAAGTGAAGAGAGCACCGTTGTCGCTTGTTGAAAGAAAATGATATGTCCTTTTGTTTTCCAAGATGATTTGACCGAAAAAGATAGAATCGAGTTAGGCATGTAATTACAGGGTGTAATTACACCCACTCACCCCGAGAATTGGAGAGTGTAATTACACCCTTCCAATTACACCAAATTCCCTTCCAAGAATGTAATTACTTAGTTTGCCAAACATGTCAAACTGTGTAATTACACTCAATTACACCCAATTCCAATTACATGGGTGGCTTTCCAAACAGGCCCTTAGTGTAGGTAACCAAACAAACTATATTAATGACTAAAATCTCTCAATATGAGTTCACACAATATTCAAGCTAAGTCTTCCAAATGGATGAAAATAACTATTTATACTAATGCCTATTACAACAAAAGGCCCTAAAGTGGCTCTTTTGCAAAAATACTCACATGGGTCTTCAATTGCATCCAAAGTCTCATAACTTGCAATTATGACCTCCAATTGCCATTCTAACCTCATAACTTGCAAGTATGACTTCCAATTACAATCTTAGCCCCATAGTGTTACATCTTGAAAATTTTCGCGTCGTTTGTTATGAGTAAACGATGTAAACTCGGAGAGGTTATGAAACCCTTATAAGGTTAAGGAATACTCTTAACAAGTGCTAAGCAAGTATCTAAAGGTTCCGGGATCAAGCAAATTGAAGAAAATAAGTTTGTCAAAAATTTGGGAAAATGCGAAATTGGAGAGAAATTTTTGTCAACTTTAGAGGTATGTATCCTAGAATATGAGGAGTTACGGAATCCATAACCTATGTAAATTGAATTTCAGCGAGTCGTCTTTCCAATGCTATAAACTGTTTGTCGATATCACATCGAAGTAGAAAGTTATGGATATTTCAAAATTGGCCGTCAAAAACTTCTTCGCGAACGCCAGCCAAAGGCCTCACAAACGCGAAGGCCAAAGTTGAAGTCGGTGGAGCCGACTTTAAAGGGGTATAAATACCCCCATCAACCCTATTTTTTCAACATTATACAGTTCCAAAAGTTCTAGAAACCTCTCAACGCATCCCCTAAGCACTTATAGCCCATTAGATTAAGGATTCAACAAGATTACGCTAAACTAGTCCGTGGAAAGTAATCGTTCTCGCTTCAACGTGATGTTGTTGTGAGTTTGGTTTTGAAGAAAGTTATGTGAGTTGAAGTTATTCAAGTATAAGGTATGTTCTTCATCTTGACTTTGATATTAAGTTGTTTTTGGAGGATTTTAATGGTTTAAAGTAAAGGAAAATGTGGCATAAAGATCGTAGTTTGATATGTTGATGTTGTTGGCCTACGAACTGATTTTCAAAGGAAGTTTCGGATGGGTTTGTCTATGTTTGTCATGTAGTATCTTGATTATATCGTTGTTGATGTTGTTATTGATGTTTGGGAGTTGTTTTGTAAATTGGAGGAAGTAGATGATATAGGGGAGATGCAGTCCGATTTTTGTTAGCTTACCAATTAAAGTAGTTTGATCTTATAAGCATTTGAACGACTTAACCTTGGTGCGAATCATCTTGAATGTAGATTTACAAGTTCGGGAGGATAAGCGTTAAGTAGTAAGGAGACGACAAGGTATGTTAAGGCTATCGATTTGTTTCTTAAGGCATGATCCTATTGTTACGAATTTTTACAAATGATGTCCATAATGATTCCTCTCATAGAAATGCTAGAATCTTACATTTTTGTTGTTCTTAAAATGTTATTGATGTTGGTCTCACCTTATGATTGTTGTTTCTTCAAGGTGATATATGCCAATGATGTTAGCTCCATAATGGAAATCGGAGGTTTACCGACCTTACGTTACTCCGATGAATCTAGAAATGTGTTCTTAAGAAATGCTTTGTAGGATATGAATAGTGAGCTAGTAGAAGATCCCTAATGAGGTAGTTAATGCTAGAAGAAAGGTTTATGATATATCTCAGGATTTGCTTGAGGTTTTAGTTAATCGGGAAGAAGTCCTAATGGCTCAGAAATATGCTTGTAAGTCTTATGTGATCATATAGGCATTAACGGATAAGTGATGACCATGAGAAGCGCTTAGAAGTTAATAGGTAAAGAATGAGTACTAGAAGTATATAAAGGGTACCTATAGGTGATATTTGGATCGGGTTGCTCGTTCCTCAACACATGTATTTATATTTACCACTGGTCTGTAGCCAGTTGGGCAGTTATTACCGCCGAGCTACGGCCGATATGTATTTACCACCATGCTACAGCTGATTGGGCAGTTACCACCGTGCTACGGCTGGTCGGGCAGTTACCACTGATCAGTTGGGCAGTTAGCAACAGGACGATAAGTAAGTTAGAGACACAGTATTGTACATAGATGTAGTTAAATATATGAGAGTATAGAGAGGTATGTATACTAGATTCTCATTGGTAAGTCAGAAGTGCCAGGTCGATTCTTATCCTTCTTCATTGCAGTATATGTTTATTACGTTATGTTTTTCTCCTTACATACTCGGTACATTATTTGTACTGATGTCCTTTTGTTTGGGGACGCTGCGTTCATGCCCACAGGAGTATACAAACGAGGCGAGGACCCTCCACAGTAGGCTGCCTCCAAGTACCAATTTATATTGGTGAGCTCCACTTCTTCCTGGAGCATTGCCGAGTTTGGGTTTGTACATGTATTTTTGCGTTATGGGTATATCGGGGGCCGTGTCCCGACTTATGTACTTTGGTCATGTTTTTAAAGGCTTTGTAGACAGTTTCTTGTATACAACTTAGTTATGTTTTGTCGATAGTTATGTTGGCATCATGGGCCCATTGTACATATACATATGCACGATATTATATTCATAGTTCGCCTCCCTGGCCTTATTTTGTCATTCGGGACATAGAAGATGCAAGTTACAGCTAGGTTCGCTCGGCCCCAGTAAGGTGCCGGGTGCCAATCACGCCTTTACCAGGTTGTGTGACAAAATGATATCGAGAAAGTGAATCTGTCCCCAGGATTGTCCGTGCCCATGTCTAGCAGAGTCTTGTTTTGTGCAGTGCACCATACTTATGAACAGGAGGTACGCCAGACATTTAAGAAGCTTTCCTTTCTTTCCCGTCTGAGATCGTGCGATAGAACCATGTTATGAGGATTCTCTTTTTCCTGACCATATGTTGTTATTTCTGTAATGCCTATGAAGAGAAAAGCAACAACGGCCTAGAAGGGCAAGGCAGTGCCAGGAAGGAGGACTGAGCGGGAACCGCCGGTAGATATAAAGGAAGGCGAGTCCCAGAATAAAGTCCCATCTCGGACTTCTTATACCCCAACCGCTCCAGAGGAGCATACAGGAACTCCAGCACCCCCCGTTCCCCCACCTGATGCCTCGAGTCAGGAGATACGAGAGGCCATTCGGTTGTTGACTCAGTTAGTAGCCGCTCAGGCCCAGCGTCAGGGTACAGGTCATGGTGACAGAGCCGTTAGTGCCAGAGTCCGAGACTTTATTACTTTGGACCCGCCAGAGTTCTTTGGGTCAAAACTAGATGAGGACCCGCAGAATTTTATAGATGGGATTCTGAGAACGTTGGGATTGATGCATGCTTCAGACACCAAGTCAGTAGAGTTAGCTTCCTACAGATTACGAGATGTGGCTATATATTGGTATAATGCTTGGATTTCTTCTAGAAGGGCTAATGCAACCCCACCCGTGTGGCAAGAGTTCGTAGATTCTTTTCTTCAACATTATTTGCCACCAGAGGTTCATCGGGTGATAGTAGACAGATTTTTGATTCTTAGGTAAGGAAACAGAAGTGTGCGGGAGTATAGTCTCCAGTTTAACTCTTTGGCCAGGTATGCTCCCATTATTGTAGCAGAAATAGAAGATCGAGTGCACCGGTTTGTGGCGCGACTCGAGCCGCATCTGATTAATGAGTGTTCCACAGCTGCTTTACTTGAGGTATGGACATCACCCGTATCGAGGCATATGCTCAGAATCTAGAAGATCAGAAGAGACAGCAGTCTGAGTACTTGAATGAGGCTCGGCCGAAGGGCTAGATCCCACAATCGGTTAGAGGACATTAGGGGTAGTTTTAGGCCGTCACTTTCAGCTACCAGTATTCCTTCACTATCACGGAGGCCGGCTTATTTTGAGTCAGGTTGGGATTCGAGGGCTTCGAGTTTTCAGTGCCGGAGAGATTTAGTGGGGATGAGGATGCCCTCTCCACGATGCTGCCAGTGTGGTAGAGCCCATTCTGGATGATGTCGTCAGAGCTCTGATGTATGTTATACATGTGAAGTTTCAGGTCACTATATGAGAGATTGCCCGATGAGTGATAAAGGTGATATAGTTCTGCCCACTGGATCAGTAGCAGCATCATCTTCTTCGGTAAACTTCCCAGAACGAGGCCCTTAGACATCGACCAGTAGAGGCAGAGCTAGAGGTGGAGCGTCTAGCTCCGGCGGTGGTCAGAACCGCATATATGCTTTGGCTAGGCACCAGGATCAGGAGCAGCTACCCTATGTAGATACAGGTATATTTACCAATTACGTGTGGCTAAAAAGTTACTATTGTTTATTGTGGCCCTGTGTGGCGTTGGATTGCTGTGTCACAGGTTGGTAGTATTACAGTTACAGAGGAAATTCTGCCAAAATTTCCATAAGATCTCTGAGAGTTTAACATTCGAGGACGAATGTTTCTAAGGGGAGAAGAATGTTACCCCTCAAAAATTTTCACGTCGTTTGCGTTGTGAGTAAACTAATATAAGCTCGGAGAGGTCATGAAACCCTTATAGGGTTAAGGAATACTCTTAACAAGTGTTAAGTAAGCATCTAAAGGTTCCGGGATCAAGCAAATTGAAGAAAATAAGTTTGTCAAAAATTTGAGAAATCTGGTAGAATTTTGGAGAGAAATTTTGGGTCAATTTTAGAGTGGTATATCTCCTAGAATACGAGGAGTTACGGAATCCATAACCAATGTAAATTGAAGTTCAGCGAGTCTTCTTTCCAATGCAATAAACTGTTCATCGATATCACATCGGAGTAGAAATTAATGGACGTTTCAAAATTGGCTATTGGAAGCTTCTTCGCGAACGCCAGCCAAAGGCCTCGCGAACAAGAAGGCCAAAGTTGAACTCTTTAAAGGGGTATAAATACCCCCTATCAACCCCATTTTTTCATCATTATACACTTTCAAGAGTTATAGAAACCTCTCAACACATCCCCTAAGAACTTATAGCCTATTAGATTAAGGATTCAACAAGATTACGCTAAACTAGTCCGTGGAAAGTGATTGTTCTTGCTTCTACGTGATGTTGTGGTGAGTTTGGTTTTGAAGCAAGTTGTGTAAGTTGAAGTTATTCAATTATAAGGTATGTTCTTCATCTTGACCTTGATATTAAGTTGTTTTGAGAGGATTTTAATGGTTTAAAGTAAAGGAAAACATGGCATAAAGGTCGTAGTTTGATATGTTGATGTTGTTGGCCTATGGACTGATTTTCGAAGGAAGTTTCGGATGGATTTGTTTATGTTTATCATGTAGTATCTTGATTATGTCGTTTTTGATGTTGTTATTGATGTTTGGGAGTTGTTTTGGAAATTGGAGGAAGTAGATGATATAGGGGAAATGCTGTCCGATTTTTGTTAGCTTACCAGTTAAAGTAGTTTGTTCTTATAAGCGTTTGAACGACTTAACCTTGGTGCCAATCATCTTGAATGTAGATTTACAAGTTCAGGAGGATCAGTGTTAAGTAGTAAAGAGATGACAAGGTATGTTAAGGCTATCGCTTTGTTTCTTAAGGCATGATCCTATTGTTACGAATTTTTACAAATGATGTCCATAATGATTCCTCTCATAGAAATACTAGAAGCTTACATTTTTGTTGTTCTTAAAATGTTATTGATGTTGGTCTCACCTTATGATTGTTGTTCCTTCAAGGTGAGATATGCCAATGATGTTAGCTCCATAATGGAAATCGGTGGTTTACCGACCTTACGTCACTCCGATGAATCTAGAAATGTGTTCTTACGGAATGCTTTGTAGGATATGAATAGTGAGCTAGTAGAAGATCCCTAATGAGGTAGTTAATGCTAGAAGAAAGGTTTATGATATATCTCAGGATTTGCTTGAGGTTTAGTTAATCGGAAAGTAGTCCTAATGGCTCAGAAATATGCTTATAAGTCTTATGTGATCATGTAGGCATTAACGGATAAGTGATGACCATGAGAAGCGCTTAGAAGCTAATAGGTAAAGAATGAGTACTAGAAGTATATAAAGGGTACCTATATGGGATATTTGGATCGGGCTGCACGTTCCGCAACACATGCATTCAGATTTATCACTGGTCTACAGCCAATTGGGCAGTTATTACCGCCGAGCTACGGTCGGTTGGGCAGATATGTATTTACCACCATGCTACGGCTGGTTGGGTAGTTACCACCGTGCTACGGCCGGTCGGGCAGTTACCACTGATCAGTTGACAATTAGCACCAGGACGATAATTAAGTTAGAAACATAGTATTATACATAGATGTAGTTAAATATATAAGAGTATAGAGTAATATACATACTCGATTCTCATTGATAAGTCAGAAGTGCTAAGTTGATTCTTATCCTTCTACTTTGTAGTATATGTTTATTATGTTACGTTTTCCGCCTTACATACTCAGTACATTATTCGTACTGACATCCTTTTGTTTAGGGACGCTGCGTTCATACCCGCAGGAGTAGACAAACGAGGCGAGGACCCTCCACAGTAGGGTGCCTCCAGGTACCAGTTTGGATTGGTGAGCTCCACTTCTTCCGGAGCATTGTCGAGTCTGGGTTCGTACATGTATTTTTGCGTTATGAGTATGTCGGGGGCCCTGTCGCGACTTATGTACTCTGGTCATGTTTTTAGAGGCTTTGCAGACAGTTTTTTGTATATAACTTAGTTATGTCGGCATCGTGGGCCCATTGTACATATACATATGCATGATGTTATATTCATAGTTAGTCTCCTTGGCCTTATTTTTCCATTCGAGACATAGAAGATGTAAGTTACAGCTTGGTTCGTTTGGCCCCAGTAAGGTGTCGGGTGCCAATGACGCCTTATCAAGGTTTGGGCGTGACACATATTTGTACTTTTAGCCATTTTGTGCATCTAGCCACTTTGCAACTCTTCCAATGGCAACTCCCAAATGTTGTAAATTTGGGAGGTCTTCTCTCCAATCTCCTCCAAGGCTTCCTTCTTCATGAACAAGGCTCGCAACTCTTGAAGTTCTCTTGCTTGACTCCTAGTGAATGGCCTTGTGCTTGTTGGGTTCATATCAATACCGGAGCCAAGAAGGTTCAGGAAAAGAAAACGGATATCTTCAGAATCATCCAAAGAGATAATGAATTACTCCGAGAATTCGTGAATAGGTTCCAAAAGGAACGAATGGAACTCCCTCCGGCCCCGGAAGAATGCGTCACCTAAGCCTTCACCAAGGGTCTCAACCCGCGAGGCTCTACTGCCTCGTTTAAATTAAAAGAAAACTTATTGGAGTACGAGGCAGTGACTTGGGCCGATATTCATAACGGTACAAATTCAAGATTCGGGTAGAGGATGATCAACTTAAACTTCCCCCAGGTCCGATAGGCAGAAGTAAGAACTCTGAAAAATCGAGAAGGACTTTCGAACTGGAGACGAGGTCGCCGAAGGATAGATACGACCTTATGCTCAACCAGAGAAATCCAGCTTTAGGTTAGATAGGGGAGAGAACGGTCTCAATCATCAGTCGAGCAAGAGTGACAGGCGAGTTGATCGCGGATCAAGAGGTCGAGGTTTGTTGTTTAGAGGTGATACCAGCAGGTCGGCCAACAATGGGGATAGCCTGAGGTTATCGAAGTACAACTTCAACATTAACACCACAAATCGTGTCTCGGCCATTGGCTATATCAAGGATGCGAGGTGGCCGAGACTACTAAGATCCGATCCAGCTCAAAGAGATCCAAGCGTGATATGTGAATATCATGGTACTCATGGTCATAGGACCAAGGACTGTCCCCAACCTAGAGAGGAGGTGGCTTGGTTATTAAAAAAAGGTCATCTTCGCGAATTCTTAAGTGACCAGGACAAAGGACATTACAAAGGCAGAGAAAATCATAAACAAGTTAAGCCCATGGGGCCTCAACACTTGATCAATATGATAATCGGAGGAACGAAAATGCCACGAAGTCCGATGATGAAGAGGACAAAAGTTTCGATTGTTTGAGAAAAATAAACCAGGGATTATGTACTCGAAGGACCTATTTCCTTCAACGATGAGGATGCAAAAGGCATCATTCAGCCCCACAATGATGCTTTGGTAATTTCTATCTTTATTTTTAAATATCAAGTTAAACGCATTTTGATTGATCCAGGTAGTTCGGCCAATATTATCCGATGGGCAGTTGTAGAGCAACTTGGGCTGTTGGATCAAATCATGCCGGTGGCTTGGGTTCTCAGCTGATTCAAGATGGCTAGCGAAAGTACTAAGGGGGAAATCTCTTTGCCGATAAACATCGCTGCGACTATTCAACAAACGGTGTTCTATGTCATCGAGGGTGAGATGAAATACAACGCGTTGCTCGGAAGACCGTGGATTCATAGCATGAGGGCAGTACCCTCGACATTACATCAAATGTTGAGATTCCCAACCTCGAAAGGGATAAAAATGGTCCGTGGCGAGCAACCCGCGGCAAGGGAGATGTTCGCAGTCGAAGAAGCACCCCCCACTCAAAGGGAACCGTCCCTAAAGGCTACTGAACCAACTAAAGGCAAAGACACCAAATAGCAATTATAGAATGGAGGCTCGGTCAGTTCGAGTGAAGAAAAGGAAGAGATGAGCCTGAACTTCGAAGAAGACGACTTCAGTGTGCCCAGATTGTTCATGCTATCGGATAATTCGGACGCAACCAAGTCTACCGTAGAAGAGCTGGAATAGATTATCTTGTTTGTGCACTTCCAGGACAGAAAGGTATACCTGGGCATGGGGTTAACCTTGGAACTCAGGCGTAAATTATTGAATTTCTTCAAGCTAACGCCGATTGTTTTGCATGGTCCCATTTAGACATGAAAGGTGTACCATCGAAGGTAACAACACATAAGTTAAGCCTAGATAAAAAAAAAAATTCCCTAGTGAAATAGAAAAAAAGACCGATGGCCGAAATGAAGCATGCCTTCGTCAAAGAAGAGGTAACAAAGCTTTCAAAAATAGGTTCTATTCGGGAGGTTAAATACCCGGACTGGTTAGCTAATGTCATTGTCGTGCCAAAGAAAGGTAATAAATTTAGAATGTGCGTTGATTATAAGGACTTGAACAAAGCATGCTCGAAGGATTCATTCCTTATGCCTCACATTGATCGAATGATCGATGCGACGGCCGGGCATGAGATTTTAAGTTTTCCCCATGCCTACTCCGGGTACAACCAAATTCTGATGGACCTGGAGGATCAAGAGAAAACTTCTTTTATAACCAGATATGGGACTTATTGATATAATGTAATGCCATTCGGATTAAAAAAAGCCGGTGCAACTTACCAACGCCTAGTTAACCAAATGTTCGAAGAACGGATAGGTAAAACAATGAAGGTTTATATTGATGACATGCTAGTTAAGTCCCTAGAAACAGAGGACTATTTAAAACATTTGCAGTAAACCTTCGACATACTTCGCAAATACAACATGAAAGTGAACCCGGAGAAGTGTGCTTTTGGGGTTAGATCGGGTAAGTTCTTGGGTTTCATGGTGTCAAACCGAGGAATTGAAATCAACTAAGAAAAAATTAAGGCCATTGAAGACATCGAAGTGGTTAACAACGTGAAGGCAGTGCAAAGGTTAACCGGAAGGATAGCTGCTCTGAGCCAATTCATTTCAAGGTCTTCGGATAAAAGTCGCCGGTTCTTTTCACTGCTAAGGAAGAAGAATGACTTCGTATGGACACCAAAATGTCAAAAAGCTTTGGAAGGCTTAAAGCGGCACTTGTCGAGTCCAACCTTTGTTGCACACACCGAAGGCAGATGAACAACTATTCTTATATCTGGCATTATCCGAGGTCGCGATAAGCAGCATTTTGGTCTAAGAAGAAGAAGGTACGCAATTGCCTATCTATTATGTGAGTAGAACATCAGGGGACGCTGAGACACATTATCCTCACCTCGAAAAATTTGCTTTAGCTTTGGTAAGAAACTAAAACCTTATTTTCAATGTCACCCTATATGTGTAGTAACCACTTACCCATTAAAAAATATCATGCATAAATCGGAGCTGTCAGGAAGTTTGACGAAATGGGCCGTAGAAATAAGCAGTTATGACATCGAGTATAAACCTAGAACGGCTATTAAATCCCAAATTTTAGCCGACTTCGTAGTGGACTTTACACCCGCAATGGTTCCTAAGGTAGAAAAGGAACTTTTGCTAATATCAGGGAAAACCTCGGGGATATGGACCTGTACACGGACAGAGCATCGAACATAAAAGGGTCCGGACTAGGAATTATTCTTAAGGCCCCAGCAGGCGATATTATTCGACAGTTAATCAGGACTTTAAAAGTGACTAACAATGAAGCCGAGTATAAGGCTATGATTGCAGGTTTGGAGTTAGCTCAAAGTTTGGGGCGAAAGTCATTGAAGCAAAGTGCGATTCTCTTCTAGTTGTGAACCAAGTCAACGGTGTTTTCGAAGTGAAAGATGAACAAATACACAGATACCTGAAAAAAATTCAAGTAATTTTACACCGGTTCAAAGAGTGGACTATGGAACATGTACCAAGGGAACAGAACAATGAAGCAGATGTATTGACCAACTTAGGTTCATCAGTCGGAGTGGAGGAATTCAATTCCGGCATGGTCGTTCAGTTGATGAACTCGGCGGTGGAAAACAATCATGTCGAGATAAATACAATGAGCTTGACATGGGACTGGTGCAATAAATACATAGACTATTTGCGAGATGGGAAGCTCCTAACGGACTCTAAGGAGTTGAGGTCCCTTCGAACCAAAGCTGCGAGATTCTGCTTGGTCGATGGCCAGTTGTATCGCCGACCTTTCTACAGACCTTTGGCTAAATGCTTGGGGCCCGAAGAAATAGATTATGTGATACGGGATATCCACGCAGGGACTTGCGGCAACCATTCGGGAGCCGAAGCTTTGGTCCGAAAGATAATCAGAGCGGGATACTACTAGAACCTGATGGAGGAGGACGCGAAAATTTTTGTCCGAAAATGCGACGGATGCCAAAGGCACGCACCAATGATACACCAACCGAGGGAGTTTCTTCATTCGATCCTATCCCCTTGGCCATTCATGAAATATGGAATCGACATTATCGGTCCTTTTCCATGGGCTCCCGGTAAGGCTCGGTTCATTCTATTTATGACTGACTATTTTTCTAAATGGGTTAAAGCGCAGGCCTTTGAGAAAGTCAGAGAGAAGGAAGTCATTAACTTCATTTGGGACCATATCGTTTGTCATTTTGGCACTCCTATCGAGATAACTTGCAATAACGGTTGACAGTTCATAGGTAATAAGGTTAATGACTTCCTCGAAGGATTGAAGATCAAGAAGATTTTGTCAACTCCGTATCACCCGAGTGCAAACGGACAAGTGGAGTCGACAAATAAAACCATAATTCAAAATCTAAGAAAGCGACTAGAGTCGTCGAAGCATAAGTGGAGGGAACTTTTTCCGGAGGTACTATCGGCCTACAGAACGACATCGAAGTCAAGTACTGGAGAAACACTATTTTCTCTGGTTTATGGTGCGGAAGCCTTGATTCCTATGGAAGTTAGAGAATCGACCCTCAGATTCCGGTATGCGACGAACGAGTCAAACGAAGAAGCTATGGCCGTGAAGCTTAACTTAGCGGGCGAACTCCACGAGAATGTGTTGGTCCGTTTAGCAGCTCAAAACAACGAATGGGGAGATATTACAATCAAAGAACGAACCTTCGGCAATTCCAAGTTAGGGATTTAGTGCTTCGAAAAATTAACCTGCGCACTAAGAACCCCGATGATGGAAAATTGGGCCCGAACTAGGAAGGACCATATAAGATAACCGGAATAACCGGCAAAGGGTCGTATCAACTAGAAACTAGAGACGGCCAACAGCTGCACAACAATTGGAACGTGGCACACTTGAAAAATATTATTGCTAAGGTATGAGCTACTAACCCTTTGTGAATTTCAATGATTCTCACCTTTTCCTTGCAAGTTCAAGCCGGAGCGAAATTCGAAGAAAGTGGAATTAGGTCTGAAAACACGTGTTGCACTCTTTTTCCCTTGGCTCAGTTTTATCCCTAAGTGGGTTTTCCGGTGAGGTTTTTAACGAGGCAATAATGTACAACGTGTTACTTTTCTCATTCAAAAACCAGGCTAAGTATCGGGGAACTCCAAGACCAACTAAGTACTGCGGACTAGGGATTCAACAATGTCATTTTCTATAGTATTTCCCCGCTCATGCTTGGCACACAAACATAAAGGGACTATGATACCCTCGCCCGGAATGACAAGATTGAAGAAAATTCGCAAGAAGTGAAGTCAAAGTCAGAACACTTTTTGTTTTTTGTATTGACTAAACCTTCTGCATTAGGATTCATTGTAAGGGCCAAACGATCTAATGAATCATGCCCAGATAGTTTTGCTAGGCAGAAGGAGTCGAATGAAGTCTTTAGTTTCGTGTATGAGACAGAAATTTGAAAATATGAAGAAAAATACTTCGGTAAAAATACGCATCAAATATGCCCTCTTATGAAAGCACCCGAGAGTAACTATTTGTTAAGGCCCATGGGCTACCCTCAAGTGGGGACTGCCATCACAAAATAGATGAAGACACCAAGGTAATAATTAACCGATCCCCATTTACAAAGACTTCAAATAGTCAAAAGAGGGTTGAGTAATTAAAGACCTCAACTCATATGCCCGAAGTGGTTCAGAGACGTCTGAATTCATAAAGCATAAAAAGGCTACTGCGTACAAGCCCTCATTAAGATATCGGATGAAAAGGAACCGGTATAAGTAGAGCCCAAAACTCATAAGTTAAGTTGGCTCGTTTTTTTGTTAAAAAGCGAAATTATTAACTACTCGTCTGATATGACGAAAATTGTTAAGGGTTCAAGGTTGAACCTAGGCCATTTTAAAATGAAACAATATCATCAATTATATCCAAATCGAGGACTTGTTCGTTTAACTCGAGTCTCATATGACTAAGTATCATAAATGATCAAAAGAAATACTGGCAAAAGAAAGCCTATGCAAATTTTATATCATAAAGGGCCAAAGCCTATCCTTGTAAAGATTTACAAAAATTTGAAACAAAATACAAAGGTCCTTTAAGCCTATTTAATCTGCCGAAAAAGAACCTGAGTCACCAGAGCCAGACTCTTCAGGATCTTCCTGGGAACTATCATTGAGTGCTTTCTTGGCTTTATCCTCGAAGTTCCTTTGACTCGATAATCGGAGTAAAATGCCTCGTTGAGCGAACAAGAATAGACCTTCGAGATTTCCACTTCTTATATTGTACTCGAAGGATGGACCGAACTTTGGTAGCCTCAACTTCGCTATGGGCTTCGTCCAGATTGTCCTGAGCATTTTTTTAGTTTGACCTCCAGCTCGGACCTCATTTCGCTCAAAGTATTGTGAACGTGGTTAGAAGCTACCAGCTCGGCCTGAAGTCCATCATTGTCTCGAATAACAGCCTCGAGATCACTCTTGAGTTTCTCATTGGCCCGGGCTCGACTCTCGGCTTTCTCTTGGGCAACCTTCAATGTTTCCTTCTCAACGGCCCTTTCGGACTCAAGCTGCCTAAACTTCTCTTTCATGTTTGTAGCCTCGCTCTTAATAGAGTCCAGTTCTTGCCTCAATTGGGCAATGGTGGCCTCCAATTCACTGATCTTTGAGATATTCTCGGAGCTCCAGGAGAACCTTCGAAAGAACCAGGACTTTGTTCTTTTCGACCGAATCATCGAGCTCATTTTTTAAATGAAGGTTCTCCTCCTTAGCTGCTTCGAGTTCGGCTCGGAGGGTCGGAGGACCGACGATTTGGCTCAACTGATCTTCTTTTTGTTGAAGGAGAAGTTTGAACTTCTCAGTCTCTCGGCTCTGGGCATCTAACTGGGCCCGTAAGTCATCTATTTCATGCTGAGCTTAAAGAAAACCTTCGTTCTCAAGCACGACAGACTGTAAAAAAAAAAAAGAAACAAAGTTAGAAATCAGCAGATATTGAAGGTTACACCAAATAGGTTGAAACTTGTTGGAAGGGAAAAAAGGGGAAAAATGTTCACCCAATTGCCAGCATGTATACTCTCATTGAGAAGGCATTGCCACGAGAGTCCGGTCATTTTCTTTTTATCAGACTCTGACACCATAGGTCGGAGATAGCTGGCCACCCCGCGCGGGCGGGACAAAAGGCAGCGCTTTTCGAGAACTATGGCGGTCGACCTGGTCCTCCTTGGCTCTACACTTGGAGCCGGGAAAACAACTACGAGCCGAGACCTCGAGCTAGACTTAGTAGACCAAGTAGCCCTCCTCGACACTAGTGGAATAGGGAGGTGTCCGAATCGGGAGGCTTCTGCTATTGCAGGAGGAATATCGACGGACCCATCCTCGGGAAACATATGATAGAAACTCTCCTGCTCCGAGGATTGAGCAGGAGGAGGTGGTGAAGTTGTTTCTGCCCGTCTGGCCCTTTTTGCCATAGGCTCCGCCTCAAGGGAAGTGTCGTCCGTAACCTCGATCATCTTGACGGCCCTTAAAGGAAGTGGAGCTTGGAGAAATTCTGTTACCGGGGGTAAAGGGGTCTCAGCTTCCCCCCCCCCCCCCACCCGTGGCAAAGCCGTCAAATTAGGCTGCGGTGCTCTCTCCTCGGGACTTTCACCGGAGTTGTCTCGCCTCGGTAGTAGCGGTATAGGGGTCGAACTAATTCTCGCAACCCAAATGTCATCTTCGGGGTAATCCCTCAAACCCCGAACTCCAGATGCACCTGCTGCATCCTTCGAACTTTTCTTCCTTTTATGGCCATTGGAAGACTTGGGTTTCTTTTTCTTCTTTTTAGCCTCGGCTATAAGCCGTGCTGATTCTAAAATATCAAGTCTGAACCCGGTGTGGAGGGTTCACCCGCTGGTGCGGGCCGAGGGGTAGAAAAACCTCTTACCAAACCTAATTATCAAACGGGTTAGATCGAAAAGGAGTTGAATCGAACAAAAAAATAACGCAAATCAAAGGAAAGAGAAAGATAACATGATTTTGTGCTACCCACCTTTCATGGGACAGATCTTTCAATGTCCGCTCTTTGTGCGGATGTTGGCTTATGATACTCTCGATCCACCTAGGAAATCGGGATATCGCCTCCGGAACCCATTCATCAGCTGAAGCATCAAAAATAGTTAGAGGAATGATCAAAGGCACATGCAAAGGGGATAAGCCCTACAAAACATACTTTTGTCGTTCCACCTTTCGGGAAAAGGCATGGACTCCGCCAGTATGAGATATGCGGTCCTAACCTAAAAAAAAGCTCATACCAGCCTCGATTTCTGTTCTCATCGACACAGGAAAGAATGGGGTTCCTCCCTCATTTTGCGAGCTTTGTAACTCTACCACGAAAGATCCTCTGGCAGTGTAGCCGGATCAGATGGTGCAGGCTGAAATCGACATTCACATTGTTGGCCAGAAGGCTAAGGCAGGCCACGATTCTCCAAACGTTGGAACCAATTTGCGCGAGGCACACTTGATATGTCCGGCACATCTGAAGGATAACTGGGTCTATTGGAGGGTCGATCTTGAAAGTAAAGGGGTATGTGTAAATATACGAGTACCCCTCCTTGAAGTCAGTGATTGCTTCATCATCGCTGGGAGTAATGATCTCTATAGGGCAGTTGTCCCAACCGCAGTCAGTTCGTATTTTGGGAGATGTGCCTCTTTGATCGATGAGGGGTAACGCCTGACGTCGTAGCCCCGATTAGACTTTTTTTACAGCCGTTTCGTTGACGAACTCGTGGTCAAAATTGTATCTCGAAGGGATTATGTCCTTGGCTTGGGGTTCGAAGGAACTAGCTTGTGCTTTGCCCTCGAGGCTAGCGACAACCTCGACATTCGGTTAAGAAACTGAAGGAACGTTTTTGGGAGTAAAACCGGTGTTCGTTGCCATTTCGTGAGGTTTTGAAGATCAAAATATGAAGATTTGAAGATGGAGAATATGAATATTTGAAGATGAAAAATATGAAGTATGAAGATTTGGAGTGAAAATATGAAGTTATGAAGGATTAAAGGAGATTTTCCAGGAAACTGAGAAGATTTTGAGACCTCGGGTAGGGGTTTCTCGAAAAATATCAAAGGCTTAGAAATTCAAAAGAAAATTTAAGAAGAGGAGAGAAACTATTATGAGGTGAAAAGTAAAAAAGTAAAAATGATCGGCCTTTTATAGATAAAACTTTGAGGCGGTTACCGGACGGTTATCCAACCAAGGGAATACATGTGCCCGAAGTCAGAGAGACGTGACATGAAGAGACGTCTCATTTCCCACCTAGTTTCAAAGGGAAGCTTTCTAAGGAAGTCACCGAGATTGTCGTTCCACTTCCCGTCACTTCGGTGAAACTTTGATCCGAGAAGTGTGGGGACTATCTGTATACGGTAAAAATCGAAGCAATTCGCATACGGTAAAAAATAAAGTAAATACCGTAGCTATCCGATACGAGGTCGAAGGAGACAAGGTCATTAGTCTCGGGTAAGATCGAAGGGAACGAGGGCCAAGGAGTCGTGAGCTTTTCCAACTAAATGTCAAAAACCGAGGGTATGTTAATAGGCACGGAAAATCGGGACCTGAGAGAAATACACTCGGCATAGGTTCGGAGTATCCGTTACGAGCCAGGTTACACGTCGCCTAACCGCTCTGTTATTTGCGCCGACATCCGTACGGGCGTCGTCTTATCCATTTTAGGGTTTTCTTAAAAGGCCTTTTTTAGGTTGTACTAAGGCCCATCTATATTTGTCTATAAATAGGGGCTAGTCTTTATTAATATTCATACTTGTAATCTGAAAAAGAGAGAATGGATTTTTCTTTAGGGAAGCTATTTCAAAAATCGAACGAATTCTCAGAGTCTTCAATTCGGTTTCTTAAGTTGTTCTTTCTCTTATTCATCAATATAACATTTATTATTGCATACTATTATTATACGTAACTTACTAATCTAGCCACATATCCTATAAACCACGTATAAATTTAATTGTTACCGTTTTAAGGGGAAACAATGAGAGGAAAGAAAAGAAATTTGAGGTGATATTTACAGAATGGTATTAGCCCATGGTTCATTGGGAGTCACCGTGGCAAAAGGCAACACCGGAGAACACGATAAAAATTAGTAGGAACCAACCGAAGTAGCAATTCTCTCTTCCCATGTCCAAGCACTAAAACTTGATTTGGATATTAAGTAGACTTTTTTTTCGGTTACTTATGTCTTTAAATCTTTCATTCTCTTTCTAAAGTAAAGATGGAAAACTCAAGAGACTCAAGACATTATTGGGTAGATTTTAATTTTTTTTGAAGCTTATCATGAAGGAATTAAATTAATATTTAGACATTTTTATTTAGACTTATAAGGTAGTAAAAAAAAAAAAAAGAGAGAGAAAAAAAAGATAAATAGAATCTTTGGTCATAGAGAGGTGTCACATTACCTTCTCTATGTCTAACTTTATATTATATATAGATATAGACTAGTGTATATTATGCCATTAAGGTAGTCTAATTTGTAATAACAGTTTTGTTACTAAGATGAATATTTATCTATACTGAATGTTCACACCAAGCTAATGAAGTTAACTGTAGCCTACTGATAAATTTGTAGCAGTTAAGAATTCAATTGAAACTACATAATCACTTAACTATGGTCTATGATAAAATTGTACGTAAATCATACATTTCTTGCATTGGATCCGATATGGGTAAGTACTTAATTTTTTTTTTTTCGTTTTTTTTTGTTGACCAAAGGTCCTGTGGTCGAGATTTAGGAATTGAGTCATTTTCAATAGAGAGCATTTTAGGCCTAAAATGAAATTTTGACACGAATATATATAAATTTAAATTAGTTGAACCCCAACACAAATATCAATACCAAATAGGAAACTTAAAAAAAATTCCTCCGCTTCAAATTATCTATCCCTTTTTTATTTTACACGCCACTAAGAAATATTAATTAAGAGTGGGTATTTGTCTAACTTTACCCTTATTTATGTTTAAGTTATAATAAAATCTCTCCATTAAATGCTTACTATATTTATGAGTCATTTCTATTAATGATAAAATCTTAGTAAGAGTAAAATAGAAAAAATAATTATTTATGCCTTGAACTTCTGAAACGATAAATAATTTGAAATAACTATTTTAGTAACTACACAAATAATTTGATGAACTTAAACTCATATTTATATGTGGACAATACAAGACCTAAGTCTTCTCGAATTGCGACGACTCATCGAAGCTGATATCGTCACCCATATGACATCACCACAACCTACAGATTGGTGCCGCCATGTGTCTACAAGCACCTTCCTTGTACCCTCCAAGAAAGAATCCACTCTAAAAAGAAAAAGAAAAAAAGGGGAAAAACAAATAGAAATAATAAAGCAATAAAAAATAATAATAAAAAAATTTGAAGCAAGAGCATAAATAGAAACAAATCTTGAAAAGCCATCATGTCAAGTCCTTCTAACACTTCATCGCATTTACATTTTCCTAGCATCTTGATCTCTTTCCCTTCAACAATGGACAATTTTCCATACTCAAACCCTAACCCTAATGATGCAGATATTTATAGCTCCAATTTTATCGATACACCGGAAAATTTCGAGCTCTCGGATTATCTCTTTCCTGAAGATGGATCCGGTGATGATTTTTTGTCACAAAATGAATTTGTTCAAAGTGTTTCCAGCAGTGGATCATATTCCAATAATCTCACTCCAACGACTCATAACATGCAAGTGCTATACATGAATATTTCTTTACATAAGTTTTTACCTTTAATTTTGGTGATAAATTATGTGCATTTTATTGGTAAAATTAATTATTTTAATTCTATTCTTAACAGAAATGTACAAAAGGTGTAATAAAGAAGTACAACAAGGTGGATGCAAAGTCTAGGGTTGTATTTAGATTTAAATCAGAGAAGGAGGTGTTGGATGATGGATTTAAATGGAGGAAATATGGCAAGAAGATGGTCAAGAATCGTCCAAATCCAAGGTAAGAATAGTTATATTCTTGACCATTATTTCCCACTTTCTAGTTGTATTTTCATATGATGATCTATAACTTTCACTGTATCATCATTATTGCTATTGCATGCGCAAAGTGCCATAAATAGACCTTATTGTTTTGTTATCACTACAATTGGTGTAGACAGAATCACTGTTAAGTAGGCATACTGACTGTAATGGTTTCGATTTTAAACGCCAAATCAAACCAATTAAGTGTCAAGGTTTTTAAAATTTATACACCAAACCAAACCAATAAAATTCGGTTTTTCAACCTCGTATTTTCTCGCTTTTCGGGTTTTTTTTCCTAATGGGGCCTTTATACAAAACATATGCCTTTTACTTCAAATATTTCTTTAATTCTAAGATACAACTATATAATTAAGGTGTTTCTTAAGAAAATAATACAAAATGTGAGAAGAGTGATGACATTGTATTAAAATATTCAACAAAAGCTAATAAATTCGGTCAAAATAAATATTGCTAATTAATAAGCCATAAAGAAAATGACCATAATCTAAAAATACTAAGTCATGCTAAAAATAAGTAGGGCTAATAAGTATTAATTACATGACAAAGAAATAAAACTTAAGTTATGTTTTTTCACTTAAATAAATTATGCAAAATCAAGAATAATATATCCAACATTATCATTCCTAAAATGATAAATTGAATTTCTTTTGTTAGCATTAGTGTTGAGTTAGTTTTGGTTTAAACTTTATTTGAGTTGGACTTTATTTGAGTTACTAACATCCATGTGATATAAAACTTATCGACATTCAAAACTCAAGCTCAAGTAATAATACGATAATAAGCAGTTAACTAAAAAATTTAAGAAATATTTATAAATTACATTACAAATAAATATTTTATGTATAAAATATTTTAAAATTTGAATACATGGATGCCTAAATCATGGTTTGGTTCCTTTTGACTTTTTTAGTTAAAACCAAACCAAACCAATTATGGTCGGGTTTTTTCCAACACCAAACCAAGTCAAACCAAACCACTAGTCGGGTTTTTTTATCGGTTTGACTCGTATTATCTAGTTGTATGCTTTTTGCCACTTTGACACCTCTACTGTAAGTATAGTGGATTCAAGTGATAAGCATTACTGTACTTTTATAATAGATATATATATATATAGGTGCTCTTATTATAATGCGGCAGCCTTTTGATTTTGGTTACATTACGTGACACATGAATTATCATTTACCTACAAGATCTCCAGAAACAGACAAAATATGTGCAAATTAGTAAGAAACTAAGTTCATATACATGGATTAAGCCATGTCAGAGTGATGTATAGATTTAGGTCTTCCTCTCTGTATCCCTCCTCAAAAAAAAAAAAAAAAAAAAGCAAGGTCAATGAAACAGCGCAAAAATAAACTCTTTTGTCACTCTCAAAAACATTGTGATGAAGAAGACAAAGATGTGTTAGGGGGAGACCTAGCTGTATATGAAGTAACCTATGTTTCTCACACTATTCAAAAATGTCGCCTCATCTGTATCGGATATGTCAAAGATGTACTACTGGAGAATCTGAAACGTACCCGACATTTTTCAAGGTTGTTCAGCCTATATATATAGAAGGTAACATCACAGCACCTTCTGTTATGTGCTTCTTTAGGTTACATTAATTTAACCTACAGGCGTATGGTTTTATATGTCGCATACTCATCATCCCTATAGCTAGGTGCGAACCTAGCCATAAGCCTATAGGTTTACGTGTGAATCCGGTACCTTTTGCCAAACTCTATATTTGTATTAATAAAATCACTAAATATAAATATTTGATTATAAATTCAAGCATTATCAGATATTAATCCCCGGCCAATAGGAACGTAGAACTTTTAAATTTTTGATATGCCTCTGCCTTTGCTAGAGTTGTCGCAGTTGGACCACCTTAACTGTAAACTGGTCCACTTGATTGCGAGATAAGGGACTATTAGAAATACTAAGTAGTAGAGCCTAAATTAGAAATATCCTTCCAATTTCAGTTGTTTACTTTCTTATTGGAATGAGAAACCTATAGGTAATTATCTAGTAAAACTAATTAAGTAAAAAGATTAGTTTAGTTCCAGTGAATGTGGTCACACAGAGACAAGGATCATGCTCGATCTTAATTAGGAGTAGCTTATATGTGAATTTGCGACAAAATAGTAAATCAGTTATATTATTAATAGGAGCTAGCATCAATATTAATTAAAAGGACAAGCTTCTCAGTAACTTTAATTAAGTAATAGAGCATTGAATGAAAAGGGGTTATATAATTAAGAAAAATTTGTGTAAAAAGAGTTGCTTTCTATACCTTATCATAGACCTGCACAGTTAATTATAGGCCAATGTCATATCACATACACTAGCCAAACTGATATTGGTGAAATTTTTTGATAGGGCCATATAAGTGATGAATGTGACTTTTTTTTATAAAACAAATTTGGCTTGGAATTGCCAAAGTTGTTGCAAAATTATTATGGACAAGAGAAGGAATTGAAAAGGGCAGAGAAGATAACGTTGTGCTTTTTGTTTCTGCTTGGAACCCATTATTAGAGGGAAACTTGAACATCAAATCACTTTATAGCTTGTCCAACTAGCTAGAGAGGAAATTTTGTCTGTGAACCTTAGACTCATTTATCTTCACATCTAATCTAATTAAGAGGTGTTTATATTTGCATGAAAGGACTATAGCTGAACTGAAAATTTTACTAAGGGAATTTCAAAAAATATAAAATTTTAATAAGGGAATATCAAAAAATACAGCTACTTTTAATATTATTCTTCTTAGGTCCTTTGCTCGAGTAAGAGTTTGCTGCATTTTCTTATTGTGTCCACATAAAGGACACTTGTCTCACTTTTATTAGCATGTACAAAAAAACAGATTACTAACAGTACCTTTCATATTTCTTGGTGTTAACTGGCCTAGCTTTTTAGTTAAAGTTGCAAAACTGCAAAAGTATACATGGTTAACAAGAAGTGGATTCAATAGATAATAAATCCTTCCATAGTAGCTTTTTTTCTCTGTATGATATTGCATTATTTACCAGCCTATAAAAGGACGTCTATTCCTAAACCATTGTGTTGATATTGACTAGCTAGAGTACATATTTTCCCCGAGTGAATTCTTCTTTAACAATTATCGAACTCGTAGGTGTTTATTAAAATAACTTTTAATCTTTTTCGAACAATAGCTATCAAATCCACGTCCACGTTCAAAAGAGTAAAACAATCCATTTTTGGACATTATTTTTTAAATTATAAAACACATTTCGATATTTATATTTTATTTTTAAAATGTGGAAAATATTAAGTCAAAACAAAAATTTCGGAATATTAGAAAATTTTAAAAAATAAAAGGGTGTAGTTTGGTTTTTA
>NC_081342.1:53716185-53732109 GCF_029784015.1 Lycium ferocissimum | reverse complement strand
GTTTTATAAGGCCCGTCTATATTTGTCTATAAATAAGGGCTAGTCTTTATTAATATTCATACTTGTAATCTGAAAAGAGAGAATGGATCTTTAGGAAGCTATTTCTAAAAATCGAGAGGCAATTCTCTCGAGTCTTCAATTCGGTTTCTTAAGTTGTTCTTTCTCTTATTCACCAATATAACATTTATTATTGCATACTATTATTATACGTAACTTACTTATCTAGCCACATATCCTATAAAAACACGTATAAATTTAATTGTTACCCGTTTAAGGGTAAACATAATCAATTAAAGCAAACCTCAAAGAGAAGAGTACATGCAAGGGGGGCTAGCCCTTACCTTACTAATCCTAATGAGGCAATGAACCTCTACTAATTAACAAGCATGAAGAAAATAAGAGCTAGAGAAAACTAGGTATTCTATGATCATCAAAAATTTTAAAATACACTCTATGATGATATTGCAAATGAGGATGCTTACGTAATGCAAAAATAAAAAAAACCAAGAATAAAGTTGAGTTACCAACCTCAAACTTCATTTTATATATGTATTAACTAAAAAAGATAGCTTGCCCGTCAAAAGTAACTTGAAGTATTTTCTTCTTTGTCTTCTTCATATGTGTCCAATAACACTTGATAGTTCATCAATAACTTTTTAGATTTGTTGGATCTTGTTAAAGTTGTTGACAACTTGTCATATGATTCTCTTTGCCGGTCGCATCGGTAGGTGCCTTGGAGCAAAATTCCTCGTTCGCTACCATCAACTATGTTGCCTTCATTATGTATCTTCTTTTGCTTTTGTTGCTTCAGCTTCTTTGTTTACTAGGTGAGAGATCCCCATCCTTACCCACCTTATCAAAGCATATGTCCAGCATATCATCCTCATCATCCCTATCGAACTTGTCATAGCCCAAGTCAATAGCATAAGTTGTAGTTTGATTAACTTCTGAAACTATAGCTCCTGGATCGGGAACTCTTTGATACTCCTGTATCCTTGGTGGTAATGGACAAGCTCTTTTTAGAGTTATCAATTGCATTCAATGTATCTCTCATTGTCATAGATGGATTTGCCTTACTTGAAGGCACAAATACGAGTGCTTGAGGACTTAACGTACTCATAGGAGGAGAAGTAATATGCTCCTTTTCCTCGAAAATTTGAATGCGCCGCCTAGGAAGACTCGTTTCCCCTTGGTTTTTCCTCGTAACAATCAAATCGGTTGTAAATTAGCTTACACGAAGTATTATTTTTTTCTCCACACAATGCTCGAGTTTGAAATTTCTCGATAACGGACAATGGTTCAAAAACATTTTGAGTTGGTAGAATTAAATTAGGATGACGCCTGGCCAACATTTCCGTCTCACCCTTTCCCAGAGCTTGGAGAATTACTTTGACTAGCGAGGAACGATACGACTTCCTCACGAATTTTGTGTGCAACCAATGTCAAATTTCTAGTTCCATTCTCATTTTCAACTTGCAAAACATCTGCCCAAAATTTTCGGCAACATTAACATGTTGTATTAATCGAGTTTTTGCCTCGAGTCGAAGACCCCGACTCTTTGGTGTAACACCTTTCGATTGTATTGCTATTGGATTGCGCCGGATTCTTCCATCGGTAGCAGCAATATTAAGAGCCACTAATGGCATTTTCTCTGTTGTAGCACGTATTTGGTTTTGACACTAAAACGATGTAAAATTACGCCTTTATTGGTTGCACGATTTTGCAATGGAATCTTTGAAACACCTCCTTTTCCAGAAGCTATTTCATGAACAATATTACCTGTATCAACTGCCATTGTCGCTGCACGAATTTGGTCAGAATTGGCAGCAACCAGTGCATCAGTTTGATCGACTTTTGCGACTTCAGATTGCGCTTTCGCAGCTTCTCTAGCTGTCGTCAACTGCTGCCTAGAATTTTGCGGAAGCACCTCTGAAACACCTCTATTTCCAGAATTTTCACCTGATGCACGATTTTGCTCATAAGTACCAGTGCACTAGTTCCTCCGTTTCCAAGTTGTTGCTGCCCTGATTTGCTATTTGACACACCATTCAAATTCGCAGTATTATTTTGAATTTCAAATGATGCATTACTAGCAGTGGGACCAGAAAGATCTACTCCTTGTACTGCTTGATTTGTCCCTTTTTTAAAAAATTCCCATCTAAAATTGTATGCAAATCACCTTGAAATTTTTCAACACTTCCATCTTCATCTTCCCCATCAGCTTGATTGTTATTTTTATGTCTTTTCAATATCAGACGACAACTACCTTCATCATGACCTTTGTGCTTACAATAGTTGCAATACAAAGGCATATACAATCTCCTGGAAAACCTCGACAACGTTACCAACAGTTTCCTCAAGTATCAAAAGTGAACTTGGGAAATTGCAAGGAGAGAATTGGAGGAAAACAAAGGATCGAAGATCTCAAGGTAATCTGACCAAGGAGGGTATTTTTCTATCTCATGCTTATACATGTAAATTTATAGGAACGTTGACTGAACAAGAATGGTGAACTTTACATAAGAAGACATCCACACCCATGATTACTCCAAAACATCTTGAAAATATGGACTCGTGTGAAGTTAGTAGTTTAACAACAATTCTCTTAGGTTTTTTTTTTTTTTTTTTTCTAATTCATTTGATCATGTTTTGTGTAATTAAAGAATCGTGTTCTTTCTTTGAACCATGTAGAATTGGCTGCCAAGAAAAGTGATGAGCGCATGGCGAATAGCTGGAATTTTGCATGCATTGGAAGGTTGGCAAGATCATGAGTGTGGGAACATGTTGTTTGACATTTACAAGGTCTGGAAAGCTAGTGTTTTCTCCCATAACCATCCTTACTGAGTCAAAGGTTTAAATTAGTTTCTCACGTTGTAATTTAAAGTTTGAGTGGTGGCATATGAGTTTGTGAACCACATATTGTAGTACATTTAGTTGACCTCAATATTAATGTTTTGATTATCTAAACTCTTGTATTATTCGTTCGATTTCCTAATTCGTTTCTCTGAAATCTAGATTATCTTATTCATGTCCCATAAGATTCGGGATTGTAAAATAATCTGCCGAAATAAGAGGGCGGTTCTGAATTTTCCAGGGATCGTAAGATTATATACAATTCACGTCTACTATTTAAAAAAGGAAATTTTTTGATGGATGTTTCCATCAGAGATCCATCAGAAATTTGGGATTTTTTACGAGAGATCTGTCGTAAACATTTATGTTATTTTAGTTTACCTCTTAGACACTAGAGAGTAGGTGAATAATGTCTTGACTAATTTTCAACTTCTTAAAAATTTGCCTAACTTATAAGTAGCAAATAGTTCAACTTAAGTACAAGAGATATGTTCTTTGTACTTGTTCAACTAACTCATGTAGTAAACAAGTGCAGAAATAAATAAGAAAGATATTTTAGGAGCAAACCTTTCTTACTCAAGGGCGTAAAGATCACGACCCACACATAGAATTAATCTCGAAAAATCACTACAAATGAGCAGTTTCATGTTACAACTCTATAATTGCTAATTCTAGCCTAAAGTACAAGGATTTCTCTGCAGGAATTACCTAACAACAATCTTCTCGAATAAGTGAATTAGGATATAATTCAAAATACCTACAAGAACGAGACAAGCTGTAAAGGAACTTCAATCTTAAGACTTGGTTCTTTACTTTGATTTCCCTCTTGTTAACATGATGTGCCTTTTGTTTTGTTCTTACAATGCTCTAAATGTAAATGCGTGAATCTGCAGGAAAGCATTCTCAATAATATAAGACCACCTGTCAGCAGCAAGGGTTAAATTTAGGCATCGATCCAATAAAATCTCTTAACCCTAAAAAATAAAGGGAGTATGAAGAAAGATACACATATTTCCTTAAAATAAACTCCTATTTTGACTCTACTTCCTTATAAACCTTGGGCTTGTGGTTAACCCTCGAGGCCTTTCATGATTATCGTTTGGTTGAGTGGCTAGGAGTTATACGCGCGGGACACACAATTTCAATCATTAACCGTCCCACTATATCTTTCGATAATAGGTAACATATGTATATATAATAATCAACTTTATTTTATCTTTCATTAAACAGCCACGTATACAAATTCTAACTAAATATCTATATCTAGTATACTACTGAAAAAGGTATATATGCAAACTGCTATCAATCTAACCATGCTCAATAAGTATCTCAATACATGCTTAATAGTCGATGAAGCAAGAAAGTACTATACAGCCAGTAGCGGATCCAGGATTTTCATCCAGGGTGTTTGGAAACCGCTAAGCTAGCCTTTCCATGTTATTGAGGGTGTTCAAAACATATATATCTACATAAACTCCAAAAATCTACCCTATATATACAGTGAAATTTTTTGCCGAGGGTGAACACCTGGCTACCTTTAAATCCGCTCCTGTAAATAGCAAAACAGATTACTATTATGCTTGGAACACATAGTCCAAACTATGGACAAAAAGAAATACAAGATCCATGATTTATGAATAGTAAACAGTGCGGCATTTAAGACTCAAAATATATTTACTCCCTCCGTCCCAAAAAGATTGTCCTCTTTTGACTTTGCACAAAGTTTAAGAAATAAAGGAAGATTTTTGAAATGTGTGGTCCAAAACAAGCCTTAGATATTTGTGTGGTCAGAATCATCTCATAAAGTTAAATTATTTCTAAATATAGAAAGGGAACAATCTTTTTGGAACATACTAAAAAGAAAAGGAGGTCAATCTTTTTGAGACAGAGGGAGCATATTCTATAGGTCAATCTTTTTGGGACAGAGGTAGCATAACTTAAAGTTTCCATCCTCATTTAATATATATATTACTGTGTGTGTTTCAATCATTCATTTCCCCAAAGCTTGACACTTTCATGGTAGTGGAGATCTCCTTGATGGACAAACAACACTAAGGTGGAAAATATGTTTCCAGGATCCATTTCAAAACTTGGAAAGAACTAACGGAAGGCTAATCGTTAACTGAAATTTAACTCACGACCAGACTGATTGAGCCAAACTTCTGTGGAGCTAATTCTCTCTGATTTGAGAAGACCGCGGTGGAATTAAACATTTCTTTTGTTATACAAAGAATAAAGAAATATTTATGGGTTCTTTTTTAACTTTATTTTTGTGGGTCCTTTGTCAATTCTCACTTATTTGTTTTACGTGAAAGATAAAGTGTCTCTCATTGATTAGGAAGAAAATATTTTTGCATCTTATATTGAGGTTGTAAAAAGCTAATAAAAGGGAGTGATCTCGCGTGCATGAGAAAGGAACTTGCAAGCCAAAATGCATGCCCGCTCCCCTAGCCCATGAGATATACGTGAGGGCTAATCCAAATATAGTTTGGCAAAAATTATTTTTCATATTTTTATCTTACATGAAATAGGTTCAAATACGTTGTTACAAGAACATCTCTAGGTACATTGCCAGAGTCCAAACTCTTCTAGCATCTGAATTAATTCTTGGTAACAACTGAATTAATTCTTGGTAACAACTGAATTAATTTGTAACAACTACAAATTATTTCTGCAACCTTCAGCATTCTTGGACTATATAAATCAACCTTGAAGGTGAATTGCTCACACTGAAATATCCTCACTTCTTCTCTGAAATAGTTTTTCTCTTCTTATTTTCTAGACAATCCAATTGTGCAACCTCCAAACTTTCTGCCACCAGGGGCGGCTCAATAAATTTGGTGGCCAAAAGCCAAACTTTAATACCAGACCTTATTTTTTTTTTTAAAAAAAAAAAACTCTTATGCGTCCTCTCCCCACATACACTATGTATATATACTATGCAAAGTCGTTAATTGTTTGTTTAATACTATTCCTTTTTGATAAAATTTATCCAATCCATTTAATATTTCTTTAGATACCGTAGGTAAGAAAAGTATTAAAAAAAAATGTACCTATGAAGTAGAAATATAAAACTATCAAATCTTAAACTGAAAAAATAAAAAAGTTAGAATTATAGAATTTCATTGTTGAGTTTGATAACTTTGTATCAAAATAAATTTAACTTCTTCGTTTTACTTGGAGCAGTATTTGAAACAATAAGAAAGACAAGATACGATATTCGATGCACTACAGGCATTGTATTTGACGGAATAATTGCTTACTTGGACAAAAGACAAAAAGTAAAAGTGGAAATTTTTTTGTAAGAAGGAAAAAGCGGGAAAGAATAATTTGCATCATTCATTCCAATGTCTAACCTCCTGTTTGGCCATAGATTTTGAGAGTATATTTTGAAGATTTGTTTTCAAATCTTTATTTGATCATAAAATTTTGACAGATTTTGAAAACAAATCTTGAAATTTCCAAATTCTGGCTCAAACCTATTTTTGAGCCAAGATTTATATTTTGGTCTTTTCAAAACTTTTAAAAACTACCCCAAACTTTTATATTTTATAAAAAAATCCATGTATTTATTACCCAACTAATTCTATCTAACCATGGTCCTCCATTAAAGTTGTATCTATTAGGTTTTCACAATTAATCCAGTCTCTTCTATAAAGTGAAGATTATTCGTACAATGTGAGAAATTATATTAAAGAATAGCTAGTTGCTACCGTTGTTTTGTTTTCTTGCACGAATGGATCTTTGTATTGTAATTTGAATTGTAGTAGCTAGTAACACAATAACAAATTAGGTCTTCGAGCACCCCGGAAAAGTGTGGCCTAAATTGTCAAAAAGTGTGGCCTTTTATCAAATGCCACACTTTTTGACTGTTGGCAACGCTTTTGAGGGGGTGGCCAAAACAACTGTATCCTTTGGCCTATGGCCACGTTTTTCAAACGTGGCCTTACTAGCCATGCTTAAAAGTGTGGCCTATTCCATAACAAAGACCACGCTTGTTACGCCTCCGTATGGCAACACTTTCCCATTCTACAGCGACACTTTGAAAGTGTGGCCTTTGTTATTTTGTAGGCCACACTTTGTAAATGTGGCTTCTAATAGAACACCTATAAAACGTAGCCTTTGCCTATATACATAACAAACGTGCAATTTCTATATCCACACTTTTAAAGCGTGGTAATTTTGGCTAGGTTATAAAATACTTTTTTAATAGTTTTACTAACAAAAAGTTTCTGGTTAAAAGATCACATTTTGAATATATCATGTAACTGCTATTATTCCAAAAATATGCATTACTATCACATATTTTGATGATATCAAGAATTAAATTAGCTAATAAATAACAAAATGTAATTCAAATCCATATAATACTTGCGATGGACTGCAACTTAGTCATGTAGTACACATGCTAATAAAATTTATATATCAAAATGCCCATTAGCCAAAAACTTTACAAATTAAAGTGAATGTATTCATATAGTATCATGAATAATAGACATTCTAATAGTTATCCAAAATTCTTCGTCCATTCACATCAATAGATCAAATTGACTTTTTGCCGCCAATTGCATCACTCACATTCTCCTACACATAAAAAGAAATTAATAATTAGATGGAAATCAAATTTTGATCATTTGTGAAGGTAAGGTAAAAGTATGTTCCTATTTCACGAAAATTAACAGCCCATCAAAAGAAATGAGGATAACCAATCAGTAGAACAAACATTTACCGAAGGTACTGCTCAACACATATACGTGAAGTAGAAGAATCTCAAGAAGCATATCCACCAAATCGGTGCTTTCCAAGGAGGATAACGATTTGAAAATAAAGCATCATACACAAGTAACACAAAGAAAAGAAAACAAGAGAAATTTTAAGTTCTTTCTCAATTTCCTTTTACACTGTTGTTCTTGAAGTTTCGATTGAAAATTTAGAGAAAATAACACAACCATTGTATATGAAGGAAATAGGCATGTTTCATACAACATAACTTGTATATGAAGGAAGTAGGCATGTTTCATACGACATAACTTTTATACAATATAAAGCTAGTTGATTCAAGTCATGTAAAGACATAACCAATTCACTGAAGCCAACCTAAGAAGGATGTCGTATGTGTAACTGGAATAATCATGCATTCTACTATTTCCACTTCTCAAGTTGAGCCATAAATTCATTAATGTTGCACCAAGTTGGTGGTGCTTTAACAAAAAGCATGCTATGATTTCATCTAAGTTAAGACAGTTTCCTATGCAGCATGAGAAGATACACTACAGTTAGGTGCAATATGGAGTTGGAAAAAGAAGTCTACTAAATAATGGAAGATGTCACCATTACGATATAATTTTTAACTTTTTCTGTTTACTCTTCTGCGGAACTGAGAAATCAAGATAGGCAACTACCAATTAAAACTCTTGCAAGAACTGAAGACTCAAATAAATTTCTCAAAGAAAAAAAACATGGAAGATACCTCTATTCAATTGATTTGCAAGGACACTAGAACGTAACGTGCCTCTTGAAACTATAGCCTACTGAATACCACTTGCTTTTTGCTTTCGAGCAGAACCAGCAAATAATTATATGTATCTTTTAGATTGAAACGCTTATGCACAGAGAAATAAAAAGGATATAATGCAAAGAGCAGAACACGACAAGGACCAAAAAAATAGTAACTTTAGGTTCAGTTTGGGTCCTAAATATGAAATCTTGAAAGTACAGTGAATGATGCCCACTGCTAGGGATTGGTCCCATAAAAAATTTAAGTTTAATGGGAATGTGGAGTATAAATACCTTTTCAAGAATTGGTCCATGAGTTGATCCAGAAGAATGTGGAAGATTTTGGCCTCAAACAGCCTGTCCACTAGTAGCATCAACTGCAGAAGGTTGGTTAGATCTAACAACCCTGGGTATATCTTGAACATTCAGTCCAGGGTTGTTTTGCACCAATTGACTAAAGCTATGTCTAAAGCTATGTCGCAATTGCCTCAATTCTTGTATATCTTCTCTCATTTCCTTGATTTCTTCTTTCAAAGTAGAGACTTCATTGTTATGCTTCTGCTGGAGCTTGTTGATTTCCGCATCTTTTTTTAGAGAACTTGTTGTCACTGATCTACCATAGCATCATACTTCACCAGGCTGTTCCTTTCCAAAAACTGCCTGAAATGCTTCATCCGATGTTTTCCCAGAGTTTTGACGATTCTAAAGTTCAAATTGTCAAAAAGAAATATTCGCGAGAATAAAATTTATATATAAAGAATCTAACTCCATGATTAGATATTAACTGCAAACTTGACTTACTATTGCAATTTGGGCATCTTCATGAACTTACTTTCCCTTCTTTGTACGAGTTGCAACAAACATTTCAGATTGTGATGGATCCTCCTTGTTCTCTTTAGAGTCACGCTAAAAATTATAACAGAATCAATAAAAAACAAACAAAATTATAACAGAATATGCAACAAAACTACTTTCGCTGGTCTAAAAGGGCATAAAAATGAAATGATGAGAACTTGCTGAATTATTTTATTTCAGAAGAGAAAAAGAAGTAAAGAGTTTCATATTTGATCCAAACATGCAAAAATAAGAAGAATTTGGATATAAACTGAATATACGGAAACAAAGAAATTTATGAAGAGGTAATTTTGTCAATCTAGATCTGTCTGCGTTCGATATTTTTCTCTATTGTCCTCCAAAAATTACAATATCTAACTAGAAAACATCAAGTCATAAAAACAAAATACTAACCTAAAAAGAATTCACGAAAGCAGAGTATACCTTGGGTCTTCAGAAAAAAGAAAAAGTTAAGCAGAGTGAGATTGATAATGCAATTAATCATGTTTATTTGCAATTCTTAAAGCTCCAGTTGTTACTAAAACTAATTACTCATTACAGGTTTTCTAATAATTTCAACAAAATCCAGCAAAACACCATGCAATAAGACTATTCAACAAAACAACTCAACTCCATTTCCCGCTTGCACACCAAAAACAATACAAACAGAATAAGGTTTTAACAGCTTCAGCCAAACATTATCTTATTACTACCCCTAACAATCGATACAAATTGTAAATGGAAATGATGAAATCTTTTTAAAAAGTCTTACCAAACAACAATATAATCACTAAGAATATCACATATTTGAGTTAAGTCCAATAATTACTTGAATTACTGCACACATAATAAGCATACTCAGCACAAACCTTAAATAAATCTCAAAGAAAGCAAACGAAAAACAAAAGAGTGCAGCCATTTGCTGTGATACAGTTCTGAAACCCTAAGAAAAGATCACCAGCTTTTCTACAAAGAAGAGACATTTTTAACATCTAAGACTTGTGAAGTGCTCAAGAAACTCAAGGTAAAAAGTAAAAAAAAGTAATCTTTGTTGTGTAACTTTAAGCAGTTTCCTCAAAAGCCTCTTTCACATTACAAAATGCAAGAATCTCAATTAAGCACCTAATCTAAATGACACAAGAGTTTCTTCTTTCAATGACTGATTTGGGAAAAAACTTTCATCACAGCAGAAACCCAAAAACATGAATCATGAAAAGGGGGAAGGAGCACAAGAAACTATACAATTAAGCAACAAAAGAACTCAAAATTTGAACCCAAAACTACTAACCAGAACCAAAACAATGCAGCTGCAAATCCAATCTAAGAAGTAAGTTGCGAAAGGGAGAAAGAGTTGTAGAGATGAACTTTAAAAAGAATGCAAGTATACCTGTGGATTAGGATTCAACACCCTTTGGGACCAATTTTGTAATAGTAGAAAACCCTAGTGATGAAGCTTATAGAAACCCTTTGCGAAATAGAATTTTAGGGGCGTATATTTTGTCTTTTAGAAATTGGGGGGCAATGTACATGTAGGGAGGGAACTAATTATTTTGGCCCAAAAATTTCATTAAAACTATTAGGGCACGCTTGTAAAGTGTTGTTCTTAGAATTACAAAAATAGCACACTTAAAAGGGTAGTCATATATATTAATAGGCGTTGCCAATTGTTTTAAGATTTCGCAACACTTACCAAGCGTAGTCTATAATACTAAAGAGCACACTTTAAAAGTGTTGCTAAACATTCCGTGGCCAAAGGATCTGAACTTAGCCCACGCCTTGAAAGCATTTCTGAAAAGGTTTTTTGCAACACTTTTCAAGCGTTGTCCAGAATTGTGTGGCCTTAGCCCTAAAATGTTGTAGTGTAAGTGTGTTATTAGCAATTGTTATTAAAATATCATGTTCTGCATAATTTGAGATTAGCAAGTATGTATGTTTAGTATGGTTGGGTATTCTTGATAGTTTTTAGAACTTATGGGTATAAGTAATGTTTCATGTTTTCCAAAAAAAAAAAGTGAAATATGTTTTCAAAAACTATGGCCAAATACATTTTCAAAACCTGAAAAACTTCACCAAATCAAGTATTTCAATTCTTTGTTGGGAATCTATGGCCAAATGCTAGCTAAGTGTAAATGATTTAAATAAGTTATTCCTGAAAGTGCAAAAGTAGGGGGGGGGTTGAATTGTAATTTTTCGCTCAGCTGGTCGACTCTGGGAAAGCTAGTCGACTGCTACTTAAGTAATGCAGAAAGTAATTTGCAGAAATTAAATGAGACACGTTATTTTATACTAGTTGGGATCCAATGTAGATCTTAATTCAGTCCCATTGGGTTGCAAGGGTGTTCTCTGCAGTTCTTTGTAAAGGTGTTGGTTACAGTGGTTGTGTTTGAATGGAACTCCTACGTCTACACTCAAACTCTCATAATCTTTTGATACAATGTCTCATCAACTATGATTGAATCTCTTCTCTCTTTTTTTTTTACATAATAAATCTCACAGAAGTACAATGTTTATGAAAAGTAGAGTAAAGACTATGGGAAGGTTGAGACGAAGTATATTTCATTCATTTGTTTGAGCCTCCATTTATATTTGTCAGAATATAGCCGTTTGGCTCTTCAACCAGAGAAGGCAACCCAATAGATTTGATCCTTGGATAATAGGAATATTGAGGATCCTGATTTTCCAAGAATAAAGCAAGAGCATTCGATGTTCATTAATCTTCTTCTGATGGCTTTCCTTGTAGACTTCTTTGTTTGGTACTTGATCTGCAATCTCCAGTTGTTGTTTCCTTAAGTAGAGACCTCCTTGATTGACTTCATTAAATGTAGGCATGTAACACAATCTTCTTTCCTTTGAGTATAAGATCTTTATGATCAGTTTACTTGGTGAAAATATTCTTCACTCTGGGCTGACTGACTTAGCAGCTGTGTGGACTACTTGGATTACTTGGGCCTACTCCTTTATTATCGATATTTATTCACACTAGGTTTCTTGAAATTCTTGAGTATTTTCCTGCACATTTAAAACTTGTCATCATTAAAATCTTAGCACTAACAATCTCCCCATTTTTTATGATGACAATTAATACTCAAGAGAGATGTAGTCAACTTCCCTATTATATTTCAGAAGAGGTTGCTCCCCCTGAATGGTTGACTTCCTTGTTGGTATTCTACCCCTTTGGCATCAGTCAAAAAGAAACACACAGTAACACAAATATAGCAAGCAACCTAAACAGATAAGCAAAAGCATATAGTGCTGAATCAATCAGCACACAGAGTATCTACACTTATGTCCAGAGAACACACATTGTTTAAAACAACCAAGCAAAACATAGCCATAGAGACATGTTTATCAACTATTCCTCCTGCTGCTCCTGCTACTGCTCCGCATAAGGACGGAGAGAATAAGCCAAAGTGTTCACAATGCCATCCTTGAAAGCATCCAAAGATCCAGACATTTTGGTGGGGGGATTCGCCACACTTGTCTGAAGCTTTGTAGACAGCTTCACCCTAACACGAGCAATATCAACATAAGTTTCTTTTGTTGAGTCCCTTACCTTTTCGATTTTGAACAGAGTTGATGCCATTAAATCCTTAATAGATTCAAGTTTTACAGCCATAGCATCTAGTTTTGCAAGGACCTTGGGAGGACATTCAGTAGGTAGAGAGGAGTGAGGCATAGATGGTTTGGACTTGGAAGATGAGATAGTAGGAATTTCTTCAGCATAATCTTTTGGAATCTAAGTGTCACTAGAGAAGATATATCCCATGCTACCAAAAGCTCTAGAGTTGTAGCATTGTTTGACAAAGATGCTGGGATAATCGCTCAAATTGATATGGTGGGCCTCAAGGATATGAGTGACGAGCATACCAAAGGGAAGACTAGTTGAGTTAGAGGCACACTCAATCATATAGTTTATGATGACAGGGGACAGTTTAAGCTTCTTTCGAGTAAGCAAATAGTAGGTGATAATAGCATCCCACTGAGTAACAATTGGGAAAGACCCAGAACGAGGAAGAATGGTGGTAGAAATAATATGAGCAAGGACGCGGGCTTCAAAAGTGATATCAAAGGGTCCGATGTTAGAGGGAATGGTTGAGGAATCAGACAGAGTTTTTTTAACTTGGTCATAGAAAAAAAAAATGTCAAGAGATTCAGCCAGTTACTTTTAGGAAGATCAAAGAACCCTGAGCAATGACAATCGATAATAGAGTCTAGCACATGACAATAGAGCACGATACGAGTACCAAGAACAAGGGTTTTAATTTTATTAGGCTTAGAAGAGCAAATATTATCATAGAACGGTCTTACAGGGGTTTCATAGACTCGAGTGGCATTTTTAAAGAAATTTTCTCAACTAAGTTTTACCTTGCAGGAAAGAGTTTGCATGTGGTCAAGATCAATAATGCGGCCTGTAACTATAGATTTTTCTTTGAGAGAGATGAACAAGTCATGATCAGGCGTATCCCAGAAGTTTTTCTTGATATAAAGAGGAGTTTCAGGGTCAAACTTGATTTTCTTGTTGGATTCAACACAAGTGTCATGATCAATAGGACATTTACTAAGATTTTTAGAGGAATCGAGTTTGTTGCTTCAGATGAGGAGGAATAAGCAGAAAGGTCAGAGTCTACACCAACAAGGGAGGAGGATTTTCCTTTCCCTTTGATCCTAGAGCTTTGGCGAGTGGAGGTGTTCATGATTTTCTGGTTATTGGCCACGTTAGAAAAGAGTTTCGTGATGAAGAAGAGAAGTGGCAGAGGGTAAATATGATGGTGATATAGGAAGAGACTTGGGGTTTTGAAACGTTTTGCATAGGGAAGAGAGAAGGCAGAGTGATAGGAGTACTATCGATGGGATAGGGGCTGACAAGTAATTATGGCGACTTCTCGTGAGAATAAAAAGGAAAAGATGTATAAAGACTTCACAGTAATGGAAAGAAAATCACGCAAAATATTTTTACATATACGCAAATAATTAAGGTCCAAATATAAGCACGAAAATCATATTCTAGTGTCACGACCCAAATCACTAGTCGTGTGGGCACCTACCCTTTTTCCACCTGGTAGGCGAACCCGTCCCTTAATCATTAAATCAACCATGATAAAATAAATAAATAGAAGAAATATAAGTCTAAAACATAAATAAAGATAAGTGCAGAATACAAAATACAATCCCCAAGAACTGAGTTACGAATCGTACAAAGATAACTACGTAAATGTCTAAATAAACAAGTCCGTAAGTCAAAAAATTGTCCGGAATGGAAGAATATAAAGATAGGATAGACAGTCTCGGGTAGCGGTCATCGGATGCTCGCCCAAGATACTCAGTTGTGGCCTCGGGAATTAGTCACAAGGAGTGAAAGTAGAGTTTGTCACATGCTCTGCACTCAGAAAAGAATGTTGCAAGGTAGTATCAGTACAAACATTATGTACTGGTAGGTATCATAGGCCGACAATAGTTAGCTAACATATATAAAGAAAGAAACTGAAGAATAGATATGCTCGCAATCAAGTACAAACACAACATAGTCCAAGAACAACAACTTAAGTATAGTAGTATCAAGTCAAAATCCAAGAAATTTATGAATGTAATAACGAATGCATATGCAATGCAATGAAATGCACTGTCTAAATGTAATCTCCGTGCACACATGCTATGGACGGAATACCTCCACGCAACGATAGTCATGACCCATGGGGGACCCACGAAGTCCATGTACCTCTCTCACTATCCCGACAAAGACCTTGGGCATCGAACACTCATCTCTCTCGTCATTATTAGTACCAAGTCTCAGCTCATATCAATGTATCATGTAAAATGAGGATGAGTGACATGCACAATATCAATGCCAAGTGAAATAATATCAATACCAATCGTGCCACACATGGACATATACCACAATATTAAGATTAAGTCAAGTTCTATCCTCTATCCATGATAATGCCAATATAAATGAGAAACAACAGTATCATAATCATAATATGAAAACTAAGTACTAATCCAATATCACACACTTGGCAACGAGCCAATAAATCACAAAGAGGCAACAAGCCCACAAATCAATCAACAATAAGAACCTAAGTAACCCATCTCAACTTCATACCTGAAGGTGTAACATACTTTTTTCGACAGTAACTAACTCTACATATACTTCGCTAATCGAATTTTAACTAGAAGGTAATAGTAACCCGGGGCTTTAAATGGAGCTAATAAAACAATCAAATATGTGCCTTGCCTTTCCAAAGAGTCTCCAAGTAATCAAAGTCCATCCATTATCAAATTCTAAGTTAGAAATAAGAAACAACAATACCAATAGTGCTATACTATAGTTCGAATCAAACACAACTAAAAAACAGGGAGGGAGAACGGGCCCACATGGGTAAAACAGGTATTTCAAAGATTGAATAGGTAATCCAACATTCTATAAGTTTAATTCTACTCCCAAATTGCTAATTAACTCAAGAATTGGCCAATTTCATCATTCAAGTCAAAACCCCCAATTTGGGTATAAACCCTAACTTTCAATCTTTCAATTGATCAACTATAATGGAAGATTCAAGCCTATTGGTTATAATTCATCAAATTCCATGCTTGGATTAGTCAAATCCATCAACAAATCTCAAAATATCAAATAGTAAAGTAAAGATCAAAACCCATCTTCTTCCTTAAGTTATATAGATTTTCTACCATGGAGTCACGCTTAAGAAAGGTAAATGAAAGAAATCAAGGTTAGAGGACTTACCC
>NC_081342.1:53694602-53716085 GCF_029784015.1 Lycium ferocissimum | reverse complement strand
CAAAAATGGATGAAGGGCAATTGGCCAAACCCCCAATGAATGCGGTTAGACCTAACTATGTCGGACGAATACCGCTAGTGGGATTCGAAACGGTGGCTTAGGTAAAGACTGTTCAAATCGTTGATGGGCTGTCACTTTGCCAAAAAGTGAAGATGAGGAGAATGTTACATCTCTCCGGACAAGACGGAGATTACCAAAGACACTTACGCGAGGAGCAACTTCTAGCAAACAAAAGCAAAGTTGCAAAAAGAAAAAGAACGAAAAAACAGACAATATAGTAAAAGAGACACTAGAAAAAAAAATTCAGACAAAAGAATAAGATAAACATATAGCTAAAAATCATATTCCAAAATTATCTCCAAGTCGAGGATGTCACCAATCCATAGTTTAGATTTTCTGCAAGGGTTGATATTAATTTCCAGACAAAAGGCATTTTAAGACTCTCTCAAGATCCGAATGATGTGTACTCGGGTATAGTTTTGATTGGGTTCTTACCATGATTTGGATACATGTATTAATTAATGGAGACAATAATGATATCGAGAAGAAGACAAAATCAAAAAAAGATATTACGCAAGAAGGCTTTAGTGGAAGCACAAGACAAAGACATTTCCGTGAAAGAAAAGACTTAGTGGAGCGTAATAATGACAAGACAAGACAAAACGTCGTAGGAAAAAAAAGACTTTATTAAGTAGCTTTAATAAAGTAGTAGTTTTTAGTTAGTAACGTGGACTTCAATAAATAAACGGTTGTAAAAATATAAAGCATCTTTTGAAAAATTTCACGTGACGATGGGGCCCTAAGAGCACCTATTGAACTCAAAAGATTATTCACAAATTTGAAATCCGTGAGTCAAGTCCGCCGTACACCTATAAATAGTAGCATTTGTGGAAAGCAAGATCATCGAGAAAAAAAGAAAGCATTCACATCTCTCCAAAAGCTCCATATTCCCTTTTCTCTTTCAAATGCCTCATAATCCCTTTCCCAAATCCAAAAACTTTGTAATATAAACCCCTTGTAAAAATAATATTAAGCTTAGTTATTTTCTCTTAGTGTGAAGTAGTTTTTGGGTTAAAGAGAAACATCTCTCTCCATCTTCAAGTCATGTAAGTTTTTATCTATGTTTTCTGAACTAATCTCCCTACTGTGTAAATTTTTCCATATTTAATTAATATATTATGTTTGAGTAATTACTTACTTGTTATTATGAATCTATTGCTCTTAGTATATGGTTATTCTCTTAATTTCTTAATATACTCGATGGATTAACCTGTAAATTCCTAGATGTTTGAAAGGCCATTTAAATTTCCAAATGATTAAGGACGATGTTGGCCGTGGTAACCGGGGTGTGGTTAAAGAAGAAAGATATTAAGAACAAAGATTAAGAGAAAGAGATGAATAGTGTAATAAGATTCATAATGGACAGTAGTCCGCATTATTAAAAAATAAAAAAAGACATGTAAAAATTGGGAGATAGACGTAAAATAACAAATATACTTACATGATAAGATGAATCAAGGTAAGTGAGTACCGAGTAGGATTTTTTAAAATATTTGCTAAAAACAACTCTATATTTCTATCCATATTGAAAAAAAAAATATAACCCCTATCACTTTGGTATCAGAGCGAGAAGATTTTTGGACCTAAAACTAATATTTTAAACCATATTTTAAACAATAGTTTATGAGAAGGCCATTCTGTGCTAGACAAAGAAGACAAACACTTATACCTAGACAATATTATATGAGACAACATAGTTTTAGTCAGTGTATAAGACACAATTATCATATGATATATTTGGCTCGAAAAAGACTTATAAATCTTAGAAAAACAAGAAAGTCTTTAATTAAATATAGTAGATACATAGACATAGTTCATCGTCAAGATATACATAATAACATAACTATTTTAAGCTTAAGAAATAATCTTAACTGGGAAATATATTTTACTAACGACGAGATATTTAGAGCTGAAGATCGTATTAGACATCTCGAACAAAAAGTAAAATTTATCCCATTAGGGTAATGCAAGATAACTATTTAGAGGTAAAACAAGAGCTAGAAAGGCTATGTCAAGAATATATTGGACTAAATAGTACTAAAGAGAATCAGTTAAGATTACAAGAATTAATAGATATAATATCACGATTAGAATATAAATTATTAGGACATATAAGATCTAGGAAATACTCTCAAAAGTAGATCCGTGAAATGATTTAAGCCATAGTAGTTACCTTTATATAAAACACAACCCTTTTGTTTGTTAGACAAATAGCTATAAACTATTGGTATTTATATAGAGATATAGAGAAAAGAAGAGAATATAGGAAAATTGAAAAGGCCCTAAGTGCATATTTAGAAGTAATAAATACAGAAACTTTGTCATCCCTAATAGAAAATAGAATGTTATAAAGCCAAATTAAAAAAGATCCAATTTCGGCTATAACTTGGGACTTACAAGGCGTAAGAGAAGATATAAAAAGACTTACAGATAATATAGAGTATCAAAAGAAAGTTTGTAAAATAAGAATTCCTTTAGGATAATAAACAAATTTTGGTAAAATAGATACACTAAAGAATTTAGAGTATTTAGACTTAAGAATATACCAAAAAAAAAAAAATATAGAGCGTTAAAAGATCATAGTATTATTAAGTGTAATTTTAGTAACAGAGAACATATATCACATAGTGAAGACAAACAATTTAATACACTAGTAGATTTAGTTATAAATTTTAGTGAAAAAACTCAAGAAAATAACAAAGATATTACTAGAACATTGGAAGTCATAGAATTTTACCAAACTAATCAAAAGAAGAAGTTAGAAAAATTAGAACAGAACTTTGATTACCTAAAATAGCAAGAATTAGAATTAGAACGAAAAATTCAGATTTTAACTAACCGATTGAGTTTAGAAAAATTGCCTACAAAGACTGAAATAGAAAAGTTAATTAAGGATATTCTAGAAAAGCCCAAAGAAATAGAAATAAAGACAAACCAGATAGTAACACAAACAACACAACAAATAGAAAAATTAACTAACGATATTAAAGATTTAAAAAAGACACTAGATGAGCTTAAAGAAATTACTCTTTCATGAACGAACTAACTAGAGTCCAACAAGAAGCCTCAAAGTTAATCGAAAAATCTATTTTTACCACAAGACTATATAGACTATATACCTAACACTAAATCTGATCAAATAGTACCAAATAGAATATTAATATAATTTATTTATTATTGGAAATAACTAAGAACATAGAACAGAAAATAATTCCAAGGCTAGAAATAATAAGCGAACGCTTAAGAGTAATAAGTGAGACACAAAAAGAGAAAATTAATATAGAAGACCCAAAGAATAAAGAAGTTGAATAATTAATAGAACAAATTAAAGAAGGTTGAAATAACAAAAGGAGAAAGCTAAAGTAATTAGAAAACCACAAAAATGGACTTTCTTCCAATTAGACTAACAAACGAAGGAGGATCGTAAAGGCAAGGACAAGAAAGACCCATAGTAAGCTTTTTCGAGACAATAGAATAGGTAATAATCTTTTATCAAGAATTCTAAATAGAAGAAGACCTAAGAAAACAAAAACAATCAACAGCTAAGTGAGGTAATAGACGTAGATAGAGATATACAGATTTTTCAATAAAATCAATTAAAACTATTAAATCCAAAGACTTTATACAATATAGGACCGTTCTCAAGTACAGCACAATTATATAGACATTATAAAGAAGAACAATTATCAGCTATAGGAACTAAAGTTACTACAATAAATTTAATAGACCCAGAGGCTGTAAGACAAATAAAAAACACTGAAGACGTTTAATGCATATGAGATTAATAGTGGTAGGATTAAAAGGATTAACTAGAAAAACTTAGGAACTAAAGTTTTAATAGTGATTTATGATGATAGATGGTCAGACATGAAAAAATCAATAATAGGACTAACGGAAGTGGACATGATAAATAATGGAAGAATTTTTTATATCAGCCCAGACTTTATAGTGAATTTAGCAGAATTTGGAAAACACATAAAAATAGGAATACAGACCAAGGGATATGAAGAAATGTGTAACGGTAATAATTTATTAATGTGTGTAGGATTTTTAGGAAAAATGACCAATAATAGTAACACAAAATTTAAAATTAAGGTAGAAGACGTAGTAGAAGTAATGGGAAATAGAGGAATAAGACTAATAAAACCCATAAAAATAAATCCTAAAGAATATGCAGGGATGGAATGGAATTTAGAAGATTTTAATAGAAAAAAGATTCTACAGCCAGAATCTCACCTAATGTACACTAATTCTAGGGGAGAGACATCTATACGTTTCACCAATTATAATTATACACCACAAAAGGACATAGAAGAAGAAAGTACTTTAGACGAAAATGAAATTACAGAATCAAATTTTATGAACATAGAACTAATACAAGACGAATTTGAAGTAGACATAGCTATAGAAGAAGCAAAAGACTCCATAAAGAAAACAAAAATATACAATTTTTATATGTAAAGTTGGGACAATGATGTAAGTTAGGGAGACTTAACGATAGACGAAACCATAAGTCATTTCAAATTAAGTGAAGCTAGCCATAACAAAAATATACTTTTTTAGATAATTAGGGATAGAAGAAACTATAGAAAATATGTATCAAAAGAATATCAAAAGAAACGAATTTGATAAAATATTAGAAGATATGAAATATAGTGATGAAGAAATAGAGATAGACTCAATAATAAGTCAAAAGAATTAATGGAATCTAGTGCGTCTAGTTTTAGTCCATTTCAAAAACAACTGTTGGAAAACAATATCTGTCGACACAAGTACGTAAAAAAAAAAAAAAAAAATGTACCTAGAAGAAGAGTTTTTTAAAATAGCAGGAGAACCCATAGACAATATAAAACTATCGGAAAATAATGCCTATAGTAGAACCTATTATCCTTCAAGAAGGAGGTAATAAAGGTAAAATACTAAATATAACAGCACATGATCCACAAAAATGGAATTCAGTAATAGATCTTTCGAAAGGAATAGTAGTAGCAGACTATATAAAAATATATAATGATACAGACGCAGAAACAATGTATAAATATTTAGAAATATTTTTAGGAGAATCAGCAAAAGCCTTATGGGAAGCTTGTAAAGAAAATTTTCCAATGGAATTTTAACACTTAATATCCATGGGAGCAAATCCATATAATTTTACTAATAAAATATATACTTTAATTATAGGGGAAGATCCAAATAGTGGATTATTAGTATTACAAAGAAATGCAGTAATAAAATTAGAAAAGCTAAGTATAAATAGTTGGTTCCATATTAAGAAATTTTTAAACGATTATTTATTACTGTACTATTAGTGAAAATGCTTTTGATCAAGAATTAGGTAAAAAATTATTTAATAAACTACCAGGAGCCTTAGGAAGAGAAATAGAAGATAGATGGAATAAGAGAGACGGAGTAGTACAGAACCCTAATCTAAAATGGTCAATAGGGCATAGAATACAACATATAATGGATATACTACAAGAAAAATGTACTCATATACAAATACAAAAACAACTAAAACAAAATGAAATGAACTTGTGTAAAAGTATGGTTTACACTACTCAAAGCTATGATAAAGACAACTATAAGAAGAAAAAGCATAAAAAATATAGAACACATTATAATAGAAATTACCTTCAATATAATAGAAAGAAATATTATCTTAGAAAATCAGCGGCTAGAAAACTTTATTTAGACAGGAATATACATGTCAAAAAATACAGAATAGATAGAAATTATAAAAATAAACTTGAATGCTTTATTTGTGGAAGTGTAGAACACTTAGCAAATACATGTCTAAAAAGAATAAATAATAAGACAAGAAATTCTCAGCTAATTGAAGATTTTCAAGAAACATTAATAAATGTAGATGAATATATGACAGATACAGAAAGTATATATTCTATAGTAAGTGTAGACACTAAAGAAAAAATCAAAACAGACTCATCAGACTCAGAAGCAGAAGAATTAATTAATGAAATAGGATTAGAAAATCTAGACTTAGAAGCGATAGATAATTTAGCAAATATAGCGGAAGACTGTAACCATACGTTTGAAAAAAATAAAGGATTGGATAGTAATGCATGTTTCTTTTGTAAATGGTATCCTAGTAGAGACAAACGGGCTAAATGTAAAAATTGTTATATAGAAGGATGTACAATGTGTATAGAAAAAGAATTTAAAACAAAAATAAATAAAGAGGAAACTCATAAGAAAATTGAAGACCCTACTATTAATCTAAGAATGATAACATTAGAAACAAGAATAAATGAATTAGAAACTAGATTATGTAAACGAGAAAAAGGAAAACAAAAAGATGTAGACAGCGAAGATGAAGAAATAAGTTTATCGAATATACAACCAATAATGAGACCATTAAGAACAATACCAGAAGATTCTCGAGCAGAATTAATGAGTATAGAAGACCATGAAGCATTAATATGTAGTGAAGATAAGAAATTAGGAACAATAAAGATACTTGCAAGAATTAAAATAGATGATTATGAGATAGAAACATTAGCATTAGTAGATTCAGGATGCACAAAGTGCATAATAAATAAAAGAATAGTTCCACCTAATTTAATAAAAATTCTAGAGAAACCAGTTGCAGCCATGCAAATGGATGGGACTCATAACATATATAGACATTATGTTCATAAGGCATACATTAGTTTTATAAATACATGCTCAGAATTCTAAAACCAAGCTATAAAATGGATAAGATATGGGTAAGAGACCTTAATATAAATGTAGATTTTGTCATAGGATTAGACTTTATGTTACATAATAATGACAGTTGTATGATTACAAGAGATGGAGTAATTTTCTTAAAAAATATTACTCATACACCAGTACAAGTTCTTAAGACTGAAACTAGAATCCGTCATAAGAAGATCCCTACCACAGATCGAATAAACCTGCAAAAGAAAGAAGATAGTTGTTGTAAAGATTGTCAAGAGAATAATACATGTTGTAAAAATAAGACAGAAATAAAAAATTTAACTCTAGAAGAAGAAGAAATTCTAGGAGACGAGGATTTGTTAGAAAAAGATTATACTCTAATAGATATAAAACAGAGTTATATAATTTTAAAACAGGAATAGAAAGAATAGGAGTAATAAAAAATCAAAAAGACCTAGATAATATAATAAAAATACTAGATGAAATAGAAATTATAGGAGAAAAACCATTAAAACATTGGAAAAATAATAGGATTGTATGTAAATTAGATATAATGAATCCGACTATGTAATTAAAACGCTTCAATTGAAGCAACAAATCAAGATGTAGAAGATTTCAAAGTACAAATAAAAGAACTATTAGATTTAGGAGTAATACGGAGATCTACTTCTAAACATAGATGCTATGACGGATATAAGAAATCATAGTGAAATAGTAAAGGAAAAGCGAGAATGGTAATAAATAGAATACAATGATAAGAAACTATATTAGTAAATTTGATTGTAAATCGGGATATTTAGGCGAGGTACGAATGCATGAAGAAAGTAAAGAATGGACAACATTTTCTGTCACGAAGGACATTTCGAATGGTTAGTAATGCCATTTGGAAAAAACGACTCAAGTCAAATTTTCAAAGAAAAATGGACAGTATATTTGGAGAATACAAAAGGTTTGTATTAGTATATGTTGATGATATACTAGTATTTAGCAGAGATATTAAAGAACACTTAGGATGCCTACAAACGATATTTAGACTATTTGTAGAAAATGGAAGAATAATTAGTAAGAAAAAGATGTAATTATGTAAAAATTATATAAACTTTTTAGGAGTAGTACAAGGAGAAGGTAAAATAAAGTTACAACCTCATATAGCCAAAAAAGCTTTGGAAATGCCAGATAAGTTAGACAATGTTAAAGAATTACAAAAATTCTTAGGAATAGTCAATTATGCTAGAAATTTTATAAAAGATTTAGGAAAAATAGCAGGACCATTGTATTCAAAGACTGGATCTAATGGTCAAAAACACTTTAATACTGAAGACATTAAATTAGTACAAAAAATCAAAGAAACAATAAAAAAAATTCCTGTTTTAAATATGCCACTAGAAACATATTATTTAATTGTAGAAACAGATGATAGTTTTGAAGGATGGGGAGCAGTACTAGAAGCAAAACCAAATAAATATAGTAATAAAAGTGAAGAAAAGATACGTGCTTATCAAAGTGGTAAGTATAAATAAAAAGGAAATATGAGTAGTATAGATGCAGAGATTTTAGCTGTAATATACGGATTAAATAGCTTTAGATTACATAACTTAAATAAACCAGAAATACTAGTTAGAACAGGTACGAAGCTATAGTTAAATTCTATCAAAAGAAAAATAAATGATAAAACTAGTAGTAGACGAAGATGGCTAAATTTCTTAGATACCATTTCAATTTATAATTTAAAATTTGAACATATAAAAGGGAAATATAATAATTTAGCAGACCAATTAAGTAGACTAAAGATTAGTTAAATTCTATCAAAAGATAAATGATAAAAATAGTAGTAGACTAAGCGATTTTCTATTTAAACAGCATGAGACCTTCCAGTTCTCAGACAGCAGACAAGGAGAAAGGCATAGCCTCAACCCAAGACTCATACAGACAGACAGTACTAAAGTAACCTTCATTTTAAACCTACATCTTCATTAGAGAGAAATACTATGGAAATAATACAATTCGGGGGCTTATAACTTAGTAGCTTTTCAGCCATCAAATTGGACTTTTAAAGTATTACCAGAATATGTAATAGGCAGACAACAAAGATGTTTGGTAGATAATTTATGGATTTCGCATAATAGAAAAGACTCTAAACACTTTGTAGCTACTATAAATTCTCTTTGCCAGTATTTCACAGACAGAAATTTAGACAAAAAATTTAAATTTTATGTTGTAATCCATGGTAAAACTAATGGTATTTTTCAAACATGGATAGAAGTTTTAGACTCTATTAAAGACATAAGAAAACCTCTTTTTAAAAGTATTTAATGATTTTACTGAGGCATTAGATTATGCTAGAGGAATGTTGGGTCCAAATTACTATATTTCTCGGCTCTTAGACAAAACGAGACAAAATCCCTCGGTATAACATACAAAAAAGACAAAGACAAGGTTATTTTTTGTGATCACTGTTCTACTATGACTGAAGTGGTCAAGAGACTAAACCAGCAGAAAGAGACATTGGTTCAAGAAAAAATGAAACTCTTAGATCAAGTAAAGATATTAGAATAAAGACTACAAGCGGTTAAGTTCGAGTTAGTATAATAACAGAGTTCTCCATCTCAGACAAAAATGGATGAGACGGGTGTGCATTCCCCAATGAATGCAGTTAGACCCACTGTATCGGGTAAAGATACCGCTAGTCCGGTTCAAACGGTAGCCGGTAAAGACTCTTCAAATCCGTTGATGGCTGTCACTTTGCCAAAAAGTGAAGATGAGAGATGTTCATCTCTCCAGACAAGACGGAGATTACCAAAGACACTTACGCGAGGAGCAACTTCTACAAACAAAAGCAAAGTTGCAAAAAAGAAAAAGAACGAAAAAATAGACAATATAGTAAAAGAGACACTAGAAAAAAAAATTCAGACAAAAGAATAAGATAAACATATAGCTAAAAATCATATTCCAAAATTATCTCCAAGTCAAGGGATGTCACCAATCCATAGTTTAGATTTCGAAGGGGTTGATATTAATTTCCAGGACAGTGCATTTTAAGACTCTCAAGATCCGAATGATGTAGACTCAGGTATAAGTTTTGATTCGGTTGCTCTACACAATTTGGATACATAGACAAGAATTAATGGAGACAATAATGATATCAGAAGAAGACAAAATCAAAAAGAAGATATTAAAAAAAGACTTTAGTGGAAAACAAGACAAAGACATTTCAGAGAAAGAAAAAGAAGACTTTAGTGGAGGCAATAATGATAGCACAAGACAAAGACATCTCAGAAAAAGAAGACTTTATTAAAGTAGCTCTAATAAAGTAGTAGCTTTAATAAAGTAACGGGACAGCTCAGCAAACGGACAAAAATATAAAGTATCTTTTGAAAAATTTCACGTGACGATGGGGCCCTAAGAGCACCTAGCTGAACTCAAAAGATTATTCACAAATTTGAAATCCGGAGCTGAAGTCCGCCAGACACCTATAAATAGTAGCATTTGTGGAGAAGCAAGATCATCGAGAAAAAAAGAAAGCATTCACATCTCTCCAGAAAAGCTCCATATTCCCTTTCTCTTTCAAATGCCTCAATCCCTTTCCCAGTCCAAAAACTTTGTAATATAAACCCCCTTGTAAAAATAATATTAAGCTTAGTTATTTTCTCTTAGTGTGAAGTAGTTTTTGGGTTCCCCGAAAGAGAAACATCTCTCCATCTTCAAGTCATGTAAGTTTTTATCTATGTTTTCTGAACTAATCTCCCTACTGTGTAAATTTTTCCATATTTAATTAATATATTATGTTTGAGTAATTACTTACTTGTTATTATGAATCTATTGCTCTTAGTATATGGTTATTCTCTTAATTTCTTAATATACTCGATGGATTAACCTGTAAATTCCTAGATGTTTGAAAGGCCTTTTAAATGTCCAAATGATTAAGGACGATGTTGGCCGTGGTAACCGGGGTGTGGTTAAAGAAGAAGGATATTAAGAACAAAGATTAAGAGAAAGAGATGAACAGTGTAATAAGATTCATAACTGGACAGAGTCCAGATTATTAAAAAAATAAAAAAAAGACATGTAAAAATTGGGAGATAGACAGAAAATAACAAATATACTTACATGATAAGATGAATCAAGGAGTAAGTGAGTACCGAGTAAGATTGTTTAAAATATTTGCTAAAAACCACTCTACATTTCTATCCATATTTATATTGAAACAAAAAATATAACTCCCTCTCCCTTTGGTATCAGAGCAAGAAGATTTTCGGGCCTAAACCTATGTACTAAACTATATTTTATGAGAAGACCATTCTCTGCACGACAGAGAAGACAAACTCCTATACCTATTTATAGACAATATTATATGAGACAACATAGTTTTACTAAATATATAAGTCAAAATTATCGTGTGATATATTTAACTCAAAAAAGACTTATAAATCTTAGAAAAACAAGAAAGTTTTTAACTAAATATAGTAGCTATATAGACATAGTTCATCATCAAGATATACATAATAACATAACTATTTTAAGTTTAAGAAATAATCTTAATTGGGAAATATATTTCACCAACGACGAGATAGTTAGAGTTGAAGATCGTATTAGACATCTAGAACAAAAAGTAAAATTTATCCCGTTAGGATAATGCAAGATAACTATTAAGAGGTGAAACAAGAGTTAGAAAGACTATACCGAGAATATATCAGACTAAGTAGCACTAAAGAGAATCAGTTAAGATTACAAGAATTAATAGATATAATATCAGGATTAGAATATAAATTATTAGGATATATATGATCTAGAAAATACTCTCAAAAGTAGATCCTTTGTTCTAAGCGATTTAAGCCATAGTAGTTACCTTTATATAAAACATAACCTTTTGTTTGTTAAACAAATAGCTATAAGCTATTGGTATTTATATAGAGATATAGAGAAAAGAAGAGAATATAGGAAAATTGAAAAAAAGGCCCTAAGTGCATATTTAGAAGTAATAAATACGAAACTTTGTCATCCCTAATAGAAAATAGAATGTTATAAAGCCAAATTAAAAAAATCCAATTTCGGCTATAATTGGGACTTACATATAGGCGTCAAAAGAAAGTTTGTAAAATAAGAATTCCTTTAGATATAAACAAATTTTGATAAAATAGATACACTAAAGAATTTAGAATATTTAGACTTAAGTGTTAAAAAAAAAAAAAAAAATATAATTATAAAGTGTAATTTCTAGAATTAGAACTTTGATTACCTATAAATAAATTTTAGTGAAAAAACTCAAGAAAATAACAAGGATATTATAATATTAGAAAAAATTCAAACTAAAAAAGAAGATTTTAACTAATAAGATATATTGATTTGAGAATTAGAAAAATTGCCTACAAAGAGTTTAGAAAAAGAAAAGTTAATTAAGGATATTCTAGAAAAGCCCAAAGAAATAGAAATAAAGACAAACCAGATAGTAACACAAACAACACAACAAATAGAAAAATTAACTAACGATATTAGAGATTTGAAAAAGACACTATAAGAGCTTAAAGAAATTACTCTTTCATGAACGAACTAACTAGAGTCCAACAAGAAGCCTCAAAGTTAATAGAAAAATCTATACCTTTACCACAAGACTATATAGACTATATACCTAACACTAAATCTGATCAAATAGTACCAAATAGAATATTAATATAATTTATTTATTATTGGAAATAACTAAGAACATAGAACAGAAAATAATTCCAAGGCTAGAAATAATAAGCGAACGCTTAAGAGTAATAAGTGAGACACAAAAAGAGAAAATTAATATAGAAGACCCAAAGAATAAAGAAGTTGAATAATTAATAGAACAAATTAAAGAAGGTTGAAATAACAGGAGAAAGCTAAAGTAATTAGAAAACCACAAAAATGGACTTTCTTCCAATTAGACCAACAAACGAAGGAGGATCAGAAAGGCAAGGACAAGAAAGACCCATAGTAAGCTTTTCAGACAATAGAATAGGTAATAATCTTTTATCAAGAATTCTAAATAGAAGAAGACCAGAAGAAAACAATCAACAGCTAAGTGAGGTAATAGACGTAGATAGAGATATATAAATTTTCCAACAAAATCAATTAAAACTATTAAATCCAAAGACTTTATACAATATAGGACAGTTCTCAAGTACAGCACAATTATGTAGACATTATAGAGAAGAACAATTATCAGCTATAAGAACTAAAGTTACTACAATAAATTTAATAGACCCATAAGCTGTAAGACAAATAAAAAACACTGGAAGACGTTTAATGCATATGAGATTAATAGTGGTAGGATTAAAAGGATTAACTAGAAAAAACTTAGGAACTAAAGTTTTAATAGTGATTTATGATGATAGATGGTCAGACATGAAAAAATCAATAATAGGACTAACGGAAGTGGACATGATAAATAATGGAAGAATTTTTTATATCGCCCGGACTTTATAGTGAATTTAAAGAATTTGGAAAACACATAAAAATAGGAATACGGACCAAGGGATATGAAGAAATGTGTAACGGTAATAATTTATTAATGTGTGTAGGATTTTTAGAAAAAATGACCAATAATAGTAACACAAAATTTAAAATTAAGGTAGAAGACGTAGTAGAAGTAATGGAAAATAGAGGAATAAGACTAATAAAGCCCATAAAAATAAATCCTAAAGAATATGCAGGGATGGAATGGAATTTAGAAGATTTTAATAGAAAAAAGATTCTACAGCCAGAATCTCACTTAATGTACACTAATTCTAGGGGAGAGACATCTATACGTTTCACCAATTATAATTATACACCACAAAAGGACATAGAAGAAGAAAGTACTTTAGACGAAAATGAAATTACAGAATCAAATTTTATGAACATAGAACTAATACAAGACGAATTTGAAGTAGACATAGCTATAGAAGAAGCAAAAAGACTCCATAAAGAAAACAAAAATATACCTTTTATATGTAAATGATGTAAGTTAGGAGACTTAACGATAGACGAAACCATAAGTCATTTCAAATTAAGTGAAGCTAGAACTGATAATTAGGGATACTGAGTAGAAAATATGTATCAAAAGAAATCAGACGAATTTGATAAAATATTAGAAGATATGAAATATAGTGATGACGAAATAGAGATAGACTCAATAATAAGTCAAAAAGAATTAATGGAATCTAGTGCGTCTAGCTCTAGTCCATTTCAAAGAACAACTGTTGGGGAACAGTATCTTTGTCGACACAAGTACAGGAAATGTACCTAGAAGAAGAGTTTTTAAAATAGCAGGAGAACCCATAGACAATATAAAACTATCAGGAAAAAGAATGCCTATAAAAGAACCTATTATTCTTCAAGAAGGAGGTAATAAAAGTAAAATACTACATATAGTAGCACATGATCCGCAAAGACAGAATTCAGTAATAGATCTTTCGAAAGGAATAGTAGTAGCAGACTATATAAAAACATATAATGATACAGACGCAGAAACAAAGTATAAATATTTAGAAACATTTTTAGGAGAATCAGCCAAAGCTATATGGGAAGCTTATAAGGAAAAATTTTCAATGAAATTTCAACACTTAGTATCCATGGGAGCAAATCCATATAATTTTATTAATAAAATACATACTTTAATTACAGGGGAAGATCCAAATAGTGGATTGTTAGTATTACAAAGAAATGCAGTAATAAAATTAGAACAGCTAAGCATAAGTAGTTGGTTCCATATTAAGAAATTTTTAAACGATTATTTATTACTGTACTATTAGTGAAAATGCTTTTGATCAAGAATTAGGTAAAAAATTATTTAATAAACTACCAGGAGCCTTAGGAAGAGAAATAGAAGATAGATGGAATAAGAGAGACGGAGTAGTAATAGAACCCTAATCTAAAATGGTCAATAGGGCATAGAATACAACATATAATGGATATACTACAAGAAAAATGTACTCATATACAAATACAAAAACAACTAAAACAAAATGAAATGAACTTTTGCAAAAGTGTAGCTTACACAACTCAAAGCTATGATAAAGACAATTATAAAAAGAAAAAGCATAAAAAATATAGAACACATTGTAATAGAAATTATCCTCAATATAATAGAAAGAAATATTATCTTATAAAGTCAGCAGCTAGAAAACCTTACTTAGACAGAAATAGGCATGTAAGAAAATACAGAACAGAAAGGAATTATAAATATAGACTATAATGCTTTACTTGTGGAAGTGTAGAGCACTTAGCAAATACTTTTCCAAAAAGAATAAATAATAAGACAAGAAATTCTCAGCTAATTGAAGATTTTCAAGAAACATTAATAAATGTAGATGAATATATGTCAGACACAGAAAGCATCTATTCTATAGTAAGCGTAGATACTGAAGAAAAAATTAAAACAGACTCATCAGACTCAGAAGCAGAAGAATTAATTAATGAAATAGGGTTAGAAAATCTAGACTTAGAAGCAATAGATAACTTAGCAAATATAGCTGAAGAGTGAAGACTATAACCCTGAGTTCGAAAGAAAAAAAGGATTGGATAGTAATGCATGTTTCTTTTGTAAATGGTATCCTAGTAGAGACAAACGGGCTAAATGTAAAAATTGTTATATAGAAGGATGTACAATGTGTATAGAAAAAGAATTTAAAACAAAAATAAATAAAGAGGAAACTCATAAGAAAATTGAAGACCCTACTATTAATCTAAGAATGATAACATTAGAAACAAGAATAAATGAATTAGAAACTAGATTATGTAAACTAGAAAAAGGAAAACAAAAAGATGTAGATAGCGAAGATGAAGAAATAAGTTTATCGAATATACAACCAATAATGAGACCATTAAGAACAATACCAGAAGATTCTCGAGCAGAATTAATGAGTATAGAAGACCATGAAGCATTAATATGTAGTGAAGATAAGAAATTAGGAACAATAAAGATACTTGCAAGAATTAAAATAGATAATTATGAGATAGAAACATTAGCATTAGTAGATTCAGGATGCACAAAGTGCATAATAAATAAAAGAATAGTTCCACCTAATTTAATAATTCTAGAGAAACCGATTAAACCATGCAAATGGATGGGACTCATAACATATATAGACATTATGTTCATAAGGCATACATTAGTTTTATAAATACATGCTCAGAATTCTAAAACCAAGCTATAAAATGGATAAGATATGGGTAAGAGACCTTAACATAAATGTAGATTTTGTCATAGGATTAGACTTTATGTTACATAATAATGACAGTTGTATGATTACAAGAGATGGAGTAATTTTCTTAAAAAAATATTACTCATACACCAGTACAAGTTCTTAAGACTGAAACTAGAATCCGTCATAAGAAGATCCCTACCACAGATCGAATAAACCTGCAAAAGAAAGAAGATAGTTGTTGTAAAGATTGTCAAGAGAATAATACATGCTGTAAAAATAAGACAGAAATAAAAAATTTAACTCTAGAAGAAGAAGAAATTCTAGGAGACGAGGATTTGTTAGAAAAAGATTATACTCTAATAGATATAGAAACAGAGTTCATAATTTTAAAACAGGAATAGAAAGAATAGGAGTAATAAAAAATCAAAAAGACCTAGATAATATAATAAAAATACTAGATGAAATAGAAATTATAGGAGAAAAACCATTAAAACATTGGAAAAATAATAGGATTGTATGTAAATTAGATATAATGAATCCTGACTATGTAATTAAAACAGCTTCAATTGAAGCAACAAATCAAGATGTAGAAGATTTCAAAGTACAAATAAAAGAACTATTAGATTTAGGAGTAATACGGAGATCTACTTCTAAACATAGATCTGCAGCATTTATGATAAGAAACCATAGCGAAATAGTAAGAGGAAAAGCAAGAATGGTAATAAATTATAAAAGACTTAATGATAATACTAGGACAGACGGATATAAGCTACCAAATAAGACAGAATTAATAAATAGAATACAATGAAAGAAACTATTTAGTAAATTTGATTGTAAATCAGGATATTGGCAGGTACGAATGCATGAAGAAAGTATAGAATGGACGGCATTTACCTGTCCTGAAGGACATTTCGAATGGTTAGTAATGTCATTTGGATTAAAGACAACTCCACCAAATTTTCAAAGAAAAATGGATAGTATATTTGGAGAATACAAAAGGTTTGTATTAGTATATGTAGATGATATACTAGTGTTTAGCAGAGATATTAAAGAACACTTAGGACGCCTACAAACGATATTTAGACTATTTGTAGAAAATGGAAGAATAATTAGTAAGAAAAAGATGTAATTATGTAAAAATTATATAAACTTTTTAGGAGTAGTACAAGGAGAAGGTAAAATAAAGTTACAACCTCATATAGCCAAAAAAGCTTTGGAAATGCCAGATAAGTTAGACAATGTTAAAGAATTACAAAAATTCTTAGGAATAGTCAATTATGCTAGAAATTTTATAAAAGATTTAGGAAAAATAGCAAGACCATTGTATTCAAACATTGGATCTAATGGTCAAAAACACTTTAATACTGAAGACATTAAATTAGTACAAAAAATCAAAGAAAAAATAAAAAATATTTCTGATTTAAATATGCCACTAGAAACAGATTATTTAATTGTAGAAACAGATGGTAGTTTTGAAGGATGGGGAGCAGTACTAAAAGCAAAACCAAATAAATATAGTAATAAAAGTGAAGAAAAGATATGTGCTTATCAAAGTGGTAAGTATAAAGAAAAAGGAAATATGAGTAGTATAGATGCAGAGATTTTAGCTGTAATATACGGATTAAATAGCTTTAGATTACATATCTTAAATAAACCAGAAATACTAGTTAGAACAGACTGTGAAGCTATAGTTAAATTCTATCAAAAAATAAATGATAAAACTAGTAGTAGACGAAGATGGCTAAATTTCTTAGATACCATTTCAATTTATAATTTAAAATTTGAACATATAAAAGGGAAATATAATAATTTAGCAGACCAATTAAGTAGACTAAAGATTACAGCTAACTGATTTTCTATTTGAACAGCATGAGACCTTCCAGTTCTCAGACAGCAGACAAGGAGAAAGGCATAGCCTCAACCCAAGACTCATACAGATTGTATTAGGTAATCTTCATTTTAGTACTAAAGTAACCTTCATTTTAAACCTACATCTTCATTAGAGAGAAATACTATGGAAATAATACAATTCGGGGCTTATAACTTAGTAGCTTTTCAGCCATCAAATTGGACTTTTAAAGTATTACCAGAATATGTAATAGACAGACAACAAAGATGTTTGGTAGATAATTTATGGATTTCGCATAATAGAAAATACTCTAAACACTTTGTAGCTACTATAAATTCTCTTTGCCAGTAGTTCACAGACAGAAATTTAGACAAAAAATTTAAATTTTATGTTGTAATCCATGGTAAAACTAATGGTATTTTTCAAACATGGATAGAAGTTTTAGACTCTATTAAAGACATAAGAAAGCCTCTTTTTAAAGGATTTAATGACTTTACTGAGGCATTAAATTATGCTAGAGGAATGTTGGGTCCAAATTACTATATTTCTCCAACTCTTAGATAAAACTCAGACAAAATCCCTCAGTGCAACACACCAAAAGACACAGACAAGGTTATTTTTTGTGATCACTGTTCTACTATGACTGAAGTGGTCAAGAGACTAAACCAGCAGAAAGAGACATTGGTTCAAGAAAAAATGAAACTCTTAGATCAAGTAAAGATATTAGAACAAAGACTACAAGCGGTTAAGTTCGAGTTAGTGCAATCACAGAGTTCTCCATCTCAGACAAAAATGGATGAGACGGGTGTGCATTCCCCAATGAATGCAGTTAGACCCACTGTATCGGGTAAAGATACAGCTAATCCGGTTCAAACGGTAGCCAGTAAAGACTTATCAAATCCGTTGATGGCTGTCACTTTGCCAAAAAATGAAGATGAGAGATGTTCATCTCTCCAGACAAGACGGAGACTACCAAAGACACTTACGCAAGGAGCAACTTCTACAAACAAAAGCATAGTTGCAAAAAAGAAAAAGAACGAAAAAATAGACAATATAGTAAAAGAGACACTAGAAAAAAAATTTTAGACAAACTAACAAGATAAACATATAGTTAAAAATCATAGTCGTAATTAACTCCAAGTCAAGGGATGTCACCAATCCATAGTTCAGATTTCAAAGGGGATGATATTAATTTGTAGGACAGTGCATTTCAAGACTCTCAAACTCCGAATGACGTAGACTCAGGCATAAGTTTTGATTCGGTTACTCTACACAATTTGGATACATAGACAAGAATTAATGGAGACAATAATGATATCAGAAGAAGACAAAATCAAAAAGAAGATATTACAGAAAAAGAAGACTTTAGTGGAAGCACAAGACAAAGACATTTCAGGAAAAGAAAAAGAAGACTTTTAGTGGAGGCAATAATGATAGCACAAGACAAAGACATCTCAGAAAAAGAAGACTTTATTAAAGTAGCTCTAATAAAGTAGTAGCTTTAATAAAGTAACGGGACAGCTCAGCAAACGGACAAAAATATAAAGTATCTTTTGAAAAATTTCACGTGACGATAGGGCCCCAAGAGCACCCAGCTGAACTCAAAAGATTCTTCACAAATTTGAAATCCGGAGCTAAAGACCGCCAGACACCTATAAATAGCAGCATTTGTGGAGAAGCAAGATCATCGAGAAAAAAGAAAGCATTCACACCTCTCCAGAAAAGCTCCATATTCCCTTTCTCTTTCAAATGCCTCAATCCCTTTCCCAGTCCAAAACCTTTGTAATATAAACTCCCTTGTAAAAATAATATTAAGCTTTTAGTAATTTTCTTTCAGTGTGAAGTAGTTTTTGGGTTCCCCGAAAGGGAAACCTCTCTCCATCTTCAAGTCATGTAAGTTTTTTTTAATCTATGTTTTTTGAACTAATCTCCCTACTATTTAATTAATATATTATGTTTGAGTAATTACTTACTTGTTATTATGAATCTATTGCTCTTAGTATATGGTTATTCTCTTAATTTCTTAATATACTCGATGGATTCACCTGTAAATTCCTAGGTGTTTGAAAGACCGTTTAAATGTCCAAATGATTAAGGACAATGTTGGCCGTGGTAACCGGGGTGTGGTTAAAGAAGAAGGATATTAAGAATAAAGATTAAGAGAAAGAGATGAACAGTGTAATAAGATTCATAACTGGACTGAGTCCAGATTATTAAAAAAAATAAAAATAAAAAAACTTTAAAATAGGGATATAGACAGAAAATAAGAAATATACTTACATGATAAGAGGAATCAAGGAGTGAGTGAGTACCGAGTAGGATTGTTTAAAATATTTGCTAAAAATCACTCTATATTTCTATCCATATTTATATTGAAACAAATAAATATTTTAAACAATCCTACTCGGTATATATATATATTGATGATATGATATATGGATCGGGCTGCATATTCCGCAGCAATATAAAATATTTTATGGATCGGGATGCACGTTTATTATGTACATATGCAAGAAAAATGTTTTCTTCAAAGGGTTAAGCATGCATGGTATCCGCTTTAATAGACAATCAGATGTACAGGTTATCTCTTTATTCCATGTTATGTTTCATGTCTCTTATTATAACATTATTCATGCCTTGCATACTCAGTACACTGTTCGTTCTGGCGTCCTTTCTTGTGGACGCTGCGTTCATGCCCGCAGGATCAGGTAGCCAGCCAGACAACCCAGACTAGTAGGACCTCCTCTCAGCAGCAGCCAGTGCGCTCCATTGATCCAGAGCTGCAGTCCTTTTGGTATGCTGTTTGATATGTAGATGTATGGGTATGACAGGGGCCTTGTCTTGTCTTTTCTACAGATTATATTCCATAGAGGTCTGTAGACAGTTGTGTATAGTGAGAGTATCATGTCGCTATGTTCGCTCTTATTTTGTTGTACAACATATGTTGTGTCCCAGTCGGCCTGCACTGTTATCCTTGGCACGTATGATTGTTTATATAGATGCACGAGTTATGAGCGTTCGATGCAAGGTTTGTTATGTTAACTTTACAGCAAACGATCTGGTTCAATTCTAAGTCATGTATGGGCCCAGGCTAATCAGTGAGAAATAGGTACGAGTATAGGGGTGCTTGGTCAGTAGTGACGGGGCACTCGTCACGGCTCATCGGTTTGGGTCGTGACAAAAGTGGTATCAGAGCAGTTCGTCCTAGGGTTGTCTACAGACGTGTCCGGTAAAGTCTTGTTTATGGGTGAAAAGCTGGCCACGCTTATAAACAGGAGGCTATGGGGCATTTAGGAATCATTGACCTTTCCTTTTATCTTACATCGTGCGATAGATCCAGAGTCTAGGAAAGATCGTTTCTGACCCTTTTTCCCTGTAAGTAGGTGCAGCTTGACCAGAGATAAAGAGATCGGCTTCAAACAGTGAGGGTGCCAGGAAGGCCCCCAGGGTGGATTCGGGACTACAGATCCCAGGACTGAGTGGGAGGAGTCCTAGCTATTCTATTGAGACAGACCCTTCCGAGGATCCCCAGACGATCCCCTCAGAATTCCTGACTTCTATGGAGGAGGACCCGTCGGAAGATAGTTACGAGACGGATCTGTATGAGACGCCGGTGGAGGAGGCTCCTGAGGCTGTACCAGAGTTGACCCCTCTAGCTTCTCCTATGGTGGAGCATTATGTTAGGGCAACTACAGCTGTGAGCGTTACCGATTATTCTAGCCCATTATCTTGGCCTTCGGTAAATCG
>NC_081342.1:53663838-53694502 GCF_029784015.1 Lycium ferocissimum | reverse complement strand
CTTACTTGTATTGATATGTGACCATGCACATTTCTTGCTCTATGTGCTACTTGTTGGTTTTGACTTCTTCATGCGTTATCTAATCATTGTCGGCCTATGATGCCTACCGGTACAAGTGTTGTCTGACATTACTCTTTGGCCGCACTTTTGTTGAGTGCGAGTACGCATCCAGCTCCGCTCTCCCAAAAACCCCGTGGCCGATACGCGCGAGGGTGACATCTTTAGTTATTCAAAAAGGAGCTACGTCATCCGTGGCCCCCGAAGAACCTCCTTATCTATTTCTGTTTTTTTGTATTCGACTTACAATATGTAGCCTTCGGTATTTTCGACTTCTATTCGTCCTATGTTAGCGCTCTTGTACCCTTTGACCAGATTTTTGGGATTGTCGTGACATTTCTTGTTATGATAAGTATTTAAAACTTGATAACTTATTCTTAAATAAATTTTCCGCTTATTTAACTTGTTATTAGTAATGTGGTTCGCCTACTCGAAGGGATAGTGTAGGTGCCACCACGACTCGTGAATTGGGTCGTGACAGTTAGGTATATAGTCTATATAGTCTTGTGGTAAAGGTATAGATTTTTCTATTAACTTTGAGGCTTCTTGTTGGACTCTAGTTAGTTCGTTCATGAAAGAGTAATTTCTTAAGCTCTTATAGTGTCTTTTCAAATCTCTAATATCGTTAGTTAATTTTTCTATTTGTTGTGTTGTTTGTGTTACTATCGGTTTGTCTTTATTTCTATTTCTTTGGGCTTTTCTAGAATATCCTTAATTAACTTTTCTATTTCAGTCTTTGTAGGCAATTTTTCTAAACTCAATCGGTTAGTTAAAATCTGAATTTTTCGTTCTAATTCTAATTCTTGCTATTTTAGGTAATCAAAGTTCTGCTCTAATTTTTCTAACTTCTTTTGATTAGTTTGAGAAACTTCTATGACTTCTAATATTCTAGTAATATCCTTGTTATTTTCTTGAGTTTTTTCACTAAAATTTATGACTAAATCAACTAGTGTATTAAATTGTTTGTCTTCACTATGCAACATAGGTTCTTCGTTACTAAAATTACACTTTATAATACTATGATCTTTTAACGCTCTATATTTTTTTTTTTTTGGTATATTCTTAAGTCTAAATATTCTAAATTCTTTAGTGTATCTATTTTATCAAAATTTGTTTATCATTCTAAAGGAATTCTTATTTTACAAACTTTCTTTTGACACTCTATATTATCTGTAAGTCTTTTTATATCTTCTCTTACGCCTTGTAAGTCCCAAGTTATAGCCGAAATTGGATCTTTTTTAATTTGGCTTTTATAACATTCTATTTTCTATTAGGGATGACAAAGTTTCTGTATTTATTACTTCTAAATATGCACTTAGGGCCTTTTCAATTTTCCTATATTCTCTTCTTTTCTCTATATCTCTATATAAATACCAATAGCTTATAGCTATTTGTTTAACAAACAAAAGGTTATGTTTTATATAAAGGTAACTACTATGGCTTAAATGCTTTCCGGATCTACTTTTGAGAGTATTTTCTAGATCTTATATATCTAATAATTTATATTCTAATCCCGATATTATATCTATTAATTCTTGTAATCTTAAATGATTCTCTTTAGTACTACTTAGTCCGATATATTCTCAAGTATAGTCTTTCTAACTCTTGTTTCACCTCTAAATAGTTATCTTGCATTACCCTAACGGGATAAATTTTACTTTTGTTCTAGATGTCTAATACGATCTTCGGCCTCTAACTATCTCGTCTTTGGAGAAATATATTTCCCAATTAAGATTATTTCTTAAACTTAAAATAGTTATGTTATTATGTATATCTTGACGATGAACTATGTCTATATAAGTACTATATTCAGTTAAAAACTTTCTTGTTTTTCTAAGATTTATAAGTCTTTTTCAAGTTAAATATATCACACGATAATTATGACTTATATATTTAGTAAAACTATGTTGTCTCGTATAATATTGTCTATAAACAAGTATAGGGGTTTGTCTTCTCTGTCGTGCAGAGAGTGATCTTCTCATAAAATATAGTTTAGTATATAGGTTTAGGCCCGAAAATCTTCTTGCTCTGATACCAAAGTGAGATGGGGGTTAGATTTTTTGTTTCAATATAAATATGGATAGAAATATAGAGTGGTTTTAGCAAATACTTTAAATAATCCTACTCGGTACTCACTCACTTCTTGATTCCTCTTGTCATGTAAGTATATTTGTTATTTTCTGTCCATCTCCCAATTTTTACGTTTTTATTTTATTTTTATTTTTTTAATAATCTGGACTCTATCGAGTTATGAATCTTATTACACTGTTCATCTATTTTTCTTAATCTTTGTTCTTAATATCCTTCTTCTTTAACCACACCCCGGTTACCACGGCCAACATCGTCCTTAATCATTTGGACATTTAAACGGTCTTTCAAACACGTAGGAATTTACAGGTTAATCCATCGAGTATATTAAGAAATTAAGAGAATAACCATATACTAAGAGTAATAGATTCATAATAACAAGTAAGTAATTACTTAAACAGAATATATTAATTAAACATGGAAAAATTTACATAGTAGGGAGATTAGTTCAGAAAACATAGATAAAAACTTATATGACTTGAAGTTGGAGAGAGGTTTTCCTTTCGGGGAACCCAAAAACTACTTCACACTAAGAGAAAATTACTAAAAGTTTAATATTATTTTTACAAGGGGGTTTATATTACAAAGGTTTTGGACTGGGAAAGGGATTGAGGCATTTGAAAGAGAAGGGGAATATGGAGCTTTTCTGGAGATTGTCGCGGAATGAACGGCCCTATCCATACCCATATATCTTGCGTCCGGGACGATATCATAATATACCAATTGATCAGGTGGTTATGCGTATATAACGCTTCACCCTTTTCCCCATGTCCCATATATATATATATATATATATATATATATATATATATATATATATATATATATATATATATATATATATATATATATGTGTATATATATATATATATGTATATATATATATATATGTATATATATATATGTGTATATATATATATATATATATATATATATATATATATATATATATATATATATATATATATATATATATATATATATATATATATATATATATATATATATATGTATATATATAATATACATATATAGTATAAGTAGCATGCACGAGAGCCCAAATAAAGGTTGTCACTTTATAGGAGTGACGTAAGGTCGGTAACCTCCGATTTATATTGTGGAGAAATCATCATCGTTATGCCTCACCTCGAAGGAACAATTCATAAGGTGAGATCACAATAATAGTGGAATCAAAGAAATTATGAAATAAGCTTCATAGTCTCATAGTAGCATTTAAAATCATAAACTTTGAAACTTCTTGAAATGGGATCATCATCATCATCGTCATCATTATCATCTTGAAAACATAATTGTCTTTAGCGTCATAAGAAACTTTAAGAATCATGATTCTTTAGCTTGTGGAAAAAGGGCATCATGGAAAATATATATATGGGTTCGCAAGAAAAGAGTCATCATTGTCATCATGGTCATCACAGAAACACCTTGTTTTTAATATCGTAAAAACCTTGAGAACCAGGAACTTCTAGCTTTTGGGACATAGGGACGTTATGGAACACATATACGAGATCATAAGAAAAGAGTCATGCCTTTGGAAAGAAAGGGACAAGCCTTAACATACCTTTCGGTCTCCTTAGCGATTCAACGTTTATCCTTCCAAGCTCGTAAATCTACATATAAACCATTCGTACTATGGTTAGGCCTAATGTCATGTACTCATCCTAAGTCTTGAATTTAATTTCCATTTAAATTCTGCCGAAACTCGGGCAGTATCTCCCCTGTTTATATGCCTAGCCTGAAATCACAATTCAACAACCAACAACCATAACAAATATACCAACACCAACAACATCATCCTCAATACCAAAGTATTCCATAAAACATCCGACACGATGTTTTCCAAATTCTTCAACTAACCAACTAATTATAAGACTATTTACTAGTTTTACCTCCGTAAATAAAACGAAACTAATATTAATAAGGAGAGATTCATACCTTACTCCCTATAGTATTGCAATATCTTCACTTTCCTCCTTGAATTTGAGCCAAGACTAGTCACCGTACGATTTTATGAGCGCAAGTATATGCTGTCTGGACCAGAATTCGGGGATTATACTTGACTTGCGTGAAAATTTGATGAGTGGAAGTTGGTGGAAGTTTCCAGAGGTTTTGGGTGGCTTAAAGGATATTTTGGAAGAGAAAATAAGGGGGTAACCCCTTTATATAACGTCTCAGGCTGGGGTTGCACCGACTTAAAAATTGCTCAGCGCGTTCACGCTGAGTTGGCCCTTGGTCCTTTGCGCGTTCGCTCCACCCCCTAGCGCGTTCGTTTAGACCATGTTCCTGGCCTGCTAGCCTGACTTGTAACACCCATATCTCTTTACTCCGATACCGTATCGATGAGCGGTTTGTTGCGTTCGAAGCTAGACTTCATGAACTTCACTTTAGGCTTTTTGCTTTGCCTCAAAAGTCCACGTATACTAAAAGATATCCTCTCCTCAAGTAGGGTCAAAATTGTCACTCATATTTTCTCCAAAGTCCAACAAGCTTGGTTTTCCTTACTTCACTTGCTCTCCGGTCTTCCTATAGCTTGTTATATGAACTAAACCTTCATGACCATAGGATAAACACATGCAACCATATATATCCCCTTGAGGGCAACTCCAAGGTCCATACTTGAAATGACCATCACTTACGAATTTCAACGTACAGAACTACGGGGTGTAATAGTTATACAGGTGATTCTTTATTCGAAACAGGGAGTACTTCAGATCCTTACCTTTCTGTTTAGTCCAGTTTACAGTTATTAGTTTCAGTTTCAGCTTCAGCTTCAGTACTTATATTTCTTTCTTTCAGTTGCTTTACATACCAGTACAATTCAAATGTACTGATGCCCTTTTTATTGCATGGGGGCTTGCATCACAATGACTTATAGGTTGGCGATTCAGCTAGCTAGGACTTGCTCGTATCAGCTGCTTGGTGAGCCCCAGTTCCTCCGGGGTATTATCCTGCTTTCAGTCTTTCCAGTTTTAGATAATTATCTTTTCAGTATTCGGTAGAGGCTTCATAGACCTAGTCCAGTCAGCTATTAGCAGACCTTCAAACGTTAGCCTTATTGGCATTTATTTCAGATGTTTTAAACTTAAACCAGTTATTCCGCATTTTATATATTTCAGTCAGAATTTTTGTAGATCAGCATGTGTTAGTCTTATTTCCTTATTATTGCATGTTTTGATATCACATGTTGATTCAGCCGGCCTATGGGTTCACTCAGTCATATGCAGTTAGGTACTGAGTGCCGTGTTACTTCCAGGCCAGGGTTCAGGGCGTGATCGAAATCTACACTGAAAATGTTTATGACCAATTTTACCACAACAAAAACATTCTTGAGAAAAGTGTTCTGCAGTGACTGAATGGTTAGTCGACTTATACATGGAAGAATTATTTTTTCAAGACTTCCTGTCAATTGACTTGAGAGATCTAGTCGACTGATCTATCTTAACAGGATAGTCTGACTTACCATTTGTATTACCAGAAGTTGTTTATCACTAATAGGCTTTTTCCCAGTTAACTTGTAACTACGAGTCAGCTGGTTGGACCTGACCAAACTATGACTGTTAGATTTGCGCAGACTATTAAGTTGTAGTTGCGAATCATGAACTTCTTCTTGAAGAACTTCTTGAAGAAGATCTCTTTCAATTTCACATACTTTTAATTTAATTTCCCAGTCTTTCTTTTCTCTTTGTAATTTTCTGTATTCATCAAAAACTCTATTTAAATCTTCTAATATTTGATCTAAGAGTTCTTGAGTTTCATTACATTTAGAGTAGGGATAAGATCTTACCTCACTTGTTTTACAAAATGCCATGAAACAAACATTTTCTACTCCTTCATCTTCATTTTCTGAAATTTCATATTCACTCCAGCTGTTGAAAGCCCTTTGCTTCTGATAATTTCTAGATGGTCTCCTTTTTGATTCAGGACACTCAGATGCGATGTGGCCATACTTTACAAATTCATTGCATTTCCCATCATTCCTTTGTTGATCAGTGAAAGTTTTTTCTTTTCGAAAATTTGAACTTCCTCTTCTGTTATTTCTTGATCTTCTCATTACTTCTACTACAGATCTAGCTATCATTGCAACTTCTTCTTCTTTAAAGCCGTCATCAATTTCTTCAACTTGAGTTTTGAATGCGACTACCTTTTTCTTCTCTTTCCTTTGATGCCTATTGATGTTATCCTTCTCAAACGTCATTAAATTTCCTCGAAGTTCATCATAAGTAATCTTGTCCAGATTTCCATCTTCCAAAACAATAGCCTTGGTTCCCAAGCCTTTGGTAATCCTCTGACAAGTGTTCTTACTTGTTGAGAATGTGAGTACACAACTCCAAGAGACTTGAGTTCACAGATGATTTTACTAAACCTGGCAAACATAGATTCAATATCTTCATCATCCTTCATCATAAAGGTTTCATAGTCATGTTGTAGCGCATCGATTTTGTTTTCTCGAACTGTGGAAGTTCTTTTATAAGTTACTTCCAACTTGTTCCACATTTCCTTGGTAGTTTCAAAAGTTGATATCTTTCCATATTCTTCTCCACTTATTGCACAGTAGAGCAGACTTATAGCTCTGGCATTTGTTGCAATAAATTCCGGTTGTTCCATAGTAATGTCAAAGGATTTCCACATCAACTTTGGTCTTAGCATCCTTATCAATAGGAATAGTTTTTGGTCCCTTCTTGATCACCATCCATACCTGATAATCAGTTGACATAACAAAGATTTTAAACCTTTCCTTCCAGCGAGTGTAGTGATCACCACTGAAGTATGGTGGCCTAGTAGTAGAGTGCCCATCTTGCAAGATAGATCCAGGAATGTGATATCTAGCCATTGATCTTTTCCTCACATGCTATTAAGTAACTAGAAACGAGGCCTTGTTTTGATACCAATTGAAAGTAGGGGGTGAATTGTAATTTTTTGCTTAGCTGGTCGATTGTCTGGGCAAGCTAGTCGACTGCTACTTAAGTAATCTGCAGAAATTAAATGACACACAATATTTTATACTGATTCGCATCCAATGTAGATCCTAATCCAGTCCCCTTGGGTTGCAAGGATGTTCTCTGCAGCTCTTTTGTAAAGGTGTTGGTTACAGTGATTTTGTTTGAATGGAGCTCCTATGTCTACACTCAAACTCTCACAATCTTTTGATACAATGCCTCACCAACTATAATTGAATCTCTCCTCTATTTCTTTTTTTTTTTTTTTTTTTTTTTTGTAAATCTCACAGAAGTACAATGTTTTTGAAAAGTAGAGCAAAGATTATGGGAAGGTTGAGAAGAAGTTTATTTCATTCATCTGTTTGAGCAACCCAAGAGATTTGATCCTTGGAAAATAGGAATATTGAGGGATTTTCCAAGAATAAAGCAAGAGCATTTGATGTTGATTGATCTTCTTCTGATGGCTTTCCTTTAGACTTCTTGATTGATCTTCTTCTTGCTTTCCTTGTAGACTTCTTCGATTGGTACTTGATCTGCAATCTCCAGTTGTCGTTTCCTTAAGTAGAGACCTCCTTGATTGACTTTATTAAATGTAGGCGCGTAACACAATCTTCTTTCCTTTGAGTATAAGATCTTTTTGATCAGTTTACTTGGTGAAAATATTCTTCACTATGGGTCGACTGGCTTAGCAGTTGTGTGGACTGCTTGGATCACTTGGGCCTACTCCTTTATTGTCGATATTCATTCACACCGGGCTTCTTGAAATTCTTGAGTATTTTCTTGCACATTTAAAACTTGATCATTAAAATCTTAGCACTAACAATTCCTAATACCTAGTTATTTTTTTCAACCGTAATATCAATGTTAATTTCAAAAGTTTTCTTTTTTATACTCTCTCCATGCGAAAATACTTGTCATATTTCATTTCTAGAGAGTCGATCGAATTGTATACACTTTGGCCAATATTTAAAGATGTATTTTTTCATCATAATGATATGAGAAAATGCAACTTACAATACTTTTCGTATAGTTTTTAAATATCTAACTTTTACTTTAATTTATTGACTTAATCTGATTTAGCTCCAAATATATATTAATCAAATTGACTCTTGAGAAGTGAAACACACCAATTACTTTGGGATTGCGGGAGTAAATATTTTTCTACACTATACTTATCAATCATGTTTTCTTGAAAATAATTAACATACCACATATTATTATTAGGAAATGAAAAGTAATGGCCCTAGATGTCTTACCCTCCAGCTACCTTGTCTGCCACGAGTGTACATGTTTGGAAGTGACTGTGGAACCTTAAGGAGCTACCGGCCATAATGATTTGCATCTTAGTCGGGATGAAATCGCTTTCAAGATAATGACTCTCCACGATACAATATTGCCTGTGATAAGTTTTTTACTATTGATTTCTATTTAGTATCAATATTATATTATTTTCCTAATAGACCGAAGAAGAAAAAGAAGAAAATTTAGAAGTAAAATTTACTTGGCATAGCTTACATTATTACCTATTTATGGAACATAACTAAACTTTACAATAATTATATTTAGTAGCTAAAATATAACATATTTACTTCCTATAGCTATCACTTTTTTACTACTCATCTGATAACTTCCCACACCCCTAAATTTAAGCCAAAAAAACGTCCCTCTCTCCTATCCCCCTAAATACACGCCATTATGCCCAATATCCCTTAATTTTCTCCAATTTCAAATCAGTTTACAATAGTTCAACTTCCTTATTTATCTCTAATTAACTACTCATTAATTTCACTCATAATTCAAATCTAATTCCCCAAAAAGGTAAGATTCTATACTGATTTTTACGTTTCACCGTGTATTTAACTTATATTTTCATTTTTTTTTCCATTTGAATCAGCAATGCAACTCTAAATAATTAATTATCACTGTTTGTTCTTGGTTGTTTTTTGTTAGATTCAAGTGAAATGGCTAAGAAAGCTTCTACTCCGATGAGGACTAGAGGTATAGAACCCGAATTTCCAATTCCTAATGTTTTGGATTGATATTTTAATAGTTGTTTTTCATATATATTTTGGCTATATTTTTAATTGTATTTTGATTATTATGTTCAATATTACTTATTCGGTTTCGTTGACTATATTTCGGATATATTTTTCATATATTTTGACTATATTTTTCAAAATTTCAGAAAAATAAAAAAAATAAAAAAAGTTGCAGTGAAAACGTTGTTACCTCAATTATGAACTCAATTATGACTATATTTTGGCTATATTTTAATTGTATTTTTTATTATTATGTTCACTATTACTTATTCTGGTTTCTGTTGACTATATTTATATATATTTTTCATATATTTTTCAAAATTTCGGAAAAATCAAAAAAATAAAAAAGTTGCGGTGAAAACGTTGTTACCTCAATTATGAACTCAACTTGAATTCGATATTTCAACGAGATGAATTCAAATATATATTCGTCGTTTAAAACGAGCTCTGTTCCTTTGGTTTGATATTGTTATTTTTCAAAGTTTTTTTATGAACTAGTTTTTGAATCTTTTTTTTTTTTGGTTAAAAATATGAATGTACTTTTTGAATTCAAATTTTTTTGAATTTGTTAGCTGTCTGAATGAGATATGAGATCAGATATGGAATGGGAGGATATTTGGGTGAATCAGGGAACATTAAAAACTAATTTTAATTTAAATTGGAATAGATTTTGTTTCCATAAATATAGCACTTTCAGTTTTTTCAGCGTGTGTATTTCCGCTATATTTATCCTATATTTAAGGAGACGCATCTACAAGCTAAATATAGGTCCTCTAGCTACGAATTGTAAATGTAGAACATGTAGTTATAGGTTGTTAGAAGGAGCTAAAAGGTAGCTGTTTGTGAAAATTTTACAATTTAGAACTAGTGTTCACACACAAAGAAGAGAAGCTTTATATTTTTAAAAATGTGTTGCATAGCATATTTTGATACAATTTATTATTAAAAGAAATTTAATATATTTTTAAAAATGTGTTGCATAGCATATTTTGATACAATTTATTATTAAAAGAAATTTAATACATGAAAGAGTAATTTAGTCAAATTATAATTTATATTTAGAATAAATACGTTAAAAGAGTTATTATAAAATCTATACTAAAAAATATAAACGTAATATCATATATTACAAAAAAGATTAATGTTATGAAAAAAAAAAAGATATAGAGGAAGATCTTTGGAATTATTCCTAACTAATACTAAGGAAGACCCAGCTCAAAACTCATTCCTCCAGAACCAGGAGGAAAGTAAAGTGGGTAAGAGCCAAGATTTTGATGATCCTTCCTTTTCCTTTTTCTTCCTCTCTATCTTAGAATATAGTTGTGTACTCGCTCTATCCCAATTTATGTGGCACCATTTCTTTTTTAGTCTGTCCTAAAAAAAATGTTAACTTTTTATATTTAGAAACAATTTAACTTTATGAGATGATTTACAGATAAGGCTTGTTTTAGACCACGCATTTTAAAAGTCTTCATTTTTTTTAAACTCCGTGCCAAGTTAAATGGTGTCACATAAATCGAGACGGAGAAAGTAATTAATAAACATAAAAAATATATATTTATTGAACCCACAAAAGCAGTCTAGGCATAAGCCTTTGTCATGCCTTCACAGCCGGGTTATGATTTCATAGCAGTGAAATTTCGACACATGTAAATTTCTTATACTGCACCCCACCACCCCGCCCCCCCACCAAATTTCAATTTCATATATTTTATTTTTATAATTCTTTTTTTTTTTTATAAAAAATAGTTTCTTACCCCCACCCACCCCTCCATGGAGACCCCCCCCCCCCCACCCACACAGGAAATTTCAATTTCAAACCATTTTCAATCAAACCAAATCCGTACCAAACCCACCCATTTGCCACCTCTAGCCGCCCCATTAAAATAAAAAAATTGCAACCAACAAATGGACCCACTTCCAACACTAAATGCTACAAATTTGATCAATCACCATCATACATTACCCTAAAATGCTGTACATTATCATGTATGAGTTTATGACCCTTACCTAATTTGTGGCCAACTACCAACTTCCACAGACACATGGCGCCTCATTTACACTATAGCTAAGGTAGTCCTAAATCTACTTTGCTACTCATAAGTCATAACACTAAATTTCTCAATAAAGGTTCACATGGAGGGGTTCATAAAATCTCCAACCAAAAGTTAGGTGGCAGTTGTGGCCATTTTCCTCGAGTTAGTTTATGATTTAATTTATATACAGTATTAATTCAGTGTTTCAGATTGTCATCTGTTATGGTAGGTAACTTAACTAAGATAGTGCAACATAATTACACATTAACAGTGCTTAAAAATTATACTGTCGTGAGCCTTACATGATTATTTAAAACTGAAAATGTCACGACTCAACTTGCCTAAATTGCGATAGCACCTAACCGCAACTCGTTATGCGAACCCGTTAACATGCAAAGTCCGTTTTCAATTATGAAAAGATAGTACTAATAAGATTTGAAAACAAGTATTAAACCAGAAATCAAGTTATAGAGTCATAACTGCGAATTATCCTAAACAATCCCCAATAAAGTCATGAGCGGCTAGAAGACTAAATATAAAATGGTCTCATGAAAACAATACAGGAATGATCAAGTATTGAAAAGGTGTACATAGACCTGCTCACAAAGAACTACAAGACAGCAAAAATATTACTGCTAATAAAATGAAATTAAACAAAGCCAAATCAAGATGATATTAGGTGATAGAAACAATAAAAGCACTAAAGTAAATGAAAATTCCTAGGCATTGTGAAGAGACAGCTCACCACACTAGTCTTCAAACAACTCCTAAGACCGGAAACATACCACCCTAGTGTAGGGATCGGTACTTGCACAAAATGTGCAACAAGTGAAGCATGAGAATGACAAATCACGTGTACGGCCACTATTAAAAAACAAGGAATTAGTGACGGAAATTCCGTAGCTAGATAGTGAAATTACGATGCTAATCTCATTTAGCAATGATTAACGATAAATTATAACAAAATTCAATTAGGTAGGAGCTATGTAGCGATGGATTAGCTGGGGATTACCGACAAATTTCATAGCTAATTCCATGTTTCTAACAGTGGGCCTAATAAGTAGTAGCAACTCTTCCCAACAAAATTGTAGCAAGGATTGGCTCGAAATACTTAATCAATTGTGCATACTATCTCTTCACTTTTGACACTTAACACACTAATGTTGTGATTACTTGATGATTCCAAAAAGGGGGGAAGTTATGGATGTGAACAATACTGGTTAACGAACATGGTTCATGCTTAACTATTTTTTCTTGCACGGGAAATTGTGCTGACTGACAAGATGGTTCTTAAGATGGGTTATGTATGAGTCTGTCGTCATTAAAAAGGGGTATTTGTTGAGCTAAATTAAGGGTGTGTTCGGTATGGAGGAAAATATTTTCTGATTTTTTTTTTTCAATTTTCTCATATTCGTTTAGTCAAAAATTTTGAAAAATAATTTCTTTAGGAAAACAAGTTCCTCAAAAATGGGGAAAATAACTTTCCTAATAAAAGTAGAGAAAACAAGTCCACAAGTGCATTCCACCAACCACCCTACCACCACTCAACCAGGGGCGGAGCCAAGTGGTGGCCAAGGTGTTCACCCGAACCCCCCTCGGCAAAAAATTACCTTGTAAACACAAGGTTTTTTTTTTTTTTTATGTATAAATAGTAGATGTTGACCCCGTTTCTTACTCTTTTATATTTTGACCCCCAATGAAAATCACCGCTCGTTGCAACTGACCACCAAACTCCAACCACTCCCACCATCCCAACCCCACATCACCCACCACCGCCCCTCCCCCCCCCCCCCCCCCCAAAAAAAAAAAGAAAATTAATTTTGTTTTGAAAAAAAGTTTTGATTTTTTTTTTTTTTGGGTTTTTTGCACCACCCTCCCCCCACCCCCCAATTACCAAACCTCAACCACTCCTGCAACCCATGCACCACCGACCCCCCACCCAACCCAACCCAACCCCTAACCACTCCCACAACTCATGCACCCCCCCCCCCCCCCAAATTTTTTTTTCCTTTTTTCTTAAAAAAAAGTTTTAAAAGTTTTTTTTTTCACCCCACCCACCCCCATGACCGCCCCCCCCTCACGACACCCCACCCCCTCCAAGAAAATTAATTTTTTTAAAAGTTTTGAAAAGTTTTCTTTTTTTATTCTCTACACCCACCCCCCGTACGCACCCCCTACCCCCTCCCGAATTTTTACTTCCTATTTAATTTTATCTTTATTAAAAAATTATAAAAATTGAAAGTTTGCGTGGTTAAAAATTAAGATTTTTGGAAGGGGTGGTGTAAAAATCTAAAAAAAAAAAAATAACTTTTAAAACTTTTTTTAAGAAATTTTTTTTGGGGAGGGCGGGTGTCTTGTCGCGCGGGTGGGTGAGGGTTCTGGTGGTGCAGACAACCCAGAAAAGAAAATTAAAAACTTCAAACAAAAAAAATGGGTGGGGGGTGGGTGGGTGTGGGGGTTGGTGTGGTATGGGTCCACGCGGGGGGGGGGGGGGGGTTGGGAGGGTGGAGATGTAGTGGTGTAGAAAATCCAAAAAAAATAATTAAAAACTTCAAAAAAAAAATTGGGGTAAGGGGGGAGGGGGGGTTAGGGTGGGGGTGGGGGGTTGGTGTGGTATGGAGAGGTGGAGTTGGGGTGGAGTTTGCGGGGCATGGGTGGGTATTTTCCGGAAAATGTTTTCTATCAACCAAACTAACATGAGAAAATAAGAAAGAAATTCACTTATTTTCCAAACGAACATGAGAAAATAAGTAGAAATTCACTTATTTTCCAAGAACACATTTTCACATTTTCCTCCGTACCGAACGAACCCTAAATTGGTTTTGATCATTGATAAATTGTTGCTCATGAACCAGGTCCCTTTAAAATATATTTTGATGACTATTTTCTGATGATTTGTCAAGTAGATGTTCAAGAACCAAGTTCCTGTGATCTTTGATCAGAAGCTGCAAACAAAGTCCGAACACAAGTAAAATTCTTTGGCAATGTCATTTTATAAAAGGTTGACTTTATGGGATACGAGTATCTATTGGCTGAAGGCATTCGTGTTTCAACAAGATTTCAATTATGGAAATACTTGCATGAAAGGAAGTGAGGGGGAACTTTTTAAAGGAAATCAAGTCCTATTAGGATTGTTTTCCTTAACCGAATTATTCTAGGTTTTGGAGTAAAAATTCAAAGGGTAATTCGGCTCACCTTCATACATATATAAAGCACCTCTATTGCTGTCATTATCACTCACGCTATTGCACACAAGAGATTCACTCACTGCAAATAACCATTACTGCAAGTAGGTTCTTTCAACGAGTCAATTTTGCTTAACCAAAGAATCTGGTCAGAGGAGGATCCTATCTAGCTCATTAGTTGTTGAGTTTTGATTCATTATTAAGTTGTAACATAATTTTCTTTTGAGAAGCATTTGAGTAGGTAAAAAAGTTTAGGAATTATTTTTGTTTTCTAGGCTAGAGTTTATAAAGGTGTGTAGCTACTATCAAGGCTAAGGTACTAGAATTAGCCCCCTTAGATATTCATTAAAAGGGAGGAAAATATCACCACCATTTACTGCGCGTTACGTCGCCTATCTCCGCTTATGACAGGCCTTGCCTTCCCTATCACGCTAATAATTGCAGTGTTATTTTGTCGCAACATATAGTCATTTATAGGAGTCAGTTGATTGATCGTATTAGTATAATTAATTCTTGCATCAAGTTCCAACATAAAAATAATACTCCTTCCATCCTAATTGAGGAAACCGTATTTGTTTGGTTACAAAATTAAGAATTTTTTTTTTTTTAAAAAAAATTATAGTATAAAACAACTCAAAGATATTTGTGTCTCTATAAATGATCTCATCAAAGATAAAATTAAGTTTAAAGTTAAGTTATTTTTAAATAAGAAAGTATGACATTCTTGTTGGAACAAATTAAGTATGCCACATAAATTAGATTAGATGGAGAATAATATTTAGTTGGCTACGCTATCTTTGTATAACTAATGTAGCATTTGATTGGTCGCATCAGATAAATAATTTTCGCATAATTTATGAAAAAATTGGTTGGTGGTACTAAATATAATCATGTTAATTTACGCGAGAATTCATACATTAATTTGCGCAGTATAAAAGGCGAAGCAGAGATACAAATATTAGCAATAGAAGGATTAAACTATTTAAAAACTAAAAAAAAAAAAAAAAAGTACTTTTAAAATAATCAATATTGCATAATATTTTTTTTGATTATTATTCAACGTATAACCATTCTTTCATTCTATCACTACATAATACTTTTTATTACTATTTTTCGCATAAATAATTCATGCCTCATAATCTTTACATAACTTTAAATGCGAATCAGAGTGTCCTTACTATTTTCTCTGTCCCAATTTATGTGATACCATTTGACTCGAAAGGAAGACTTTTGAAATTTGTAGTCCAAAAACAAGTCTTAGATATTTGTGTGGCTGTAAATCATCTAATAAAGTTAAATTATTTCTAAATATAGAAAAATAACATTTTTTTTTTATAGATTAAAAAAGAAAGTATACTATATAAATTCTGATAGAGTGAAGTATTGTGTTTGGCGTAGATGTTACTATGCTAGTGGACATGCCGAAAGCTCGCTGAATGACTAATCTTCAATTTATCTCTTTATCCAACCAAGACTGTTTTAGCTTCTGCCAGTTTAACGGGAATATCTTCTTTTTATCCCACTCCCTTCCGTTCTCTTTTCTTCTATCCTTCTTATATTTTCCCTTCCCTTCTCTTAGTAGGTGTTTGGCCATGTAATCCAGAATTATGATTTTATATTTTGATTTCAAATAAGCATTTATTCATGAAATTTACACAAACTTTTAACTTCATATCAATTCTCCGAAAAGTAGGATTTGGGATTCCAAATCATGATTTTATTTTTTAAAATGTGAAATTTGACCCATAAGTTTATATTTTGTACAAAAAAAGATTCAAAAGTTGGTAGATATATTTTTTAGATGTAAATCTTGACTCAAAGTAACAATGTTGGTCCGTCACTACTAAAAAAATAGTGAATTTTGACCAAAAATTTCGACCTCAAGCCCAGGTCGCTAATAGCTTGGTCGAAATCTTTTTTCAACCTCATGAGGTCAAAAATATTATTTTTTATTTAAGTATTAGTTAAAGTTTTCGACCACATGAGGTCGAAAACATTATTTTTATTTAAATATTATTTACAGGTTTCGACCACATGAGGTCGAAAACATTATTTTTATTGAAATATTATTTAACGTTTTCGACCTCATATGGTCGAAAACATTATTTTTATTTAAATATTATTTAAAGTTTTCGACCACATGAGGTCGAAAACATTATTTTTATTTAAATATTATTTAACGTTTTCGACCTCATGTGGTCGAAAAACTTGAATGAATATATATAAAAAAAAAACCATTTATTTTCATAATTTCGACCTAATGAGGCTGAAATTTAGCAATATTGTTGTTAGATTTCGACCTTAGGAGGTCGAAATTTAGCAATATTGTTGCCAGATTTCGACCTCATGAAAATTCAAAATGCTGCCCAGAAGTTCGACCTCATGAGGTTGAAATTGGGCAACATTTTTGCTAAATTTCGACCTCATGAGATCGAAATTGTAATTTCTGGGTATAATTTCGACCTCATGAAGTCGAAAATCTAATTTTTTTTTTCTTCCCAGAATTTGCCACCTGCCAAACAACCAATTCATATCCAATTCATCAACCAATTCAACAATGAAACATAACAACCATAAACTACAACATTCTACAATCAAATTCAACCTCAAAGTACTTCTAATTCGAATTAAAACTACATTCAAACACTTAAACATCATAAATTTAAACAACCATAAACTACATTCTACAATCAAATTCAACTTCAAAGTACCTCTAATTCGAATTAAAACTACATTCAAACACTTAAACATCATAAACTTAAACAACCATAAACTACATTCTACAATCAAATTCAACTTCAAAGTACCTCTAATTTGATTTTAAAAGTACATTCAAACACTTAAACATCATATACATACCCAACAAAACATAGAAAAGTTAGAATGCAAAAGTATACGAATCAAAAAGGTCAACGTTGGGTGTTAGAGATGCGATTTGTATCCTCCCCACTAGACTCATCAATAAGAGCATGATCTACGTTAGTACGTGACCTACGTCATCGACCTTGGGAAGGGCCGGGGGGGGGGGGGGGCTGTGACTTACGAGCATCCCCAGGATAGGGGAATCGAAAATGCCCCCGATTTAAGTAAGCTGTCTATTTGAGCCTGCATACCCAACATCCTGGCTTCCGAGGCATTAAGTGTGCTTGTTAGTTGAGAAAATTGCTACTTCATCGCTTGGTCCTCCTTAGGATCCACTACCCCCTCATCAGTAGAACCTATGCCTTGAAGGGCCGACGAGAATTGATGAAAGACTTGATTAGCCATTCCATACGTTGTCCCATACCTTGTTAGGCGAGCAAAACTCTCCATCCACTGCTGCTCTACTACCTTTGTGGTCATCCGTGCCGATTGGCTGAGTGGCATGAAACTTCTCAAAGTGTTGTTGAAATTCATTCTGAATTTGAAGGATACAATGTTAGTAGCCAAAATTGAGTAAAATAAAGTAGTTATTAGTGTTAATTAGTGACTTACCCAGGTTCGATCAGCCCATGGCTCAACCCACTGGTCTGTACCATCAGCGTTCTTCGTCTTCCTCGTGTGAGTGATCTTGAACACCTCGTCTTGAGGTACTACCTGACTCCTCTGGAGCTCCTGCAAACAAATTATCTTAGTTGGATAACCAAATACTTTTGTGGACCTTTGTGCTAGTAATATATAGATAAAGTCCATAAACACACAAAAAACATACACAAGTAATCTATATATTATTAGCACTTGAATTCAATTCAATACCAAATGAAGCAGAATGTCACAGGTTAATAAACCCATCAGCTTTTATGACCCACAAATCAAGATTAACAACTAAAAAAAGTAAGAATTAATGAAAGTAACATGGCTTGGTGGGTCATGAATTCTCCCACCAAAAACACTTATGAAACCAACACACACGAAGACAGAATAAACAATCATCTATATACACACACAACAAGAAAAGACTAATAACTAACTAGAGTTCAATCAAGAAACATACAGATATGGATAAAAAAAAATAAAACACAACAGTATAAATAAAGCAGACCCACAAAGCCAAATTAGGAGACAGATCACAATCTGTAAAGCTCTTGAAGATTGAAACAAAAAAAAAAAGTCACATGAGTATGTCCAAGAGTAACTAACAAAGCATAAAAGTTCTTTAAAAAAATAACACCCAAAACTAGCAAAACTCATAATAGTGATTAAAGAGGGTTGAAGTAAGTACCATAAGAGTGAGAAAGAAGAGAGAGTTCTTTTGCTTGTAACTAAAGCATAAAAAAAGGAGACATACTAGCTTCTTCCTCACGGCCACTTGGCTAGTAGAGCCCCACTAGTGTGTAGCGATCCACCCTTCTCTGAGGCTCTAGCTGCCTTCCCTATAGCACTTTGCTGTAAAAAACTTCGGATCAGTCGCCCAGTAGTGCAATAGCTCCTCCCAGAAATTCTCACGGATCCACTTAAGGCTTCACGCAAAAGATACGGGCTCTACGTAACTCATCCTTAAGTATTTTACCTGCCTTTTTCTCGAAACTCTGCGCTACTAATGCCTCATGTTCAGGCTTCCAAGAAAACTTTGTCTGCAAAGAAATTAAAATGATTTCATTAATATATAAGGAATATTCCTTAAACAATCAATATATAGTTCTAATATTTTACTACAAATAATAAATACCCTAAACTCTATAAAAATTTGCCTCTTCAGATCCGGTGGCACCTTGCCCCAAGACGGAATGACTCCTCTATAGAGTGATTTGATTGTCTTTGAAACCCTTTTAGTTGCTTTGCCTAGAAACAAACTGCATCAAAACAATGAAATAATTAAATTTTAAATAATTAGATGTTTTAAAATAAAGTAAATAACTTATGCAAATTGAATATACTTACGTAAATCCAACTGGCTCGATTATGAGACGACTATACTGATCATAAGTCTCAAGCTATAGAAGGCCTCCTCGTTAGGGAGGTTCTTCATCAGAATCAGAGCTACATTCTTGACGCCCCGACATCCCAACATGTGGGGTAGATGATGTCGATGGATGTGACATAGTCGGGCTGGGAGTAGCTGTAGGAGTATCGTTCATAGTCTCTCGTTGTGATACATGATAAAACTCAGGAAGGCCATGTGGGATCATGGGAGGTGTGCCAGGGAACTGAGAGGTGGCCTACAGCTCTATTTGGCCCTGAGGCCAAAAATATGGGCGCACTGTGACATGACCAGTCGGGTGACTCCATGCCAACCCATCTACGTCAGAATAATATGCCAATGGAGGGCCACATGGTGGGAGGTATGAAGAAGGGCTTCTAGCTCCAATCCAAAGGTAACCTGGCACTATGCCCTCTGGTGGTATAAACGAACGCCTCTTTTTTCTTTTTCTTTTTTACTTTTTCGGGGCTTTATTAATAGCCTTACCCCTGTTATCACCCGCCATCTACACAATAAATATATGTAAGTATTACAATATATATTAGAACAAAAGCAATACAAAGCAAATAAGTTTGAATGGTAAGCATTATATTAATCTAAATAATGTTAAAAGGATAATAATTATAGCAAATTAATCAAAATAATCTTAAATGGTTTGAATGTTGCGTAGCCACATAGACAAAACAAATAAGGAAGCTTAAGTATTCAGATACTTATAAGTCTTACAATCAAATAAATAAAACTACAAATATTTAATAAATCTGAAATGAAATACATGCTAATTTTCATCATCTTCTTCCTTGTCTGACCACTCTTCCTCATCACTTGTTTCATTTTCATCATTTTCTTCTACTTCTTCAATAACTTCTTCTATATTGACTTCTTCTAATATATGTTCTGGATGCTCAGTTCAGTTTCTAACTTAGGGTCAACTATTTGGTTAACATGTGATATGTCATCATTCTGAAAGGCAACATGCAAGTCATTCTTGTTGTAGGCTATGCTGTTACACCTCGAAAAAATTTCATGTCGTTGTGCGGTAAATAGACTAACGTAAGTTAAGGTGTATATGATGTCCCTACCAGTAAGAAGGGATACTTAATAATTCTAATCAAGATTTCAAATAAATTTGAGGAAAGAGAAGAAAGCTCATTGGATAAAGTAAGGTAGAGAGTGTCTTACCCCATGTACAAATGTACCAGCAGGTATTCCTGGTGATTTACAGGGTTAGAAGTTGAACAAATCGAATCGGTGCAATCTGAACGGATTCAGGGAATGCTGTAGACACCAGTCAGTGCCGACGGGCTGTCAACATGTCGATGGACCGTCACTGAGCACCATCAACATGTTTCTGCAGGCTGAGATCTGCAGGCGTAAGTCGACAGATCAAGTTGACGGACCGTCGAACCAACAGTCAACATGTTTCTGCAATCAGGGATTTGTAGGCGTAAGTCGACGAAGCAAGTCGACGGACCGTCGACACGTCGACGGGTCGCCGACTCGCTCATCCAACCGCTTCTCTGGAACCTTCCAGTTTTAGCTATAAATAGATGAGTCATGATCTAAATTTTCAGATTTCATTCTCTCTCTAAGTCTTGAAGGTTTTAGAATACTTCTATCATTATATTATCATATATCCAAGGGAAATCAAGGAGTAAACACCAAGAATTAGCAAAATCAAGTGTATAGATGCCCACTAGGGTTTGTAGAGATCAAGAAGTCTTTTTGTATTGAAGTGGGGTTTTCTCCAAGTGAAGTATTATCACCCAAAGTCCATCCCTACATCATCAAAGGTAAGTTTTATATTCAATTCATATTATTAAGAACATTGAGTGGTTGAAAGACTTAGATTATGGAAGGAAGAAGAATATGGAGTACAAATATGGAAATAGTGGTATTCTTGAATGATGACTTGATTTGAATAATAGTTCTTGACATGTTATGAGTACAATCTTGTGGTGAATAATAAAAATGATGTTAAAGGAGTATTATATGAGAATAAATATGATGTTGTACTATAGGTATGGTTATGGATGATTTTGAAGGTGGATTTAAGAAGTAAACAATGTTTAACTTGAAGAATTTATTGATTATGTTATTATGGGTGTTCTTATTGATGTTTGAGGGTTGTCTGAGGGTTGTCTTATTTTATGGAAGAAGTTGTCGAAACAAAGGAAATGTCGCCAAATTTTCATTAACTCCCAATTGCTTTAGCCTAAGCTTAAGTATGTTTCCGGTTATCTAATCTTAGTACAAATTCCCTTGAAGGTAGAATCGCGAGCTCGAAAGGAAAGCAAGTAGGCAATAGAGTTAAAAGATATAAAGGTATGTAAGGATAGTCCCCTTATTTCAAAGGCATGACTTCTATACTATGATTTCTTTTCTACCATTCCATGACCTTCTTACATCCCAAAAGATGAAAGCTAAAGGTTATTAAAGGCTTCTTATGGGATCGAGATAAGATATGTTCCATGATAATGATGATGATAATGATGCTATGATGAGCTTGATAGTCTTACTTTTATGACTTCATTGATGTTACCTGTTGACACTCAATTTTGGCTCATCATTCTTGAAATTAGCGTTTCTGCACAAAATAGCACAAAATACAACTTTTACATATTTTTCACATTTTTAATACGATTTATTGATACTTATCCTTATTTATGCAAATATTAAGATTTTTATCAATTTATCGTCATTTGAATTAATTTAAATAATTATTACTTTTTCAGAGTCATCTGTACAAATACAGTATAACAGTGCAATTATATATTAGCAAATAATTTTTTTTTTTATTATTTTTTATTATTTTATTTCTTTACAGCACATTACAAAATCAATCACATTTTTTTATACTTTTTTAATTGTATATTAACACTAGCAGTTTTATATGTATTTTTTGTTATATTTTAATATAGTTCGTCAGTATCGAAAAGCTGAAAGAGTTTATTGCAAGCACAGTTAATTTAAAATATTTAAAATTCATCTTGTGTAAATTAACGAATTATCCCCCATGTACAATTAAATCTCATCTACCCCTCATGATTTCCTTTTCCTCCTTTTCTTCTTGCGGGCGTATATATATATATATATATATATATTTTTTTATTTTTTTATTTTTTTCAACTAATCCCCAGCAGAGTCGCCATGTTGTTGCACCCTATTTTTACCAAAGGCTAAACAAAGCACAACTTATGGAGCTCTGAAATAATTAATTATGTACAGAGTCGCCACCTAGCATTTAAGGTATACTAGGGTACCTATAAATTATTAATATATGCAAATTTAACATGGTCTACGAAAATAAGTGAGATTCTAGGTAAGGGTTCAAATTATTCCGAAGGGAAGGTGTTAGGCATCCTTCAGAATCCACAAATGTGGTTCCCGACTGGACCAATTTAACTATACGAGGGATGTTGTAAAAAAGGCTTGATTATTATTTATAAAAAAAAAAAATAATCATGTAGTTGTTATCATAAGGTGAGATAACAACAAGAGGTAATTTGATTTCCAACGTGATGTGGCGGTTCTTTGGTATAATAATTTGATTTCTTCAAGAGGGGAAAATGTGCCTCCTCCGGTTTGGCAAGAGTTCGTGAATGGTTTTATCCGTCATTATTTGCCACCCAAGGTTCGTCGGGCCAGAGTTGATCAATTCTTGAATTTGAAGCAAGGGAGTATGAGTGCCCGAGAGTACAGCCTTCACTTTAATTCAATGGCTAGGTATGCCCCGACTATGGTAGTGGATATGGGAGATAGAGTAAATCAATATGTGAGTGGCTTAGGGCCACATTTGTTCAAGGATTGCTTGACAGCTTCACTACAGGGGGGGATGGACATTTCCTGTATTCAGGCCCATGCCCAGAACTTAGAAGAGCAGCAACGACCGCACCGAGATGAGCATAATATTGACAGGGGGCAGAGTAAGAGGGCCAGATCTGTTGGTGCCAGCAGTGACTATAGAGGGGGATCGAGGCAGTCATATTCTAGGTATTCAGGCCAGTCGGCGACTAGTGCACCTCCTCGGTTTGCGGGCAGGAGATTTGATCGCCCCATTTATTCAGGACAGGGTCAGAGCTCGAGAGTTTCGGGTTCCCAGTTTGGAGGTGATTATAGTCGGAGGAGACCACCGGTTCCACGATGCAGCCAGTGTAGGAGGTTACATTCGGGTCCGTGTCGTCAAGGCTCAGATGCTTGCTATGCCTGTGGTCAGGTTGGGCACATGATGCGTGATTGCCCGTTGATGGGTGGTAGAGTTGGGGCCCAGCCTACAGGATCACTTGTTTGGTTCTCCCTCGTCCGTACGCCCAGTAGGGCAGACTCCCCAGACTCCAGCAGGCCGCGGTAGGGTCAGAGGGGGAGCGTCCAGTTCAGGTGGCACCCAGCCCCGTATTTATGCTTTGGCTGGACGTCAGGATCTTGAGTCCTCTCTAGATGTGGTTACAGGTATACTATCTATATTCTCCCATGATGTTTATGCATTGATTGATCCGGGTTCTACGTTGTCTTATATCGCTCCTTATGTTGCTGGTCGTATTTGGGTGAAACCCGAGCCAATTAAACCTTTCGAGGTATCTACTCTGGTTGGTGATCTGGTCATATCCAGACAGGTATACAAAAAGTGTGTGGTTGTGGTATGTGATCGCCAGACTACAGCTGATTTGATTGAACTAGAAATGCTGGATTTTGATGTGATTATAGGCATGAATTGGTTGGCCTCGTGCTATGCTAATGTGGATTGTAGAATGAAAATAGTTCGGTTCCAATTTTCGGGCGAACCAATGCTTGAATGGAAGGGTAATATAGCATCCCCAAGAGGTAGGTTTATTTCCTATCTCAAAGCTAGGAGATGATTGCCAAAGGCTATATTTATCATTTGGTCCGGGTTCATGACACCGAAGTAAAGCCACCGACCCTCCAATCGATCCCGGTAGTAAATGAGTTCCCAGATGTATTTCCAGATGAACTTCCAGGCTTTCTATCGGAATGGGAGTTTGATTTTTCTATTGATGTGTTGCCGGATACCAAACCTATATCTATTCCTCCCTATAAAATGGCTCCTGCAGAATTGAAAGAGCTAAAGGCGCAATTGAAAGATTTGCTTGAGAAGGGATTCATTAGACCCAGTTCATCGCCATGGGGAGCACCTATCTTATTCGTAAGAAAGAAAGATGGTTCTTTACGAATGTGCATTGACTATAGGCAGCTGAACAAGGTGGCGATCAAGAATAAATATCCTCTTTCAAGAATCGATGATTTGTTTGATCAATTACAGGGTGCCAAGTGGTTTTCCAAAATAGATCTGAGGTCAGGTATCATCAAGTAAGAGTTAGAGAAAAAGACATTCCGAAGACAGCTTTCAGAACCAGATATGGTCATTATGAATTTTGAGTAATGTCATTCGGGTTGACAAATGCCCCAGCGGTGTTCATGAATTTGATGAATAATGTATTCAGGCCTTTCTTAGATCTGTTTGTGATCGTGTTCATCGATGACATCCTAGTATACTCTCGGACAGAAGTAGACCATTTGCGTATTGTCCTTAGGATTCTTCGGGTGTTGTATGCTAAATTTTCGAAATGTTAGTTTTGGCTGAATTCTGTAACTTTTCTGGGCCATATCATTTCAGCTGACGGCATTCGAGTTGACATTTAGAAATTGAGGCTGTGAAGACTTGGCTAAGGCCTACAGAAGTCCGTAGCTTTTTGGGTTTGGCAGGCTATTATAGAAGATCTGTGGAAGGATTTTCTTCTATTTTTGCACTACTGACGAAGCTAACTCAGAAGTCAGCAAAATTTCAGCGGATCGATGCTTGTGAACGCAGTTTCCAGGAATTGAAGGATAGGTTGACTTCAGCTCCGGTTTTAACCCTTCCAGAAGGGGCCGATGGTTATGTTGTGTATTGTGATGCCTCCGGTGTTGGATTGGGTTGTGTGTTGATGCAACACGGTAAGGTTGTCGCCTATGCTTCTAGGCAGTTGCGGAAGCATGAGAAGAATTATCCAACTCATGATCTCGAATTGGTTGCGGTTATTTATGCACTAAAGATGTGGAGACATTACTTGTACGGTATCCATGTTGATATCTACACGAATCACAAAAGTCTCCAATATATCTTCAAGCAAAAGGAGTTGAACCTTCGGCAGAGGCGGCGGTTAGAGTTATTGAAGGACTATGATGTAAGTATACTATATCATCCGGGAAAAGCGAACGTGGTGCAAATCAATGGGTAGTCTATGTGATGTCCTGCCAGAGAAGAAAGAATTAGTCTATGAACTCCACCAGCTAGCTAGCCTAGGAGTTCGTTTAATAGACTCGGGCGACACAAGAGTTACTTTGCATAACCCAGTTGTTTTATCTCTAGACATGGAAATGAAAGAGCGTCAATATGAAGATCCCAAGTTGAGCCACTATAGAGATATATTTCCCAAGAGAGAGAAGTCACCATTCAAAGCCTCTGCAGATAGAGTTCTCAGGTATCGAAGCAGGCTGTGTGTGCCAGATGTGGTAGAACTACGCCGTCAATTTTTAGAAGAAGCTCATTACTCCCGTTATTCTATTCATCCAAGAGCAACAAAGATGTATCACGATCTCAAGTTAACGTATTGGTGGGATGGGATGAAGAAAAACATAGCAGAATTTGTAGCCAAGTGTCCTAAATGCCAACAAGTAAAGATTGAACATCAGAAGCCAGGAGGATTATTGCAAGCAATGGAAATTCCAACTTGGAAATGAGAAGTAATTAACATGGATTTCATTGTAGGCTTGTCTCATTCTCGGCGCAAATATGACTCCATATGGGTAATTGTTGATAGACTTACGAAATTGGCCCATTTTTTTCTGGTCAAAACTATATATTCAGCAGAAGATTATGCAAGGTTGTATCTTAAGGAGGTAGTGCGACTTCATGGTGTTCCAGTATCCATTATCACAGACAGAGGAGCCCAATTTACTGCTAAATTCTGGAAGTCCTTTCAAGAAGGTTTAGGAACTCAAGTGAGGCTCAGCACAGCATTTCACCCCCAAACGGATGGACAAGCTGAACGCACCATTCAGACCTTGGAAGATATGTTACGGGTATGTGTGCTAGATTTCGGAGGTAGTTGGGATAATCACTTACCTCTTATTGAGTTTGCATACAACAACAGCTATCATTCCAGTATTCAGATGGCCCCGTATGAAGCTCCATATGGAAGGAAGTGTAGATCGCCAATTGGGTGGTTTGAAGTAGGAGAGGTACAACTAATAGGTCCGAAATTGATTAAACAAGCGGTGGAAAAGATCAAAGTTATCCGAGATCGATTATGACAGCCCAAAGTCGTCAGAAATCTTATGCGGACAACCGTCGACGGGACTTGGAATTCCAAATTAATGATTGGGTGTTCTTAAAAGTGTCGCCGATGAAAGGCGTCATGAGATTCGGCAAGAAAGGCAAGCTTAGTCCACGATATATCGGACCTTATAAGATTGTACGCAAGGTGGGCCAAGTGGCTTATGAACTAGATTTACCTCCAGAGCTTGAATCTGTCCATCCAGTTTTTCATGTGTCAATGCTCCGTAAATGTGTTGGAGATCCAGCTAGAATCGTGCCAGTGAATGATGTTCAAGTTACAGAGAAGTTGGCTTATGAAGAGGTGCCCATTGCCATACTAGATAGGCAAGTACAGAAACTTAGAAATAAAGAAGTAGCCTCAGTTAAGGTCTTGTGGAGAAATAATAACCAAGAGTAAATGACTTGGGAAGCGGAAGAAAACATGAAGTCCAAGTATCCACATTTGTTTTCACCCCCAGAAGAGATTCAAGATGAGACGCCGTTATTATAAGGTATGTATTGCTTTTTTTTAAATGCTTTTGGTCATGTGTGGCCATATTTTCTTGCCATTGTATTGTAGCCTTATGAGGCAATGTTATTGTGGGTTGTTGTAACAAGGTGGTAGTGCCATATTATAGGGGAAACTCTGGCAAAATTTTTGTACAACTCCCGAGAACTTAACATTCGAGGACGAATGTTCTTAAGGGGGGAGGGGGGAGAGTGTTACACCTCGGAAAAATTTCATGTCGTTGTGCGGTGAATAGACTAACATAAGTTAATTTGCATATGATGTCCCTACCAGTAAGAAGGGATACTTAATGATTCTAATCAAGATTTCAAAGACATTTGAGGAAAGAGAAGAAAGCTCGTTGGAGAAAGTAAGGTAGAGAGTGTCTTACCCCATGTACAAGTGTACCAGCAGGTATTCCTGGTGATTTATGAGGTTAGAAGCTGAACAAATCGAATCGGTGCAATCTGAACGAATTCAGGGAATTCGTACACCAATCAGTGCCGATGGGACGTCGACGTGTCGACGGACCGTCACTGTGCACCGTCAACATATTTCTGCAGGCGCAAGTCGACGGACCAAGTTGAAGGACCGTCGACCCAATCGTCAACATGTTTCTGTAATCAGGGATTTGTAGGCATAAGCCGACGAAGCAAGTCGACGGACCGTCGACACGTCAACGGGTCGTCAACCTGCTCGTCGAACTGCTTCTCTGGAACCTTCCAGTTTCAGCTATAAATAGACAAGTCATGATCTAAATTTTCAGATTTCATTCTCTCTCTAAGTCTTGAAGGTTTTAGAATACTTCTCTCATCATATTATCATATATCCAAGGGAAATCAAGGAGTAAACACCAAGAATTAGCAAAATCAAGTGTATGGATTCCCACTAGGGTTTGTAGAGATCAAGAAGCCCTTTTGTATTGAAGTGGGGTTTTCTCCAAGTGAAGTATTGTCACCCAAAGTCCATCCCTACATCATCAAGGGTAAGTTTTATGTTCAATTCATGTTATTAAGAACATTGAGTGGTTGAAAGACTTGGATTATGGAAGGAAGAAGAATATGGAGTACAAATATGGAAATAGTGATATTCTTGAATGATGACTTGATTTGAATAATAGTTCTTGACATGTTATGAGTACAATCTTGTGGTGAATAATACAAATGATGTTAAAGGAGTATTATATGAGAATGAATATGATGTTGTACTATAGGTATGGTTATGGATGATCTTGAAGGTGGATTTAAGAAGTAAACAATGTTTAACTTGAAGAATTTATTGATTATGTTATTATGGGTGTTCTTATTGATGTTTGAGGGTTGTCTTATTTTATGGAAGAAGTTGTCGAAACAAAGGAAATGTCGCCAAATTTTCATTAACTCCCAGTTGCTTTAGCCTAAGCTTAAGTATGTTTCCGGTTGTCTAATCTTAGTACAAATTCCTTGAAGGTGGAATGGCGAGCTCAAAAGGCAAGCAAGTAGGCAATCGAGTTAAAAGATATAAAGGTATGTAAGGCTAGTTCCCTTCTTTCAAAGGCATGACTTCTATACTATGATTTCTTTTCTACCTTTCCATGACCTTCTTACATCCCAAAAGATGAAAGCTAAAGGTTATTAAAGGCTTCTTATGGGATCGAGATAAGATGTGTTCCATGATAATGATGATGATAATGATGCTATGATGAGCTTGATATTCTTACTTTTATGACTTCGTTGATGTTACCTCTTGTTGTTATCTCACCTCATGATATTAATTCCTTCAAGGTGAGACATATGCGTGGGTAGTACTCCAGTAGAGGCTCGTAGATACGTATGCATGGGTAGTAGATGTCTCATGAATGCACCGGTATATCATTTTTGGTAGCCTCGTGGGCTAATGTGTGTGTATATATATATATTTTTGTTTTGTAAATGTTGATGGCCATCTTATGATAAGTTTCGTGTTGGGAATAATGTGTATTCAAGTTAAGTTGGATGGCTAGTATGAGAGTTCGTGCTCGGTAGGGTAGCTCCGAGTACCCGTCATGGCCCACTAGTTGGGTCGTGACATATGCGTCCACCAAACAGTGTATGGAGGGACCGTCGAGTACCGCTTCCTTATGCAATGCGTAAGTAAGAAATGATCGTTTTTATCGTGAAAAACTCCTTGTTCAAGGGATTAAAAATCACGACCTACCCAAGTAGGATTTCAACTCCACTACACGAGCAACTTCAGATTACAATATATTGTAAGCTAGGAACTAACTCCCATAATCCCTCAACCCTTACAATGGTAGCAACTTAGGAACTAACTCCCATAATCCCTCAACCCTTACAATGGTAGAAACATAGGAACTAACTCCCATAATCCCTCAACCCTTACAATGGTAGCAACATAGGAACTAACTCCCATAGTCCCTCAACCTTTGCAATACTCCGATTGCAAATACTTCCACTTGACTAACTCTAGCCAAGGAAACTAATACACTTATACTAACTCTAGCCTAGTACACCACTCAAAGGAACCCTTTGAGATTTTATCATGACTAACTCTAGCCACACACTAATACAACTAAGCTAACTCTAGCCTAGTGTACCACTCAAGAGCTTGTGGAAGCAACCTTGAAAATTTAGAACACCTACAACATTCTTTTTTTGGGAGGTAGGTTTAATAGCTTTAAGCCTGGTAAACAAAGACTTAACAACCTAAAAACATAGACAATATCTGTGTCCGGATCGGGTTCTTCACTTGTAGATGGCTTTGTTCTTAAGAGCACTTGAGAAACTTGTGTCGGCAGATTTTGCATAAGATGGATTAGGTTTTTAAGTCTACTCAATATGTTGCCATCATGTTGTATATATAGTGGGAGCATGTAGGATGGATAGAGAACACTCATTCACTTTGACCTAAAGCATGGGCCAACTCACAACATAGATACTTTGTGTGCAACAAGTGGTTTGGCTTTAGCTTGTTCTCTCCACCGGTGCAAGGTGCACAGAGAGCATGTGCTATAAACTAGGTCTCTCTATCTGGATTCAAATAGTTTGACAATCATCAAAACACAAATGCACTTGGACTTATCAATCTCCCCCTTTTTGATGATTATAAACTCATAGACAAGCTTCCCCATGAGAACCAGATCCCACTTGTTCCCCTTGCGAAGCAGACCATCATTTTCAATGCACCTGCAATATGTTAGCAACAAAATACATTTCCTGTATGAACAAGAAGACCAGGTCACCCGCTAAAGGCCCTTCAATTTTGGCACACATCAATCTTTTAGTTCTTCCCCCTTAGTCACAGCATGTCAGCCAGCACATCTACTGCATTCTTTCTCACAACACAATGATCCCTTCACTACATACGCACAATATTCATCATATGCACAATATTCATCATATTCCCCCTTTTGGCATCATCTGAAAAGAAACCATAGTGCAGCCAGTAAGAGGTACAAGCAGAGAATATTACAAGCGGAATCAACATGAGCAAGCAAGCAATATTGCATAAAAACAATGTAAAAGCCCAAGAATAAGAAGTAGTTCAAACAGTACAAGCATATGTCAAAGTAAACTACTAATGTGCCGGGGGAAAAAGAAAGG
>NC_081342.1:53573446-53663738 GCF_029784015.1 Lycium ferocissimum | reverse complement strand
CCAAAGCCACCATAAATATAGCAAGATCTTACGGCTGGAGGCCGATACACGGAAGCCGATGAACTAGAGGGACCACCACGGTCAGCTGGACGAGAGTAAGAACCACCATGGGACTGTCCAGCTCCATAACCACTGGGTCTAGAAGGACCACCTGAAGAAGCCTGTAACGCTGACTGAACAGGGCGGCTGGGGGCTGACTGATAAGGCCTGGATGACTGTCCCCCACCCCTGTAGCTAGAACCACTATGATGACGCGGTCTCTTCTCACTAGACTCTCCCAAAGATCGAGCCTTGGCAGACTTAACACCCACAGCATGATCAACAGCCGCCTTGAAGGAAGATCCCAAAGTCACCAACTGAAGACAAGCAACATGGAGGGAATACAAAAGTCCACCAACAAACCTACAAACCCTCTCCTCCTCCGTGGGAATCAACTGAGCAGCATACCTAGCCAAAAATAGAAATCTGGCCTCATACTCTGACAAGATCATGCCTCGCTGTCGCAAATGAAGGAACACATCTCTACGCTCATCCCTCAAAGTACGCGGCACGTACTTCTCTAAGAAAGCCTGGTAGAACTGGGTTCAAGTAAGTGGAGGTGCACCAACGGGTCCACCCTCAATAAAAGTCCTCCACCAAGTCATTGCGTCGCTGCAAAACTGAAATGACACATAATCCACCACATGAGACTCCACAATACACATCTTATAGAGCTTCTCATGAATCTCCATAATGAACTCATATGCATCCTGACTACGCAAGCCAAATAACTTGGGTGACTCCATCTTCAAGAACCTCCCAACAAGCTCCTGATCCTCAACGGTCAAAGGATGGACTGCCACGGGTCTGGGAACACCCTCAGGGATTGGAATACCACCTAATCATGGGGCCATGGCAGTGGCAGGATGCATCCCCATTGTCTGGCCCTGCTCGGGTGTCCGTACTCCCACTCGAGTCTAGGAACCACCTGGAGTAGTGACACCCTCTACGGCATGCTATTCGTCAAGATGACGAAGTAGACAGGCCATAACATCCTGGAATACCTGATCGGACTTGGCATCATGGTGAGTCTGGTCTGGTCCCTCACCTCCCCCCGCTGCCTGTGCTCTCTCGGGCTGACATTCTAGAGAAGCTCACCTCTGGCCGGTGCAGCTCCACGGCCTCTAGCACGGTCGCGACCTTTTACCTGTCCTCATCCTCTGGTATCTGCCCCATCAGCGGGCTCAGGCACCTCATCCCTCTCGATGGCAGCTCGTGTCCTCACCATCTGTGAGAAAATAGAAGTAGATCAGATACCAATAAGAAAAATCCAGATACCAATTTTAATAAAGTAGCACGAAGAAATGAAAGAATGTGAAGTTTTCTAAATGTCCCATAGCCTCTCGCAGATAGGTACGGAGCTCCTCGTACTGATCTGCAAGACTCTACTAGATGTGCTCTTGTACTTATAGACCAGGTAACCTAGGGCTCTGATACAAACTTGTCACGGCCCAATTAGGGGAACGTGCGGGCATCTATCATTTCCTACCTTGGTAGGTGAACCTGTCACTTATTCACAACCAAGCAATAAATAAAAATAAATCCAATCACCAAGAATTACATAATAAGTCTAACATAAATAGATAAATATAATAAGTGTAGAAGATACATTGAATCCCAAAATCTCATCTAAATAGTACAAGAACCACTACATAATGTCTAAGAAATACAAGTCTCAAATATCCATAAATAACTGTCTAAATGATAGAATATAAAGACAAGAATAGATAGAGTGATCTGGGCAGTGAATCCATTCAAGTGCTCACCCTAGAATGCTCGTCAACAGCCTCGGGACTCAGCCACGAAGCGAGGAACTCGAAGCGGTCACGAACTCTGCACTCAGAAAAGAATGCAGCAAGGTAGAATTAGTATAACACGTACTGAATAGGCATCATAGGCCGACAACAGTTAGATAACATACGCATAAGAAAGAGACTGAAAAAGTAGACATGCTCAAAATCAGATATAACACAGCACAGTCCAAGTTATCAAATCCAGTACCAAATTACAGAGTCTAGTATATCACCTCAAAATCCACTATAAGTCCGAAACACAATCTCAAGAACCACTATCAAGTACACGTATCACCAAAGATCAACCAACAAGTTCAATACAATGCCATATGTAAATATGAGATGAATGTAATAAAAATGCAGTGATACACACACGCTTCGGGTGGAGTATCTCATCTCTTCGACAGTCATGACCCAAGGGGGACCGCTAAGTCCATGTACCTATTGTGGCCACAACTCGATCCAATAGCCAATGTTGCGGAACGTGCAACGTGATCCCAACCAGTGTTGCGGTTCATGCAACCCAATCCAAGTAAGTGTTACGGCTCGCAATATGCACGCTACAGCGAGTGCGCCTCAGCGGATATCAGTCCGGCGGGTGACTCACAACAAGGTCTTTCTGCTCACTATAGCGGTCTCTACCTCGCAACAAGGTCTAACCCAAGTCCCAAAACGCTTCCAAGTGTATTGAGAATTAAACCGAACATACTACTAAGTCTCAAATGGTCATTCGGACCTCTCGGAACCGGTGAAATTCTGAAAAAGGTCCGTTTACCTAAAATTCAACTTTGGGTCAAACATTTCAAACTATAAGGCTCCAACTTCCAAAAGTCACACCAAAACTCGCCCGATGACCTCCGAAAAGGGTCAATAGGGGTAAAAGGGTCAATAGCACTATAACAACCAATCGGGTCATTACAGACCAGCACAACAAATTCTGGGATGAAGATTGTTCGAGAACGAACGAGCAGAAAGTTGTGGCTATCTCAATAGAAGTACATTGAACGTGTACTGGAACGCTTCAACATAAAGAATGCTAAATGATGTAATGCTAGCGTTCACCAAACAGTATATAGAGAGACTTGGTAGTGTACCAGTTCCCTTCTATAGTGTAGCACGTGAATGAACACAAGATTTTTACGTGGAAAACTCCTTGCTCAAGGGATTAAAAAACTACGACCTACCCCAGTAGGATTTTAACTCCACTACACCGAGCAATTTCAGGTTACAACTCTATCATAAGCTAGGAACTAACTCCCATAATCCCTCACCCTTACAATAACGCTTATGTAACCTAAGAACGAACTCTCATAGTACCTCAACCCTTGCAATACTCCGATTGCAAGCAACTCCACTTAGCTAACTCTAGCTAAGGATACTAATATACTTAGACTAATCCTAGCCTAATGTACCACTCAACACCTTGAGGAAACGCACTTCTAACAAGCACCCTTTGAGACTTTTGATCTACTTACAAACAACATCTAAACAAGAAGAGTAGGTTTATAATTTAAGCATAAACGAACAAAGACTCACAACAATATAAAGAACTTAGACTAAATCTTGTGTCTGGATTAGGTTCTTCAACTTGCAGGTGACTTTGTTCTTGAGAGATCGTGAGAACTTGTGTCGGCAGCTTTGCATGATTTAGATTAGGTTTTCAAGTCTACCAAATATATTGCCATCATGTTATATATATAGTGGGAGTATGTGGGGTGAAAAGAGACTGCTCTTCAATTTTGACCTAAAGCATGGGTCAACTCACTGCTGTACTTGTGTGCAGTGAGTGGCACAGCTTTACAACTATCTCTACCGACAGTGCAAGGTGCACAGAGAGCAGATCACAGGCCAGGTCTCTATTTAGTTTTATCCAGTTCTGAAATATTTTGGCAATAATGAAAACATGAATGCACTTGGAACTATCAATTTCCCCCTTCTTGATAATGACAAACAAAACAGACAATGTTCCCCCTGAGAACCATATTTCCACTTGTTCCCCTTTCGAAGCAGGCCATCATTTTCAAGGCACTGCAACATGTTAGCAACAAAATACAGCTTTTGTATGAACCAGAAGAACAGGTCACCCACTAACGGGTTATTCACTTATCGCACGTAACAAACTTCCCCCTTAGTTCAGCAGCATGTTTGCCCCCTTAATTCAACATTGCCTTCCCCCTTAGTTCAACATTCTTCTCTCCCTTTAGTTCAGCATTCTCTTTCCTTTTAATTCAGTGCCTTACCCCTTAATTCAACATTCTTCTTCCCCTTTAGTTCAGCATTGTCTTCCCTTTTAATTCAGTATGTCTTCCCCCTTTTGACATCATCAAAAAGATAACAAACACAGGTATGCGTAATAATAGAGATGTCGTATGGCATAAAGACATCCAAAGCAGGATGAAGTAATTATCCAAAGCAGTAGTCTAGATAATACAAACATGATAATTAAAAAAGCTAAAACATCATGTCAGAGGCAGAGAGGACTGGAGGTAAGCTGAGGACTGGAGGTAGCCAAAAGGGACTTTAGGGCTCAAGAGACTGAGATATGGAGGACATAACAGGGAGAAGAGCTAGGGATCACGAGCAAAGGCCTTTAGAATGTTATTTACTTGTTCACCAGTAGCTCGTTGATTCTTGATCAACTGATCACGAAGCTCATCCTCCTTCTCCTTTAAGCGAGCATTTTCAGCTTGGAGCTCAATATTTGCACCTAACAAGCTCACTGCTGGGACCGGGTTCATGTGTTTGTCCAGCCAATTCAGCTCTCAGACTATCATTTTCAGCTTCAAGCCGGCCGATTTCAATGGTTGCTTTTTGCTGTGTTTGATTAGGTCTGAGATAACATAGCTGCTCCTCATACCTTCCTTTTTGGGTATGCATTCGCATTCTTCCAAGATCCCTAGAGTGATCATCTACTTCCTTGTTCCCACTTCTGAAATTCAACAATCTCCAGAAGCTCTTTCAAGCCATGTTTTTCAGAGATGTCTGGGTCAAATACTCTGCCAAGCAGCACCTTTTGATTTCTAAGAGACACTTGCTTTTCATCATTCAAGTGTTGTATCTTTCTCTTCTTCTTGGAGGAACAGGGTTACTCGCTTGTTTTGCTTCCTTTACCTTTTAGGAGGTCGACCCATGCTCTTCTCCTTGACTTCTTGTTCACTCTGTATATCCTCATCAGAATCTATTTCAAGAATGGAGTTGCTAAACTCACTTGCCTTCTCATAGGAAGGTTCTTTTAAGAGCATAGCCACAGGGATGCTATCTTTAATTACCCTAGAGGGGTCTAGAATTTCAATTGAGGTAGGAGTGGTTGTTGACACTCAATTTTGTCCCTCCTGTATTCCGATTCACTTTCTTGAGCTTCTAATATCTATTAATAAACTAAATATCTTATTTTACTATCACTATATTATCATTATCATTATTATTATTATTATTATTATTATTATTATTATTATTATTATTATTATTATTATTATTGAAGTATTATTATATATTAATACCTCGTACATCGCTACTTACTAGTTACGTATTAATCATAAGATATAACCTGGATGATATTTTTACTACATTATTACCTCACTTATATTTTATCTATTAATAATAAGATTATCGTGTTAAATCACACCCTATTTATGCTAATTGCTAAATTATTATTATTATCACACACACACACACACACACACGCGCGCACATATATATATATAGTATTTTATTAATACAAAGAAGCCTAAAAGAAATTAATTAGAAGAGGGAAATACCCAACAAATTCGGCTAGTGAAAGCCCATTCTAGTGGCCTAATTAATCACCAATGCTTCAGCCAAACAAATGGCCCAAACGAAATTCCTAGCCCAAACAATTTACCCAGCCCATTTTTTTCTTTAATTCACTCAGACCCCCCTTTTCTCTTTTCCCCTCATTTCAACACACAAAGTCCAAATCTTCATTTTGAACCAAACGAAAACCTAGCTCTTGATGAGCTGTCCCGGGCCATTTATGGCAAAGATCAGCACGCCTTCATCGCCTCCAGGTCTTGCTCGCCCATTCATGGCAAAAACTTTAACACTCTTTGTTGTTCAAACGGTAATCTCTCTTTTCCCATTTATTTTTCCTTATTTTTTTTTTATTTTCGGGTACAATTGATAGGCAGAGATCATTAATGATTTTTGGCACAACTCAGATTTCAAATTGGTTCCAAAAAAAATTGAGTTGAAATCCGGATTTCGGGTCCGTCCTACATCGATCTAAATGGCCAAACCCTAGTCTTTTCCTCCTATATATATGACTTATATCTTCAGCAAAAGGGGACGACTCTGGCTCCTTAACTATCATTCATCTCTAAGAAAAGCATTAGTTAGCCGTCGTTTCGGAAGTAGGAGCTTAGTATTTTACTCGTTCGGATCAGATTTGTTCCTATCCGTGAGGAAGAAGCGGAGTCGAGGAGTTTTTTTTTAAGCATTTCATTGGTCTCTGTTGGCTGATAGCCATAAGGGAGGCGTTCGAACTCATTTTGTCGAGCTTCGGATCTGTCGTTATGAGAGTAGATTCGCGACCCCCGTCTCAGTTCATTGCACCCACAAGAGGTAAAATCCGATTCTAGTCTGACTTGTCCTTCTCTAGTTTCAGATTATGTGTTCGTATAAAGAAAAATCATGCGTTGAGGTCCTCTTATATTCATATCTATTTTTGGATGAAATCACGTGATTAGTTACTCTTTTGAACTTTTTGTAAAATGTATAGCATTTGAATGCAAAAGCTGACATGCCCCTCGATTGAAGCTTAAGTATCCATATGGCGCTAGGAATCGTGTCTTTAGGGCGTTATGTTGTGGTCATACCATGTTCAACTAAATGCTTGTGTAGAAATTGTATCATGAAGATCACACGGGCTGTTTTGCTTCACTAGAATTTTTCATGAGAAATGGTTATATTTCTGTTTTTTTTTTGTGTAAAAATTCTGGTGTGTAAACTTGAAATCATGTTTTTAGGGATTTTTGCACCTGACTTTTGTAACTCCCTTTCATCTAGAAATCATGAGCGTGATTGTTTCAGATGGTTTGAAATGATATTAAGTGAATCACTGGTTTTGCTCTAAGATTTTAATTCTTGTGAATTCTTTTTAGTCTAAGTCAAGTTATAAGAAATATGAGGATCAAAAAAATGGACTCTGTTTAGTTTTTCCTGATAATACAAGCTATATATTACCGCGTGCCTAAATCTTGTATTACAGAGGTTGTTTGTTATTCATATGTTAGTGTATTGCGCCTCTTACTGTGGTCACCTCTGTTTTACAGTTTACCTTGTCCATTTTCCATGATCATTCCATATGTTAAATGAGATCTTTTCTTTAGCTGCAAAAAATGTGCTTCCAATGTTAATGGCTTTAAATATGGCTAAGAATTATTCGCTGGAATATTGGTAGGAATGAGATCTTGCTTTGTTGGTCAAATCTAATTTCATTATGTTTGTTTTGTTTATCACATAATTGAAAGTAATTGTTTAATGGTTTTAAAAAAAAAAAAAAATTGCTACGTAACTTCTAATGATATAAAGTGCTAAAATTAACACATGCCTCAGATGTGACTATGGTATGAACCTGTTTGAATGTTTAAATGCAATAAAGAACTTTTCAAGTCTTTATGCATGTTAGAATTATGTTGAAGCCATTGTTTACTAGGAATTCTTGGTTCTTTATTTTTTTTCTGTTGAGTATAAAATCTCCCTTTCTAATGTTTATCTTTTGTGTCTTTCTTTGTTTGCATGAATACCGGGGTTGGAGAGTTCCACTTTGGGACTCGGCGTCACCGCAAGACCTGAACGCGCATCCACTATATCACTCATATCTCTCGCTCTTTCTCAAAAACTCATTCGAATAGGACTCGAAGAAGAGGCGAGATGATATGACAAGCATCCTGCTATACTCTTCCTTTAGTTACTTATTCCGAGCATCATATTTTATAGCTTTTCTTTCAGTTGTTTCACCATCTATGACTAGTTGGTGTGTTTGTTTGGTGACTTTGTTTGAAGTTTGAAGTGTCCCCAAAGTACTGATATCTGGTCCCGCCGTCGAGAGAAGCGTGTAATTGAATCTAGATCCCTTTTAATCAAGAAGCCGATCTCATGCATTTTTACTCGTAAAAGCTGTAACTTAGGCATTTATAATCAGTTAGTCAACTGGAAGTTTTAGGGGGTTAAAAACATGTTTTAAAATCAGTTGAGTTTTTTAGAAGAAGTAATTTTAGAAAATCTTTACAATGGATTTTTTTTAGCACCAAGGATTGTTTTTCTACAGGTTGAGGTGTAGTGATCTATTAACCTTTTCCCAAGTCTTTAAATTAAGCCAACTGTTACTTTTGAAACATGTAAATGTCTTCCCCAAATTTAATTTTGCTTAACTATAGTACTTTCTGATTTTAGTATTTTATCATCTACGTATATACTTAAAAACACGTACGCTTACATTTAGCTTTAATTAACTATTTTCCTTCAAATACTTGAATTCCAAAGATACTTAGTCACATCTTACATTCACACTCAACCCTTTTTTTAAAAAAAATTTAAGTTCCCTTTTTTAATTTAAGTCCGGTCGGTTAACCATTGTTAATGGGTCTTAAAGGATGCCTAATACCTTCCCTTTAGATTAGTTGAACCCCTACTCAGGTCTTTTGGTTTCGTAGAGTTTAAAATGGAGTTAACTTTAGACAATTACTTTAATCAACTTTAGGTTTCCTAATTCACCATAATAATTAGGTGGCGACTCCTTAACTTTAATTAACCCCGAATGTTGTAAACCATTTTGACTCCGGTTAAAATGGGGTATAACAGTGGTCCGACGAATGAATGATTCGAACACTCCTGGAGTTTAGAGACCAGGTCCCTCTTGCACATTTTTGATTTTACTTCATTCCCCCTTAAACTTTTCATCATCCCTCGCAGCCTGCAGGCCATCAACACACCCAGCCATAATTTCCACTTCACTCTCTAAGATATTTGACAGTCCCACTCCCTTTTCAGCCAAGCTACCATCTATATTTAAGACAGAGTTCTCTGCGTCTTTAACCCAACTGAAGGAGATGGGGTACCTGAAATTCCTGCTGCAACTTCATTTCCCTCAGTAGTACTGGCATTTTTAGAGTCACCCACGCCCTCACAGCTCGACTTTTCAGAAGCAGGACTTTGGACCTTAGTAGTTGCATATTCAGAATCCCTTATTTTGCTAGATACCTCTGCTCCATCATCCTTTGCATTGATTATCTCAGTGGTTTGGAGGAATTTGAAAGCAGAGAGTGCTTGACCACTCTCGTCAGAATCATATTTATCAGATGGAACAGGTTTTAAGGATTGGCACACTGATTTTTCATAAGTTTGGTCATTTTGAGTTATAGAGGGACCAGTCGTGAGGGACTTTAAGTGTGTAGAGGACAAATTTCGGTCTTTCAAAGCTGGAGAAGTGTGGAGGATTTTGGTGATTGTGGTTCCAAAGGGAATGCATTCTTAAAGAGTGAGGAGGAACTGTTCATCTCTGGGACAACTTGAGAGGCAAATTCATTTGATATACATGATTGGTAAGGGAAAGATTTTGTGAGAAGAGGAGGGATCACCAAAGTTTTCTTGCAAACCGTTTCGGTTCAGGAGAAGATGTAACGTTTGGTCTTAAGTTTTGAAAAGAGGGCGAGAGGAGTTTTAATGAAATGGCATTTTAGCAAAGCAATTTAGCACATGTAAGCATTAGAAAGACTACTAACCTGAGTCACGGGGACCAGGTCCCTTATGCTCGCTCCACTAAGCATCCGTGAAGAAATAACTTCACCCTGAGTTTTCTAAACCTTGTAGCATTTTCTTCAGAAGCAAGCAGATTCAATATAACAGGAGAGTGTTTTTCAAAAGCGCACACTTTCTCAGAGTTCCTTGAGTGAGATGACATTTTTCAACTTTTTCAAAAGGATTTTGAGCAACAGCACTTCATATGCTACCTTTTGACTGTCCTTTTCTCACCCAGGTCTCCAAACTGAACTACTGGCTTCATTTGGGAACCCGTATCAGATCGGGTCCCTTAGGATAATGAGCAGTACAACTTTAGCTTCCTCCTTTTAAACCAGGCACGTCTTCCTTTTTCGGGTGCGGACCAGGTTCCTCCTCTCTTGACCTTTGTTTGGCAGTATCTTTATTTTGAGGATGATTGAGACTGCTGATCTTTTGGGGTTCACATACTTGTCTACCTTTATGCCCTACACATCTCCTTTTTCTATCTCCTTCCTTCCATAAATCATATTCATCAGGTCTTTGATCTGGCTGTTTAGTAGACGATTTTCCTTGGTAACTTCTTCCACTTGTTCTTGTAGATCTACGATGCTGACGATCATATCATAACACTCTTGTTTGGAACTGTTAAGCTTCTCAGTTAACTCCTTCTTTTCTTTAGTGAGTCCATGAAGCTCACTTATCAATCCCTTTACAACTGAGATCAACCTTTTGTGAGAGTGACCTTCTAGTTCTGCCTGATCTTTAAGAGGATCTGCCTCGTTTTCGTTGGCTTCATCATAGGTCCCAGATTCTTTTAGGAGATAGAGATTCAAGTTACTCATTGAGCCTTCATGATTGACTCCACCCTTAGGTGTATTACTTGAGTCAGCTTCATCTTCGAATTCCCTCATTGAATCTCTCCATGCAGTTAGGGCCTCCCTCATCAATTTCTCAGCTGTCTTTCTCTCTGTAACCTTTTTGACAGATGTCTGACTTCCTGTAGCTATCTCATTGGAGTTATTCTTGAGATCTTCTTGTTTCTCCTTCTCTTCAAAGATTTAGCATTTTTTCAAACAATTTTTAAAATCTGTGAGTGAGATATGTGATTTCTATGTCATCATCACTTGACTTACTTCTGCTCTCATCATCAAGACTATTTATCTCTCATCATTAAGACTATTTATTCTTTCTGGATCTTGAGTGGTCTCACCATCCTTCAGCTTAAGAAATCCAAGCTTTGTACTGATTTTGTTTATTCCAACACATGTACTTTTAAGAGCTTCCCAGATTTCCTTTGCTGTTTTATAGGAAGAAACCAGATTGTACTCCTTTGATCCAAGGCTTTGAAGAAGAATGTTCTTAGCTCTCTGGTCTTGTCACAGAGTATGGCTTTGGTGAGAAAAAGCACAAGGACCATCACAAATGATGTCCCACAATTTTGGATCCTCAGCAGTGATGAAGTCTTCCATTCTAGCCTTCCACCAGTCATAGTGTTCTGCACTGAATCTTGGAGGACTTGTGATGCACTCTCCCTTCATTTGGTTTAGTGAACTGGCCATGATGAGGATCCCTTCTAGGTGTTAACCTTTTAGAAAGAACCCGCTCTAATACCAATTGATGTAATGCTAGAACGTTTACCAAACAGTATATAGAGAGACCTGGTAGTGCACCAGTTCCCTTCTGTAGTGCAGTACGAGAATCAACACAAGATTTTTATGTAAAAAAATCCTTGCTCAAGGGATTAAAAACCACGGCCTACCTCAGTAGGATTTCAACTCCACTACACCGAACAACTTCAGGTTACAACTCTATCGTAAGCTAGGAACTAACTCCTATAATCCCTTACCCTTACAATAACGCTTATGTAACCTAGGAACTAACTCCCATAGTCCTTCAACCCTTGAAATAATCTGATTGCAAGCAACTATACTTAGCTAACTCTAGCTAAGGACACTAATACACTTAGACTAATCCTAGCCTAATGTACTACTCAACAGCTTAAGGAAAAACACTTTCAACAAGCACCCTTTGAGATTTTGATCTACCTACAAATAGCTTCTAGACAAGAAGAGTAGGTTTACAATTTAAGCACAAACGAACAAAGACTCATAACAATATAAAGAACTTAGACTAAATCTTATGTCTGGATCAGGTTCTTCAACTTGTAGGTGATTTTGTTCTTGAGAGATCTTGAGAACTTGTGTCGGCAGCTTTGCATGATTTAGATTAGGTTTTCAAGTCTACCAAATATGTTGAAATCGTGTTGTATATATAGTGGGAGCATGTGGGATGAAAAGAGACCACTCTTCAATTTTGACCTAAAGCATGGGCCAACTCATCGTTGTATGTGTGTGCGTGAGCGGAGCATTGGGCCTTTAATTGTCTCTGCCGACAGTGCAAGGTGCACAGAGAGCAGATCACCGACCAAGTCTCTATTTGGTTTTATCTGGTGCCTAAACATTTTGACAATCATCAAAATACGAATGTACTTGGAACTATCACTAATCCAGTCAGCATGCCTCTTGCCAGTCACCTGAAATTGAGCAAGCAGATGCGTCCTATAATAAAGGAGGATAAAGAAAGAACAGCCAAAGTACCTTATTCCTCAGCCTTCGGAAGTTTGATGTATGCAATGGTATGCACTGGACCTGATATTGCTCATGCAGTCAGTGTTGTCAGATGATTTCTTGAAAATCTTGGAAAAGAAAACTTGGAACCAATCAAGTGGATACTCAGGTACTTGAGAGGTACTGCAGGAGACTGTTTGTGTTTTTGAGGATATGATCCAATCTTGAATGGCTATACAAATGCTGATATGGTCGGTAACCTTAATAGCAGAAAATCCACTACTGAATATTTGTTTACTTTTTCAGAGGGAGCTATATCATGGCAATCGAGGTTGCATAAGTGTGTCGTACTCTCTACAACTGAAGCATAATACATTGCCGCTACTGAAGCTAGAAAGGAGATGGTATGGCTAAAACGGTTCCTTCAAGAGCTTGAATTACAACAGAAGGAGTACGTGGTCTATTGTGACAGTCAAAGTGCAATAGACTTCAGCAAGAACTCCATGTAGCATGCAATAGCTAAACACATAGACGGGAGATATCACTGGATTCGCGATGAATCTCTGCAAGTCTTGAAGATTTCTACAAACGAGAATCCTGCGGATATGCGAACCAAGGTGGTACCAAAGGATAAGTTCAAATTATGCAAAGAGCTTGTCAGCATGCACTCAAGCTAGAAGCCTGGTGTTACCTCATTCCGGTGAATTGGTTTGGAGGGGCAGATAGATGGGTCCATAACCATTAATGAAAAAGCAAAAGAAAAAAGAAGAGAAAATGGATGTCATAACTTTTTTTGAGTGGCAAAACAAGTTGCCAAATAGCAGCGCTTGTTACAGCTGCAATTTGCAATAGCAAATGGTAGCAAACTAATTTTATTGGTTGGAGGATCGGTGGCATTTCCTATAAAAGGAAGGCTTCAACCCCTCATTCTATATACCAACAGAAAAGAGAGAAAAGTGAGGGAGTTTCACAGATAAGAATAGTCTATGAGTAAAAAGAGAGTGTGAACAATATTTTAGTGAGGTAGAAAACTCAAAAGAGGGTTATTTCTTTTGAGTATGTAGTGGTCTTTGGAGTATTGTACTCAAGATTACCAGTGTAAAAATTGCTCATTGTAATGGATTACTTTGCTCCTCTTGGGCCCGTGATTTTTCCCTTATTCAGAAGGGTTTCGACGTAAAAATCTTGATGTCATTATTGCTCTTTTGTTAATTACTGTATCTTGTTGCTACGTTATTATTCTGCATTTATTACTATGAATATTATTTCTGTGGCGGGTTTATTCCCAACATTTATAATGCTTTTATGATGCCCTTCATGCTAGTCTTGCTCGGCCACTACATCAAAAACCTAACCTAGCTCTTATGAACTAACATTCTAATTTCTAAAGTACGGTTCGAATAGAACTACTGTTAATTAAAAAGACCAACTTTTATAATAGGAACTGGAAGTGTATCCCTAAAGGTTGAAAAAATTGTAAGGATAACATTTTTTGGGTTATTGGTAATGGTAAATAGAATTAGTTCTAGGAAATATTACTGAATTCTGCACCATATATAGCATAATCAACGAATCTATATGTGGTCCACTTAATATTGATGAGAATAACTATAATATCAATATACTCCTCCTCAACGATTGGAGCTGGAATTTCGACCACTAAACTTTCGACGTACCTAAATACGTAAACTCCAGTTAATATAAATTGCGAGGACATATCATTTAATCAATGTTGCAGCACATGTTTCATAAATGTGTGTTATGTCGACCAAAAAAGTTAAGAAAAGTTTCATCTCGATTTATTGTTTGTGTGAAACCCAAATAGAGTATCCTTATGACTCCTATATATCGTGGATCGAAGCTTAATTCAGTGTTTGCTATCTTAGCCTGCTACCAAATGATCATGGAAGATTTCAATTTGGTACGGAGGAAGACTAGGAAAACGAGTTGGACGCAAGTTGAGAGATTGATAAGAAAAGGAAGATCATTGACGAAATCTCATTTAGTTATGTTGCTGGTACCAATTATGACTTATAGTTCATAATTGTGAACATAAGAAACTATGATACATGAGGTCAAAGTGAGATGTATCGATGTGATTCAAATGATTTAGGGCACTGAATATACTTCTTATGATCTACTTGATGACGATGAGAGGCTATCTATTCCTAACAGATGTGTAACAAAGTGCTCTCATAGTATGCCAGTTGCACGGTCTATTTATTATCCAGTATTAAATAATGCAAGAAAATTCAAAGGAAAATATGTTTTTCTTAGCTTGGTGAAGCTTGGGCACTCCTTTATGTGTGAGTTAAAAATGTTAGAAAGTACTATTGGGTCAGGTACATCGATAAGCGGTGCTAGTTAGCCTACTAGCCCATTAGGTTACCCCTATTAAACCATAACTTGTTGCATGTAAATACACCATTATGGGTGTAGAGAAAAAAGTTTTCCTAATATTTCTTGTGGGAGAAAAACGATGGGTATGGTTCTTTAGAGAGAAATATTCCTTGTATCACTAGAGGATATCTTGCCTATTAACATAAGGGAGTTCATCCATCTAGTGAAGATTTCAAACGACCGATAGCTCAAGTCGTGATTGCTGCAGATTCGCTTCCACAAGAAAAGAACTCATCAGTCTGCGAAACTAATATTTACATTTGAATACTACAATAACTAAAAAGAAGAACCATGATCTTTTTATTAGCATAAGTTATTGACTAGAGGGTGTCCACCTTCTTCTCTTTCTACATCTAGGATTCGACTTGTATGATGGATACTAATAGGAATTCAACCATTATGGCAAGGAAAAGTTTGATTCAGAAGGAGGAGAGAAAAAAATTGAAACAGAAATATCATTCGATTCGTCGATCCTCAAAAAAAGAAATAAGCAAAGTTCTGTCGTTGAGTGACAAATGGAAAATTTATGGAAAGTTACAATCCCTACCAAGGAATAGTGAGAGAAATATAAGCGGTTGAACTAACAAATACTACAGAGTCATTTGGTTGCTGATTAGAGTTATGGAGGTATAATAATGTAGAGATTAGTTATGCAGGGAGTTGTCATGTAGGATTCAGTTATGTAGGGTCTAGTTATTCTATCTTCTATTCTTCATAAAATCAAACATAAATTGACTCATAACTTATACATGTTTTATTTATGTGGGATTATAAAATGATAACCAAATATTGTACTTGGTGTGCTGAATAATACAAAGCAATTAAAAAGCTACCAGATATGGTACTTTAGCTATGCTAGTTTTAAATACATGAATAAGTCCCTTTCTAGCCAGCAACAAAACGACCCTTACCAGTAGGTATTCGCATCCCCAATTTTCCTATCTTCTTACCTAGTCTTTCGTTATCTTCTTACTATTAGCATATGTTGAACCTTGTATGTTTTGATAGTTGACAAAATGAATGAACCCGGTAAATTGGACATGTTTCATCTGAAATTCCATAAGCATTAGAACTCTTGGATTAAAGTTATCTCGGGAAGCGGACTTAGCAGACAGGATATAGGAGTCCTTGGAAGAGTTATATGAGATAAACTTTAGACTCCTACATTGCATATATCAAGACGTGTGATAAGAAAGAGGTTGCCTCCATCTCAAATATTATCTCTCCTCAAGGTTCCTCATCCAAGAAGGTGTTTGTGTTCAGCCGAATTGCTACTCACCAATAACTATAAATATGCAAGTATTCATTGGAAGAAGGCGACGCACTCATATAGAGAGAAAAGGAGAAATAGAGCAAATAAGCGAAAGCAATATTTGAGAGACTTTTGATTGACTACTGAAGTGCGATCTGATATGAAGGACCAGATTGAAAAACCTATTTCATTGTGTAATGCTTTACAGTCTTCAAGAAGACGAGTATTTTTTTTTATTAGGATCGTTTATCGAGTTGTACCTTTTAAGCTTTCTTAGAAGCATTATAATAAGTATAAACAACTGTCAAATTCAGCTTCAAGTTGTGGACAACATGAAGGGACTCAATAGTCTAGGTCGATTGTTGAGTTAGGGATTAGAGTTAGTTCCTAGGTTGCAAGCTTTGTAATCTGAATTTGCTAAGGCTCACAGTTGTATTGAAGTTTGGGACAAATCCTGCAGAGGTGTAGGTCGTGGTTTTTTCACACTTGTGAGCCGGGTGATTTCCACGTAAAACATTGTGTTGTTACTTTTCTGTTTATTATTGTTCTGCAAACTGAACTTAGAATAGATGAAGTAACTTGGTCCATTCTCTAGGCGAACATCAAGCATAGCCTAAGTTAGATATTTGGATGTACAAAATACAATTGGTATCAGGTTAGAAAGGAGGCATTTTGGTCTTCAAGTTGTCGTTATTAGCGTGTTCATAACATTTCAGAATATAAAATCTTATATAGGTTGTGTTCGGTATGGAGGGTTTCCAATTTTCTCATGTTCGGTCCAATATTTTGAAAAATATTTTTTTTAGGAAAACAAGTTTCTTCAAATGAGGAAAATCACTTCCTTAATGAAAGTAAGGAAAACAAGTCCCATAAGTGGCATTCCACCACCAACCACCCAACCCACCTCCCAACCAGATGAAGTAACCTGGTCCATCCTCTAGGCGAACATCAGGCATAGCCTAAGTTAGATATTTGGATGAATAAAATTTCAATTGGTATCAGGTTAGAAAGGAGGCATTTTGGTCTTCAAGTTGTCGTTATTAGCATGTTCATAACATTTCAGAATATAAACTCTTATATAGGTTGTGTTCGGTATGGAGGATTTCCAATTTTCTCATGTTCGGTCAAAAATTTTGGAATTTTTTTTAGGCAAACAAGTTCCTTAAAATGAGGAAAATGGCTTCCTTAATGAAACTAAGGAAAACAAGTCCCACAAGTGGCATTCCACCAACCCACCTCCCAACTCCCACCCCCGCCACCCTAACCCCTAAAAAAAAAAAATTAAAAAGTTTTAAATTTTTTTTTTTGGTTTCCTAACCCCCATCCCCCACCCGCGTTTCCAACCCCCAACCCCCACCACCCTTTTAAATTTTTTTTTTTTTTTTTTAGGTTTTTAAACCACCCCCCCCCCCCCCCCCCCCCCCCCCCGCGCCCGCCGCAATCCTCTTCCCTCATAAGCCAAAATGCCACCACCCCTCCAATTTTTTTTTTTTTTAAATAAAAGTTCTTTTTTTTTTTCTACACCACCCACCCGCTCCCCTTCTCCCTGCGGCTCCCTCCCCTACCCCCTACCCCTCCGAATTTTCTACTTCATATATTTTATTTCACTTTTATAAAAATTTTATAAAAAATGAGAATTTTGTGTGGTTAAATTTTGTGTGGGGTGGGTTGTGATTTTTGGGGGTGGGGGGGGGGGGAGGGGTAAGAATTTTTCTTCCCTTTTTTATAAAAGTAAAATAAAATATATGAAATAGAAAATTTGGGAGGGGGTGGTGTTGGGTGGGGTAGGGGTGGGTGAAGATGAAGTGCGTTCGAGCAGGGGCGAATTTAGGTATTAAAAAATGGTCACATGAACACATGGTCATCCGATTAAACTCGGTATATTATATGCATAATTCTTAAAATATATCTAGTATTACCTTTGGAACCCATGCTACAAAAGGCTTAGTGGTGCTCTTGGTTGAAAGCTAAGTTATTTACCTATAGGTTCAAGGATCAATCCCCACTTGATGCATGTTTTCCTTCTTTTTTTAGTAGTGAACACATCCTCTACAAATCCTAGATTCGCCTTAATACCGAACACACCCATAGTCTAAACTTATTTTAAATACTATCAATTTAGTAGTTACTAATATAAATACATATATAACCTAAAAAAGATCCAAGAAAATAAAGTTGGAAAATAGTCATGGTAAAGGTATACTCATTCTACAAAGAAGCTAACATGGTCGATTGGTCGTGGATTGTTTGGCAAGGGAAGGATATGTCTCTAATACATCAAGAATATATATTCCAGTTTTGATGAACTTCGGCCAAGATGGTGAAAGGTGCAAACAAAATGGATGGATGAAGCAGGAGTTGCTAACTTTAGGATCAGGGCACATAAGAAAAGGGATTAGCTGAGGTTACTGAACAAGGAAAGATTTTACTTTTAAAATCATCATATGTTCAGTAAAACCTGTTTTTCCAAGCTTATACCGAAAACGGGAAATCCCCATAAACTTTCTTTAACTGTCTAAAGGTTAAGTTTACATCCCCTTCCTTGTAACTTTTGATTATTAATGTTTGCACCAAACCTCCCCCACCCGCCCACGCCCCACCCCCACCAAACCCACCATAGAAGGTGAAGGCCTAGGCGGATTACTTATTTATTTAAAATGAAAACCCTACAAAAGATGGTACATAACTGATTAGAGATGGTAGATATATTAATACTAGTATAAAACATATTTATACTGCCAGTGGATAAAATTTAAATCTTAAAAATATATACTTCTTCTGTTCCAGTTTGATATTTCTTAATTAGTTCGTTCCAAAAAATGACACATTTCTATATTGGAAATAATTAACATTAAACTTCACATTTTTCTATTAATTAGAATCTTTTATACAACAACTAGGGGTGTCAGTGGTACAGTTCGACCGAGTATTTTATAGAATTTATACCATACTAATTTTTTTGGTTATTTTATTTTGTATAACCAAATTAGATTTTTCTTAACCGTCTCATCATATCGGTTTCTCTTCGGTATCAGTATGGTTCGGTTAATTTTCGATATTTTTTGTTAAAGCGTCATGTAAAAGTCACAAGTAAAATTTAGAACACGACGCCATGCATTCTACTATAAGGCTTCGGCAGAAACCCTTTGGACATTTTTACGATTTAAAAGTGATGAATCAAGGAAACATGAAAGACGACGAGCCCACTATTTTACACTAATGTAAAATAAGGTTAAGCAAAGACAAAATATCTATATTACATGAGTGGAAATAAATTAATCAAGATGACACCAAGAACTGAATCTACTAAGATTAAGTATCCAATAAAAGAAATTTAAATCATGGAGATGAAAGATATCTAATACCTTGTAGCTTGCTACTCAAGATCGTTAGAATATCCTGTAGCCTACTACTCAAGGTGTTAGAACTAATTTAGTTTTAATATGAGTAGCATAATATGTTTCGGAGTTGGAATATTGGGTGTTAATTAACATTGTCTTGAGTTGTTTCCATCACCACAGGCTCAAGGACAAAATATACATGTTACATTATCTTAAAACTTAATATATAAAATATTTGTTACACATATAAATTTATTCGGTATGCTTCGATATTTTCTGAATTTATTTTTATAAAATTTAAAACATATTTAAAACATATGTATATAATCAAATTAAACTTGTTAGGGAACAAGTTTAAAACTCATCCTCAACTAGTAGCTATCACCTGTATGTATTTATTTCTTCCTTTGTGTCCTATCTTTAGCTAAATTTGCATTGATACCAAACATATGTAGGTTTTTCAAGATAACTTCTTGTCATTTGATTTTAGGTTTACCTCATCTCCTTTTAACACCTTCGCTTATCATAGTTTCACACCTACGAACCGAAGCATCTCTAGGTCGACGCAGAACATGTCCAAACCATATCAAGTGATCTTCTCGCATTTTATATAAATGCGTGTTACTTGCACCTTCTGGGGAATATTGTCATTTTTATAATGACACAAAATACTATGACATATTCAAGGCCATCAATTTCAAAACATGATTTTTTTTTTTTTTTTTTTTTTTTTTTTTTTTTGTGAAAGAAAAAAATATTATTAATCACCAACTCAAACCAGTACAAATTGCTCAGAACAAACTGCAATGTCCTGCTAGCCTTAAGCTTCCCCACCAGGTGGATTTTCTTAAGCTAGGTAGCGCATTCTATCTATGCTATCTCTATATTGCCAATGAACCTCATCTATACAATGCATTTATCCACTCTATATCTTTCCTATACTTCTATGCTGTATAATATTGTTGTACTTGATACCTACTGTTGGCATTGACATTGACACGATGTTTTGATGATTGACAAAGTAAATAAACAAGGCAAATGAACCAGGTCTGTGGACACATGCTCTATCTCAGAGACAGATGCAAGATAAAGTGAATGAATTAGAAGTAAATGAATCAGACACATATGCAAGATAAGGGCGAATGAACCAGGTATATGGACATGTTCTATCTCAGACACTGATGCGAGCTAAAGTTGAATGAAGCAGGTGTTTGAACCATGTCTATGAATATGTTCAAGCTCAAGTCCTGCTGCGAGTAGGATTTGTGATTTGAGATAAGGACTTAGCAGACAAATTACAGAATTTCTTGCCATAATTATCAAGATACACTTCAGACCCCTAAAGGAATACTTAAGTTGTGTGAATGCAAGAAACCTAGGTCAACTCAAACCCTAATTCTCATAATGGGCCTCATCGTATAGGGTTTGTGTTCAGCAGAATTGATGCACACCAATAGCTATATATATATATATATATATATATATATATATAACATCACGCACTCACATAGAGAGAAAATCAGAAATCGAGCGAACACAGTCAATGCAATAATTGAGAGTTCTGATTCCTGAAGTGTGGCTTGATACAAAGAAGAAGATTGAAGAACCTGTTTCATAGAGTTATGTTTTGTAGTCTTCAATTCTAGAATCTTGTATTAGGATTGTTTTATCGAGTTATACCTTTACCAGCTTTCATATAGAAGCAATTGTTATAGGTATAAACGTTTGTCAAATCCATCTTCAAGTTGAGGGCAACTTGAAGTGGGCTCATTAGTCTAGGGAGATTAGTGAGATAGGAATTAGAGTTTAGTTCCTAGGTTATGAAGTTTGTAACTTGAATTTGCAAAGGCTCACAGTTGTGGTGGAGTTTGGGAAAATCCTACAGAGTTTTAGGTCGTGATTTTTTCACCCTTGTGAGCCTGGGGGTTTCCAAGTAAAAGTTATTGTGTCCTTACTTTCCTGTTGTCTATTATTCCGCAAATGTTAGCTTGGAACAGGTAGAGTAACTTGGCCTCTATAGGCGAAAATCGGGTATAATATAGGATAGATATTTCATCGTGCAAAATATCACCTACACTCACCTTTAACTTGTTGACAGATTACTCTTGGGCTCAGTACTATATGGTTACACATTGCCTCATTGTTTGCCCTCCATATTGCATAAACCAGTGCAGCCATCACATCAAGTCCAAATCTTCTACATAGCCTTCCTTTCATCAAGCTGAACAACCTCTTCCAAACTCCTGGATGCTCTGTACTTATTGGTTGTACCCCTAACCAATTCAAAATCTCTTTTAAACAAGTAATGGATAAGTGACATTCAAAAAATAAATGATTTAGGTCTTCAACTGTGCTATACATAGTAGGTAGTCCACTTTTCGATGAAATCCCAATTTCTGCATTCTCTTCAGTGTGAGCATTCTTTGATGAGCACTCAACCAACATATGAAATTGTGCTTTCGCACATTCAGGCTATTCCATACCTATCTCTAGTGTTGCCAGCTTGTTGCTTCCCATTTGCACCATTTATAGCCACTTGCAATGGTATAGGTGCCAGTAGGCTTGAGCCTCCCATTCTGAATGTATCCTTCTTTAAATTTATCTCTGATTTTGTCACGACCCAACTAGGGGCCATGACGGGTACCCGGGCCGACCACCGAGCACCGCTCATTCTACTACTCATCATACTTTTTCTGCGTTCGTTCATTATTCTCATGCTTCTAATCATAGAGAAACCACTTTTACTTTGAAACATATTTACCTTTATATACATAAGCCCTTCGGCCATCAAAATAATACATATATACAAATGGGGAATCGTGAGACCATATTACCCACACATACGTATCTACGAGCCTCTACTAGAGTACTAGACATATGGACGGGACAGGACCCCGTCGTGCCCAAAACATATATATACACAAAATAATAACTCAATGGCACCTCCGGAATAATGGAGTGCTCTCAAAGTCCGCTGATAGCTCCTACAAATCTGGATCACCTCCCTGTCTACCTGTGGGCATGAACACTTTGTCTAAATAAAAAGGACGTCAGTACGAGCATTGTACTGAGTATGTAAGGCATGAATAAAATCGACATAATAAAGAAATCATGAAGTATGAGATGAAGATATAACCTGCTTAACCTTTAAGAGTAAATGCGTTTTATACATATCACATATATCAACATATCACATGTATCAACGTATCACATGTACCATCATCGTTAACCCGCGTCCGAGTAACCATCATACGCCGCCTACTAGTGGTGTCATGTCCGGCCTTCTAGGCACGGTGGAATTGTAAGCATCCCGCATTAGCGGTGACATGTCCGGCCATCTGGGCACGGTGGAATCATAAGCAACCCGCATTAGCGGTGACATGTCCGGCCATCTGGCACATTGGAATCATAAGCAACCCGCATTAGCGGTGACATGTCCGGCCATCTAGGCACGATAGAATCATAGCATCACATACATCTCATAGACTTATCATAACCTTATCATAAGCTTATCGTAATCTTATCATAAGCTTATCATAATCTTATCATAACTTATCATGACTTTACCATGAAGCATGCATTAGAATTCAAAGATAATCTATAACTATACCGGTGTGACGTAAGGTCGAGAATTCCCGATTTCATTATGAAGTAATCATAATCATCATACCTCATCTTGAAGGAACTATCATTATAAGGTGGGTCTAGCAATAATGAGTAACATCGAGGAGTTGTATAAGAATCATTAGCTTCGTGAAATATCATGTTGTGGACTTTAGAACTCTTTAGACTCAAACTCACCATCATCATTATCATACTCGTAACATATCTTTTGCCTTTATCTCATGTGAAGCCTTTTATGAACATAGACTCATAATTTTCCAGAATGTAAGAAAGTCATGGAAAAATCGAAGAAGTTCATGCCATGGAATCATGCCTTAGAAAGAAAGGACTAGCCTTACGTACCTTTTTGTTTAGCTACTCTATCACTTGAACGTTCTTCTCCAAAGCTCTCGTTTCTACCTTCAAGAGAGTTTGTACTAACATTAGATAATCGATAGCTTAAGCATACTTGACTAAAGCTAGAGAAAATTGAGCAGCATCTCCGTTGTTTATACAACTTTCTATATATCATATATCAAATCTCAAACGTCAATAATAACATTCATAATATCATAAGCAATAATCTTCATTCACCTACGTTATTCACATTTCCCAATTCCACTTAAAATCATCCATAATCATAGTCATAGTACACTATTACATTCACTCATATATAATGTTTCCCCCATGTTCTCAATGTCATTTATAACATATTTATAATCACAACATGTCAATAATCATGATTCATTCTAAGGTACTACTCAAAATGCCACTATCCTCACATTTATGACCCATATCCTACTTCCTTTCATAATCCAAGTCTTTCAACCTCTCAATACCTTAAACAATATGGAATGATCATAAAACTTACCTTAGATGGTGTAGGAATGAGCTTTAAGTGGAAACACTTCACTTGAGCAAAACCCTAGTTTCACTTCCAATGAGATTTCTTGTCTTGGATGAACCCCAATGAGTTTCTTGCACTTGATCCTCTTGGATTTATTATATGAACCTTTGATTTCCTTTGTATTCTTGAAGATGAAATGTGTGGAACCCTCTAGAAGTCTTGATAGAGATGGAGAAGTGGAAAGAATGAGAAATAAGAGTGGGAACATCATTTTATACTTGAACTTAACTCAGCCCGTTGGGACTTCCACGGACACTTATACGGTCCGTACAACATTATACGGTCCGTATAAGTGACCGTACTTCACCATCAGAGAAACAACATTTCTGTTGGGTGTTATACGGACCGTATAATGTTATACGGACCGTATAAGCGATCGTATAACCCCATTTTTCTGAAATTGTTTCCGTAATTTCGTTTGATCTCCAATCCTTATGGAACCTTCTTAGCACTTGTTTAATACTTCCTTAACTAGATAAGGAGCGTTATAACTTTTCCTCAAGATTTTATTAAATCCTCATTAGCTCGGTACTTTGCAAACCCTTCTTCAAAACATGACTTATGCTTGACATTCTTCAATGAACTTTCTTCTCTTGCCTCAAGTGTCTTTGGAATCTTAATTAGAACCGTTAAGTACTACTTCTTACTTGTAGAAACATCATTTATGCCTCACCCTGCGTTAGTCTATTTAATGTGCAAGGACATGAAATTTTCCGAAGTGTAACAGATTTCTCATATTTTCCTCCAATACCTGCTACAATTTTTTGGCACCTCATACTGCCACCAGTCAACTTCTTTGATATTACTATATTATATAAGAGCAACTGTGAGGACTTTTGTAGTCCTCACAATAATTTCCCAATTTTTTAAAAACTTTTTATGTAAGACCTATTGCTCATGCAATTTGGGATCCTCATTTTGGTCAACCGGCCGTGGAAGCTTTTACTCGAGGGGGTGCTCCCTGGCCCGTTGAATATCGCTTATTCTCGTGTTTATCGGTGGTGGTATACAATCGGTTTACGCACTAATGAAGATCTTTATCTTTGGCGCTCTTTTTCTATTATTTATTTCTGCCATATCCTTAATAGGAGGTTTGTTAAACCTACAACCGAAATGGAAACCGAGCGTTTCCTGGTTCAAAAATGCCGAATCTCGTCTGAATCATCATTTGTCCGGACTCTTTGGCGTAAGTTCCTTGGCTTGGACAGGGCATTTAGTCCATGTTGCTATTCCTGCATCCTTAATTACTTTTATGTCCTAATCTTATTTGTTTAAGTCAATTTTTTTGTTTTTTATTTTTAAAGTCTACTTTTCAAAAGCTATCGAACCTGGGAACTTTTGTAGTCCTCACAATAATTTTCAAATTTTTTTAAAACTTTTTAATTAATTACTTTTAGGTCCTAATCTTATTTATTTAAGTCATTTTTTTTGTTTTTGTTTTTAAAGTCTACTTTTCAAAAGCTATCGAACCTCCTACCTTATTTTTCACGTTCTTTGATTTTCTGATTGGTGCTCGATATCCGCATTTGAGCCCAATTAATCCGATAATTCGCAGACCGCATCGCGCCTATTCGGGGAGCGCTTCCTCCAAAGATTTTTTTCCATATCCATGTTCGAACCCCTAATCCCTAATTAAGAGAGAGCGCTCCATCTCGCACAAGTTAAATTATGTATTTGTCTTAAAAGTTCATTAACTATGTATAGATTATTTATTTAGAACTAAATAACTTGAAAATTAGGATACATAAGTTATAATGTCAAATTAAGTTCCAAATTTGATTTGAATTAAATAATTTCATCAAAATGGAAGTTAAAATATTAAAGGAGTGGAATGAAAATTTTGCTTTCATATAACTATCCACTTGTGGGACTACAATGGGTATATGGTTGTTGTTGTTGTTGTTGTACACTTGTACTAACACAAATTATATTTCTTTAGTTAAAATATCTACTTTTATATCTTGGCGGGCGAGAACATTAAGACGGGCCTCACATAACTAGTATATATATATATATGGTTCACCCACTTCACCTAAAGCTTATCTGCTTTACTTGTTATATTTCATACATACTTTGCCAATGCGGCATCATTCCAGACCACACTATTAGTTATACATAGTCCCCCTTCCTTCTTTCCTCTACATATTATCTTTCATGCTACCAATGGTACCTTGGATGTGTTCACCTTCCCATCCTATAAGTAGTTTCTGCAAGTACTATCACAATGATAACTTTTTAGTACTTTCTTTGGCAATAGAAATATGGATGACCGGTATACATGTAGGTAGAGAAACGCTAAGTTGATCAGCTGTGTTCTCCCTGCATAGGATAATGTTTTAGTGCTCCATGTTTTAATTCTGCATATGATTTTGTCCACCAGGATATCAGAATCACTTACTGATAATTTCCTAGAAGATATAAGTACTCCAAGGTACTTAAAGGGTAAGGTCCCCTTCTGACACCCTGTTAGCTTACATAAATCTTCCATATTCTGCATTGACTTGTTCATACTAAAAATATTTGAATTTGATGCATTGATGGTCAGCCCAGATGCTTGTGAGAATGTTTTTAGGCCCCTTAGCAGTAATAGTACACCTTGAAACTCACCTTTGCAGAACAACAATAGGTCCTCTGCAAAACTGAGATGATTCAGCTTCAGACTTTTGCACTTGGTGTGATATTCAAATCCATCCTGAGTTGCTACCAGTTCCAAGATTCTTGACAGGTATTGCATGCAAATCACAAAAAGCAATTGGGAGACAGGACCACCCTGCCTCAATCACCTCTTCCGAGCTATATCTCCAAGAATGACCATTGATTGCAATTGTATACCTAGTTGTAGTGATGCGTTCCATTATCCATGTATGAATTTTGCTAGAAATTGAAGTGCATATAACATTTCCTTCACAAATTTCCATTCTACCGAGGCATTTATAATCACACAAAAATTATGATACATTTAAGTTGAAAATTTTTAAAACTCTTCATTTCTTTCTTAAAAATTGTGGCTAGTCCACCTATACCAAACAAACTTAAAATGGAAGGCGGAAATAATCTCTAAGCTTTCGAGTATTCATTCCTTCTAATTGCTGCAAGGCGTGAACCATAGCGCAGGTTTAATTTAAGGCACAAACATAGGAAAAGTGTGTTTTGAAGAGCTCATACTTTTGTTGTATATATAATACATGATGTCCATAGGACTTTGTATAGGGTCCCTGTAGGTTGCCGTTAATTTGCTACAGGTCTCTTGGTGGAGGGTGTTTTGGCTTTCGCCCAACTCTGCCACTTTTGTGTAAACATTCTGTTTTATTTATAAAAGGTACACACCACCTTAGACATAAATTATATTCTCTCTGTTTCAAATTATGTGAACCTATAATGATTTGGGAAGTCTATAAGGTGGTTCTTTGATCACATTTTTTTCTAAATTATTTGAATTATAAATTATTATGACTTATACTCCCTCCGTTTCAAAATGTTTTTCTTATTTTTTTAGTCCGTTTAAAAAAGAATGCCTCTTTAGTTTCTTGGCAACTATTTAATTCCAATTGTTCACATGGAATGTTTAAGACCACAAGATCAAAGGACATTTTGGTACATTTTACACATTTTTAATTTAAACCGCAAGATTAGAAAGTCTTATTTTACTTTCTTAAACTTCGTGCCAAGTCAAAACAGGAAAAACATTTTGAAACCGGAGGGATCAGTACTTTTTATGTAGTTTCTAAATAAATAAATTTTATTTTTACAAACTTGAAAAATTGATGTAAAAAATTTACGTTCAAAGTTTATAAAAGTTTGATTTCTCGTCTTTCAAAAAAAGTTCGCATAAATTGAAACGGAGGGGATATGAATAAAGAATTAGACACGTTTTTGTTCTAACTAATTCTACCGTGTGTATGAATCATACTATAACATAAATTATCTTTAGGCAATGCCAGTTGTGCCTCGTTCATCTTATTTAAGATTAAAATATTTGAATTGAAATAAATAAATAAATATATATATATATATATATATATATATATATATATATATAAGTTATTAGTATCTCTAAATCTGAATATTGATAGTTAAATTACTTATGTTCTCAACTTTTAGATGTGTATAATTTATTTTATCTCAAAATTAATACACGTAAAATTTAAATAATATTACAATTTAATATTATATCAATAAAATGTTAAACAAAATCTTAATTTAAATAATTTAGTAAATATAATTTGCTTAAACACGCTCTAAAAGTTGGCGGCAATATATGGCAGCTGGCTTTTTCGTTATAGTCGGCAATGATGATGGTGAGGTGGTAGATGGACGTGGTGCTTATGTGGCAGTGTCTTATACTGATTTGTGGGGGTGACATGTCATGTGGCAGGTGATGGTTATGCCTATGTGGTAATGGTTGGCGACGAAGGTTATCAGTGGTAGTGGCTGGCGATTGTGGTTGGTGGTCCATTTTTACTTGTAATGTATATTAAAAATAGTTTCCATTTTTACTTATCCAGTTTGAAAAATCAAGAGATAATTTATCATTTTATTCCTATTTTACCCATGTTATTAATTGTTGGGTTGAAAACTTCAAAGAATTGTTAGTGGCTGCACAACTTTTAAAGTATGTTTGATTGATTTCAATCATTAGATGACTTAGTAATAATTAGGGCAGTATAGTCGTATTCGGCAAAATACGTGTGCTACCTCTGGATCAATGCCATAATGACACGTGGCATAAGAGATAAGTCAAAGGTGAGTCAGCATGGTTATCACCGGTGGCAATACCATTGTACCGGAGGTAGCGCTAGGCCCGGTTGGTTGTTAGAATAGCTCCGGAGGAGAGCCTAACGGTCTACCTTTACGGGCTGAATCAGGCATTACTTATACTGTGTAAATATGTTTAATGATCGTCTTCATTGCTCATTATGGGTAGGGGTACGATTCATGGAACGTGCACCCCTAGCCTTAAGTACAAATATGGATTGTTAGTCCCATTGGAAGACACCATAAGCAAGATAATATACACAACTCTTACACTTATTTTTTGCTTGATTTTTATGCTATTGTCATCTTCATATTAGTTCCGGAGCACCGGTCTGACCAGAACGACGAAATCTAAGTCAGGGAATTGGCATCTAAAGCCCAGGCTACTTCTTGTTATTTGCTTTATTCACATATATTTACATAAGCTTAATACAAGTTTCCTAATCTTATTGGTCACTTTGATTCGCGTGTCCTTGACCACATCTATAAATTCAACTAAACTGTTTTACGGGTAAATAGTTTGACGCCCACCGTAGGTCCAGGATAGTTGCGGTTGTCACTCTGACAATTGTTTGTCTTACTAATCTTTCTTAAGTTTCGTGCTTGCCTAAGTGTCCGTTCCGTGCTTGCCTAAGTGTCGATTCCAGGTATGACAGGAGCAAATAACAACATGAATGCTCCAGGCCATGTTCCACTGGGACCGGACGGTCAGCCCCTCCAAGTACCTATAATCGATTTGCAACCACCAAACGCGGGAAATTAAACGACAGAAGGGGGACATAACCTCAACACCAATGCAGACGGCGTCCCTACCGATGAACCTACTGCGGAGCCGGTGTAGATCATGTGGGAGCAAAATCACTCAATAATGGAGGAAGTGGAGCAGTTGACGCAGATTGTTGAGGCCTTCACGGGTGTTCCGCCGGGCAGGGTTGCGGCTCCCGGCGTTACGCCTGTGACTGCAACCAATGGGAACGCCGCCGACGGAAGCAGGAAAACCATAGCAAGGATGGAGACGCTTCCGGAAGTGAGTCTACCCCCAATGATTCTTTCCAAGCTGAAGTCAAATGGTTCATGTGAGAAATCACTAGGAAAATAGACCAATCAGCCAAGGAAGCCGAGAAGAATGTGAAGGAGTTCCAAAGGCACCTGAGTCAGATTCTCGGGGCACCCCCAGTTATAGAAGGGCTCGACTTGAAGAAATATAGTCAATGGGCATAGACGCCAGAATTCGCTCCGGAACTGATTCCGAAGAGGTTCAAAATGACTAATATTCCCAAGTACGACGAGACCACAGATCAGCAGGAGCACATTACGGCTTATACCATGGCGGTAAAGGGAAACGATTTGCAGGAGAAGGAAATCGAGTCGGTACTGATCAAGAAATTTGGCGAGACTCTTGCCCGGGGGTCTCTGACCTGGTATTCCCAGCTGCCGGAACACTCAATTACATCATTCGCCATGCTGGCTGATATGCTCATCAAAGCTCATGCCGGTGCAAGAAATGTAAAAACCAGAAAGGCTGATATCTTTCGCATCGCTCAGAGAGAGTCGGAGCGTCTCAGGGATTTTGTCATCCTGTTCCAAAAGGAACAGATGTTGTTACCTGTCGTACCAGACGAGTGGGCAGTGTAGGCTTTCACTAAGGGTCTGAACCCTTTGAGTTCGGATGGTTCCCAAAGGCTCTAGGAGAGCCTTCTCGAGTTTCAAGCTACTGCTTGGGAAGACGTGCATAATCGGTATGAATCCAAGATCCGGGTGGATGATGATTTGCTGGGGTCTCCCTCCACAGATCCCCCCGCAAAGATGGATAGAGGTTTCGGACCAGACCGAAGCTCTTCGAAGAGTTGCTTTCAACCCTATCCACCACCGAAAAAATCCAGTGGCGGATCTGGCTACCGGTCGCTGGAAAAACCCGGTGGAAACAAGAAAGATAATTCTGGGAAGAAAGGACGAGGGCTGCAGCCCAAGAATGGTTCTTCTTCTATCCCCTCGAAGGGGATGGAGTACCCTAAACTCGCAGATTATAGCTTCACTATCAGCGAGTCTCAACTGGTGGACGTGCTGAAGGCCCATCCGTCGTCGCGCCCTCCTAGGCCATTGCGATTAGACCCCAGTACAAGAGATCAGACGTTTTGGTGCGAGTTCTATAGAATCCCCGGGCACAAAACCACTGACTACAGACACCTCCGGGAGGAGATAGCTAATATGCTTGCCAGAGGGCATCTTCGGGAGTATCTTAGTGAAAGGGGAAGGAATAATTACGGTAGAGCCAACCCCGCCGAGGACAAGGATGCACCCAATGTTCCTCCGCACATCATCAATATTATTTTCGACGGATCCATGATCGCCGAAACCCGCTTCACCGCATCCAGAAAGATAAAGATTTCGGTGACTCGAGAAAAGATAACTCGGGAACTCCCAGATGAGGACTTGGTCACTTAGGTGTCACTTTACAGCACAATGATGCTCTGGTCATCACTGCACTTATCAGTCGCTGCCAAGTCAAATGTGTCATGATAGATCTGGGGAGTTCTGCCAATATCCTCTGCTGGAAGGTGGTGGCAGAAATGTGACTTCTTGAGAAAGTAATACCGGCTGCAAAGACACTCTCAGGTTTCAATATGTCCAGCAAAACCACCAAGGGTGAGATTGACTTACCTGTGGAAGCCAGTGAAGTCGTCAAGATGAGAAAATTCTATGTGATTGGCGGCGACGTGCAGTATAACGCTATTTTTGGGAGACCTTGGATCCATGATATGAAAGTTGTCCCCTCAACACTTCATTTGCTGCTCAAATTTCCTACTCCATATGGGATTAGGCAGATTCGATGGGAGCAGCCGGCTTCGAGATAAATGTTCACAATCGAGGAATTTGTAGCAGTGAAAAGCTCAATCAGACCTATCCCATAGAAATTACAGGATCCGGGTCCAGCACCAAATGCAGCTCACCAGGTTCTGACGGAGAGCAGGGACGATGTGAGGTTGGAGGAAATTGAAGATGACTACGGGGTCCCAAGATATTTCTAGCCACCTGACGATTCTGATGCTACAAAATCCACGACTGAGAATCTTGAGCAGATTACAGTGCATCCGGATCTACCGGAACGAAAGGTATACCTGGGCACGGGGTTAACCCCGAAGCTCATGAAAATAATAATTAATTATTTAAGGGATAACAATGTCTGCTTTTCTTGGTCCCATAAGGATATGACAGATATTCCCTCGGATATGGCAACCCACAAGATCGGGTTAGACCTTAGCTTCCCACCGGTGCGCCAGAAGAAGCGTCCCATAGCTGAAGTCCGAAATAGGTTTGTCAAGGAAGAGGTAACTTGTTTGTTAAATATCGGATCCATACGAGAAGTCAAATATCCAGACTAGCTCACAAACGTAGTTGTAGTGCCAAAGAAGGGCAATAAATTTAGGATGTGCATAAATTTTAAAGATCTGAATAAAGAGTGTCCGAAGGATTCATTTTCGCTTCCGAGCATCGATCAGATGATCGATGCCACAGCCGGTCATGAGGTAATGAGTTTTCTTGATGCTTACTCCGGGTATAACCAGATAAGGATGCACCCGGAGGATCAAGAGAAAACTTCCTTCATAATTAATTTTGGTACGTATTATTATAACATAATGCCTTTCGATTTAAAGAATGTTGGAGCCACTTATCAGAGGCTCGTAAATAAAATGTTTGAACAGCAAATAGGCAAAACCATGGAAGTCTATATAGATGACATATTAGTTAAGAGTCTCTGCACCAGGGACTATATAAGTCATTTACAGGAAACATTTGCAATCCTGAGATAGTACAACATGAAGCTGAACCCGAAGAAATGTGCATTCGGAGTTGGATTCGGAAAGTTCTTGGGTTTCCTTATCTCTCAAAGGGGAATTAAAGTAAACCCAGAGAAGATAAAGGCTATCGAGGACATTTCGGATACGCTGGAGGATGTAAAAGCTGTACAACGGTTAACTGGTCGCATAGTCGCCCTTAGCAGGTTTATATCCAGGTTTTCAGAGAAGTGCCACAAATTATTTTCTTTGCTAAAAAAGAAGAATGATTTCAAGTAGACGCCGAAGTGTCAACAGGCGCTTTGGGATCTCAAAGCGTACATGTCCTCCCCTCCGCTCATGTCCAAGCCAAAAGACAAAGAGCTTTTGTTGGTTTATCTGGCTGTCTCAGAGGTAGCGGTAAGTGCAATTCTTATACGAGAAGATCAAGGTACACAATTTCCTATTTATTAGGTAGGTCGAGTTATTTTTGGAGCCGAAACTCGGTACCCTCTCTTGGAAAGGCTGGCTTTCACCTTAGTAATGGCATCCCGGAAGCTCCGGCCTTATTTCCAATGCCACCTGATTACAGTTGTAACCACGTTCCCTTTAAGGAACTTGCTCCATAAGCCCGAATTGTTAGGGCGATGGGCAAAATGGGCGGTGGAATTAAGTGAATTTGATATAGAATACAGCCCCTGTACTGCGATCCAATCCCAGGTCCTAGGGGACTTTGTGGTGGATTTTAGTCTGGTTATGGTCCCCTAAGCTCAGAAGGAAGCTTCCTTAGTTCAGGGGCCTGCATCCGGAGTTTGGACGCTCTACACGGATAGGGCGCCCAACATGAAAGGAACGGGCCTAGGGGTGGTGCTCCATACCCCGACAGGAGATATCTTGAGGCAAGTAATCAATGCCGTGCCTCTAACTAACAATGAACTGAAGTATGAAGCTTTGATTCCAGGTCTTAAGCTAGCCCGAGGACTAGGTTCGAAAGTCATCGAGGCAAAGTGTGACTCCCTACTGGCGGTAAATCAAATGCACGAAGTGTTTGAGGACAAAGAAGAGCACATGTTGAAATACTTGGAGAAGATGTTAAAATTGCTTGCCCAGTTTCAGCATTGGATGGTGGTGCACGTACCTAGAGAAGAAAACGTAGAAGCTATTTCATAGCCAACTTAGGCCCTTCCATAGAGTCAACGGGACCAAACTCAGAGTCAGTGGTCTAGCTACTACACTCGGCACTGGATCAGTCTGGTTATGACAGAATTAATTCCACGAGCCTAGTTTGTGACTGGCGGAATGAATTCCTGGCCTACCTCAATCATGGGAAGTTACCAGAGGATTCAAAGGCTTCTCAGACTTTACAAAATAAAGTGGCTCGGTACTATGTTGTTGATGGCCTACTTCACCGCAAGTGTTTCTTTGGCCCGACGGCAAGATCTATAGGACACAAGAGTCAGACTATGTCATGCGAGAGATTCACGGAGGCATTTGTGGTAACCATTCTAGCATGGAGTCGCTCACTAAGAAGTTGCTCCGGGCTGGGTATTACTGGCCTCAAATGGAAAAGGATACTAAGGCATTCGTCCGAAAATACGATAAGGGTCAGCAGTATGTGCAAATTTTATATCAACCAGCTGAAGAGCTACATCCGGTTATCTAGCTTTGGCCATTCATGAAATGGGGGATGGACATAGTTGGACCGTTGCCGCAGGACCTAGTCAGGTATGGTTCGTGCTAATGGTGACCAACTATTTTTCTAAATTAGTCGAGGCAGCAGCTTATAAGAAGGTCCGAGAAAAGAAGGCGATCGACTTTATTTGGCTCATACAATCTGCCGGTTCGGTATCCCAAAAGAGATCACTTGTGACAACAGCCCTCAGTTTATTAGAGCCAAGGTCACGAAGTTCCTCGAGGATTTGAACATTAAGAGAATCACCTCCTCTCCATATCATCCCAGTGGAAATGGCCAGGCGGAATCAATAAACAAGACGGTTATCTAAAATTTGAAGAAGAAGCTGGAGGATGCCAAAAGAGCATGGCCGTCAAAATTATCGGAGGCGCTGTGGGCTTATAGAACTACGGTCAAATCCAGTATTGGTGAAACTCCTTCTCCCTCGTGTACGGGGTGGAGGCGTTGATTCTGGTAGAAGTCGGAGCTCCCAGTTCAAGGTATAATCGGGCGCAAGAACAATCCAACACTGAAGTAATGCTGGTACAATTTGATTTATTAGAGGAATATAGAGCCCGCCCATACGTTCAGATGGTCGCACAAAAGCAACGGATGGAGCGTTACGACAATCATCGCACCAACCTCCGGCACTTTATAGTCGGGGACTTAGTACTCCGGAAGGTGAACCAAAGTACTCAAGACGCAAATACAGGTAAGCTAGGTTCAAATTGGGAAGGCTCGTACAAAGTAATCGGCATTGCCGGTAAAGGGCCATAGAACCTGGAGAACGGCGATGGCAATCAAGTCTCGAGTATCTGGCATGTTAGCTCCCTCAAAAGGTATTATGCTTAGCCGGGAAACTGTGGCCAGTGGGACTGCACTCTTTTTTCCTTTGATCAGTTTTTGTCCCAAGTGGATTTATCCGACAAGGTTTTTAACGAAGCAGCGCCGTTTGGTTGTTACAAGGTTATCCCGGGGGCATTACACTGTGTTTAGAAGGAACCTAATTCTTTACTTCCAAACACCGTATATATATATATATATATATATATATATATATATATATATATATATATATATATATATATATATATATATATATACTATATATATATAAGGGAGAATCAAATGGGTTTTGTCGTCCCCGATTACATCTCAACCATTTGGTTGGGTTATTTACTAACTACAAGGATTTGCATTTGGCTAGAATTGGAATTTAGCTATGCATTTGTTGTTGTACATTATTTTGTGAAAGTTGGACTATTTGACTCTAACGATTCTTGGGGATTAGGTTTGCCACGTGGTTGTTGCTTGCTTTTCCCCGCAATTTTTTTACTTTTGCTACCACTCCCTTTCTCAAGACATTTTCACATGTGGCTTTGTAATTGGTCAATAGTGGAGTAGTACCTATTTGTGATTATTGTTTTTTTAGCTCCTTAGATATTTTTTACACTTTCATCTCAAAATATTTGTCACGTTTCACTTATCGATGGTCAAGTTACATAAATTTTAATCAATATATCTTTTTTTTAAATCACTATATTGATACTATTTCCATGTAATTCTCGAATATCTCAATTTTAATTTTAAAATATTAAATTAATCTAATTTAATTTAGCTCTAAAAATTAGTCAAATTACCTTTCAAAAAATGAAATGTGACAAATATTTTTAGGCGAGGGTAGTTTATTATTTGTCCTATACATTCTGGTTAAGTTTAAGCAACTTTGGAGCCAATTTTTTTTTTTTTTAACAACTGCAACATTTATTAGGTCTTATTATATTTTTTATCTTTAAACTTTCCATATTTTGTGTCTTTCGTGAGCTCATACGTGCTTATAAAGTCCTAAAATTATTTTTAGGTATAGTTTTAAAATATTTTACTTTATTTACTTTAATTATTATTTATTAATATTCTTGTAAGACCATTAGGTTAATTTGTATAAAACTCAAAACTAAAGTAATAAATATTGTAGTATAAATTCAGAGTTATTGAAAGAATTTATTGTGTTAGATGATTCTAGAGAAAGGATGAGTACTTGCTAATACAGGTGAGAATAAAATACATCATTAAAATCATAAATGGGTTTAAGATAAGCACAAAATGAGTTTGAAGCAGGGTAAAGTTAGGGAGTCGGCGAGTTTGATCAGATCTGGCAACTTTGATTAAAACTCTATGTTTGTCTTAAAAATTCATCGGTGATGTATTGATTGTTAATATAGAACCGAATAACTTGAAAAGATTAGAATTCAGAACACAGAAACTTCAAAGCCTGATTCCTAATCGGATTGATTGAAGTAAATAGTTTCAACAATGAAAGTTAAAATGTTAAAAGGATTGAATTGAAAGTCTTGCTTTTATATATTACAAATTTACTTATTTGAAATTTTATTATTATACAGTAAAAAGTGTAACACAAATTATATTTCTTTAATTAAAATGTCTGCTTTTACATCATGAGTTTGGGCCCGGGCTTAGCACGGGCCTGATGAAACTAGTATATATATATATGCTTAAGAAAGTATGTCCTGGCTACAGCCAGAAAGGCAGAAATCAAAACCAACCGGGGACTGTTCGGCCAAAGCAATCACATACGTGTAATCAAACTGACCACACTAGATGGTGGCTGTATTCCCATAACTCAAGTGAAAGTTAAGTGGATCAGTAAAGGCTTCCTCTATTTCGTAAATCAAGTGAAAATTAAAGGGAATAAATGAAAAATTTTCCTTTCATGAATAATCTTTGCCATGGTAAGAAAATACATTAAATGGATGCAATTTACGATATACCGAAAAATCCTCTGCCAAAGCGAATCGGAGACGTCCTTTTCTAAGCACCGAGAAATAAGGGCCCTCTCTTATAACAATAAAACTTCTCATAAGGAAGATTAAGTTCGGAAACCATAGCAACCGAACAAGAACTGTTCCGACATAATAATTGGAGTTGCTATAGTCTAACCCCTACAAGGGACAAAAGTTAGAAAACAAAGTGATTTGCAACCTAAAGACTCAAGGGCAACAACATGTGAGCCTGGTCTTCAAGGTTTAGGAATTGCGAATTCGCGCTTCTTGTTATTTGAATAGCTAAAAGAGTAAGAGAGATAAAGCATGAATTAAGCCTGCAAAACATTGGAGCATCTATTATAAAGTCTCTCCAGGCTCGCAAGGCCTGAAGGCAAAAGATAATTACAAAGCTTGCAAAAAGAACCAGTATGGTCCGCCAAGGTTTTTTTGAGTTCAAACAAAAAATTAAAAAGTTGCAAAGGCTAAAGTCCTATGGGGCTGAAGTTAGAAGCTGAGGAGACCCAGAAGCATCTGGAGGCGCAGCAGAAGGATCGAGATTCACCGCCGATAAAAGAGCTTGGCCAGCTGCCGGCACATTTTCATCGACGTCCTCCTTATCAATAGAGGCATCGTCTTTATCTCTCTCGTCTTGGTGCCCTTCTTCAGGGGACTCTACCGACTTCTGTTCTAACAGGAGGGCCTTTTCAATCTCAGCTCTGATATCACCAATACACCTATCTCTTATAGCTTCTAGGGTTTCCCTTCTCATTTGATAGGAGCTCCGGATCATGGCGAGGTTGTGGCTGTGAACGATAGACTGAAATTTGGCCTCGGCCATGTCAGCAGCTAAGGTCAGGTCAGTACTTTGGCTTCGGAATACCGCCATGGATGCCGAGAGCTTAAAATTGTCATCCCAGTGCTCAAGATTCTGGGCCTGGACCATAGCCAATAGCCCCTTCAGCTTTTCATTCTCACTGTGAATGACTGCAAGCTCGGTGTTCTTTGCTTCAGTAAGGCCCTCCAGGGAGCGCACATCCACTTCAATTACGGACACCCGGATCGTCATCTCAGCAACGGTTTCGGTGGCCATGCTCCACCTCTTTTTCCAGTCATCAGCTCTATTTTGCGTAAATGGTTGCTTGTTCACAGAAAACTTTCTTTTCCGCCTCAATCTGACCAAGTTGGGCTTCTAATTCTGTTACCCGAGCCAGCTTCGCCTCAGTAGGAAGCATCCTCTCCACAGCCGGGTCCCTTTCCTGAGCAAGGGAAGCTTTCTCCCCAATCATCCTCTGTAATTCTTCATTTCAGAGGAAGTTGGCCTGCACCAGTTAACGAGATTCAGATTATACTCTAATCAAGCAAAGAACAATAAAAAATTATGAAACTTCTATTACCCGGGCTGCGGCGTGGTTGCCAGCATTTATGAGACATTCCGACGAGCCCTCCCGAGTCTTCATCTGGTCTATCTCTGAGGCCACTTATTTCATATAGTTTGCAACGCCCACTGGGTGGGACAGAAGGAGACACTCGGCAGAGACCTGGAAGTTGACCTGCCTGAATTCATTCAGCTCGCTGGCCGTGGCAGGGTAGCACTCCCGAACAGAGGGACTTTCGATTTCAAGGCAGCGGCAGTGGGAGTAGGTACCACGGGGATGCGGGGAACCGGTATGGCAGAAGAAGTGGAGGCTGGCATTTACAAGTCAAAAGCCCCGAATCCTATCGGCCCAAAAGTGGACTGTGTTGTCGAAGTTCCACGCTCGGCAGCCACCATTTCAGCCCATAATGCGGGCTCGCCCCCGACAGCAGCATCCGAAATTCTAATCCCGCCAACTCTCCCTGAGAGGGGCTGTTTACTTTCATCTGGACCATCTAGATGAACGATTAGGGTAATACCGGCATCTCCGGTGATTTGTTTGGGGCTTGAGGGATGGATTGTATCGGCTCCTTCCAGGCCTTTGTTTAGTCTTCTCTTGGTCCATTTAACCCCAGACTAGCGGCTAGAAGAGCTTTTCTGCCTAGTGCATTTGTGCTCCTGGATTTGGTCGATCAATTGAAGGGCCGCAGAAGCGTCACCCAGGGCTTCTGTAAGCGGAGCTGATGGAGTTGACTTGGGCAGATCTGAAGTAGCGGAGTAAAACATGAGGATATTGAAATTCGAGCAATGTCGAAGATTGCAAAGGATATAAGAGGAACCTTACCATGGTAACTCAGAATCCAATGCCAGTCTTCTGACATAATTTTCCACATGCGAATTTCAGGAGTGGAAACATCCAGTATGCTCTAGATCCAGGCTTCAAGATCTTCAATCTCTGAAGGTTCCCAGGCCGTAGCTGAGAAGAGAAAGTAAGTTAGGATCAGAAGCAAAGTCGTGCACCTTGAAACAAAAAAGAGGTCGCAAACTTACGAGCAGCATTCCATATCTCTGGTATGGGGCGGCCACCGGGTGGAAGCAAATCGGCGGTGGCGATGATCACGAAACACTCTGGCCATCCTCTGCCATGATCGTCATCGAGGTTGGTCAGCAATGATTTGCTTCTCCTCCTGGTGAGCTTTATTATCCCCCCGGAAGATCCTCAGAGAGTACACTCATATCAAATGGGCCAGGGAGAATCCTACGTGGTCCTGGTCCATAAAATATCGGATGTTCGCCACCGCCCATGTAGACAATAAAATTCTCGTCGAGAAAATAATAATCAAGACAGGAAAATATCACAACAATCTTTGTATTTGATTTCAGAATATGAGTGTTACAATCTCTATGATTCCTCTAATTCGTCTTTTCAACAATAAATTCAAGGGCTTTTAAGCTTGATCTTGAACTGATGGATTTGATCTTGACTTGTACTTAAATTCAAGGGCTTTTGAGCTTGGTCTTGAATCTTCGTCTGGATCTCTAGAACTTCTAGAGAAATACTTGAGTGCTTGAATGCTTTCGACTTGTAGAAATATACGGCGTTTGATCCATGAGCTCTCCTGCGGCTTCTTGTTAGAATTTCTGTCCTTTTCCTGAATTATGAGACCCCTATTTATAGTTATAGGATGGAGGAGTTGTGATAAGGATAGGCTTCTTTCGACCAATCAGATTTAAGCTGACATGCCGATATTTGATTGGCCGGAACATGTCACTTCTACACATGGCGCATCTTCATTGGCTTTTGATTTGACTAGGCATGCTGTATCATTTTGACACATGGGATGACACTATAGGCTCCTTTATTTTACTTGGTGTGCCACGTCATTTGACACGTGGCACCAAAGTGGGCCTCTAGAATAAGATGATGCCTTGGGCTCGGCAAAGTGGGCTCATCATTTGTGGCCCAATTAAATGAACTAGCCCAATAAAATTGGACCATTACTTAAATCCATATTTATTGGACTTAAATACTTAACTCAAGTATTAGCCCACAATTTACTTATTCGGACTACTATATATTGAGTGTAATCTGAATTTCTGGTGGATTAGATTTAATAAAATATCATTGTCCACAAATGCCCCCTACTTCAAGACTTGTCGGACTATGAATTTCGAGGACAAGATTTAAAGTATTTGAGGAAATTATAAACATCCACATGTATTTGTCCTCTCAAAGTGCTCCCTGAGCCATAGTCATTAAGCATCTCATTAAATACTATCAACGTCCATTTTTAACGTATCCAACCGACCAAGGCTATATGCCATTTGCCAAATATGTATGGAATTTCTTCCTCCATGAGTTGGGAAAGTATTTGACTTTAACTGATGGCAACATCATCTATTTTCATGGGGAACAAAATTTAATACCATTTGTTCGGCAATAATTATTCCATGATAGAATTCTTGTCTCATTTGGCCTGTTCATTACATCAGTAATTTTCCCACCGAAGCCATGTGAATTACTAGTAGAACTTGGATGTCAGGCCACAATATTTGTTAGTAGGACTTGGATTTCAGGCAGAATAGGAGTTGAACTAGGATTCCACTACGTCGGTGCTCGCCTAATTCCTTTTGAAGATTAATACTCAGTCCATGTTGGTGTCAAATTGTTTTAGCGGCTTAAAACTTGTTCCCACATTGAAAATCATATCTTCCGTGCTATCTTTCACAGGCTATATAAACCCCTCCATTGTATCAATTGAGAAACAATGAGCGACGTGTTTATAAGCTAACACGAAGGTGATTTTCTTCCTCCTTTTCTTTTGTGTGTTCTTTTGTGTCGTTCATTTCTCTTTTTTTTTTTTTTTTTTTTTGAGTAGGTCTAAATGACAATGATGAGTTCTTGTTCAAGGGGATGACCCATGCATGAAGAAGGCAATCTTAAGGCGCAAAGGGATGAAGAAGGTAATCTTAAGGCACAAAAGGATGGATACTCGTCCCCGCCTTAAGAACGGTAAGGTAATCTTACGGCGCAAAGTGATGGATTTTCGTCCCCGCCCTAAGACAGGTAAGGTAATCTTACGGCGCAAAGGGATGGACACTCGTTTCTGCCTTAAGAACGGTAAGGTAACCTTACGGCGCAAAGATATGGACACTCGTCCCCACCTTAAGAAAGGTAAGGTAATCTTACAGCGCAAAGGGATGGAAACTCGTCCCCGCCTTAAGAACGGTAAGGTAATCTTACGGCGCAAAGGGATGGATACTCATCCCCGCCCTAAGAACGGTAAGCTTGGGAAGCCTTGGAGGATTTGAAGACTTCAACTTGCAGTTATAGAAGATTTGAGACTTCATCTTGCGGACTTGGAGGATTTAAAGACTTCAACTTGAAAACATGGTAGATCTGAGGTTTCAACCTGCTGACTTCGTTGATCCGAGACTTCAACTTGCAGACTTGGCATATTTAAAGACTTTGACTTATAGATGTGGTAGATTTGAAACATCAACTTAAAGATTCAGAGAAATTGAAGGCTTCAAATTGCAGTCTTGGTAGATTTGAGACTTTCAGCCCGCAGACTTGCTAAATTTTAAGATTTCAACTTGCAGACATGGTGGATTTGAAATTTCAACTTGAAGGCTTGCTGTATTTTTAGACTTCAACTTGCTAAGAGATTACAGTCATCCTGTTGAAGAAACCCATGGAAATGGAGATTTGCCCCCATTGAACCATCAGAATTTGGTGAAGGTTCGAATTTCAATGAAAGGACGCTTGTATATATGATCTGCATGTGCATGGTCAGGCAGAGTTCACTTCATCATACTTCACTTGAACAACACATAGAATGATGTATTTTTTTTTAACTCATGAGACTAAGCCTAGAATAAAACTCTAAGCGGCCTACGTACCTCGGTAAAGAGGATCAAGTCATTCCGTTGTTCAGAAAAATGAGTTTTTTTTTTGTGTCTTAACTTTTGCCTAGGCCGCCCACGCAATGTTTTCAACCTAGCGGACATTTTTTTTTGTGTCCTAACTTTTGCCTAGGCCGCCTCTTGCGAGATTTTCAACTTAGCGGATATTTTTTTTTTGCGTCCTAACTTTTGCCTAGGCCGCCCCTTGCGAGGTTTTCAACCTAGCGGACATTTTTTTTTTGTGTCCTAACTTTTGCCTAGGCCGCCTCTTGCGAGATTTTCAACCTAGTGGACATTTTTTTTTGGGCCGTGCACAGTTTATACTCTTGTGGGCCAGGAGTTACATGCAGTTTATGCTCGTGCCTTAAGGAGCATTGTATTGCTTCAAGGATAGTACTTCTTCAAGAACTTTGCGTTGATAGGACCGATCCTCAAGCCATCCGCATCAATAAGATTGTAAGCGCCACTTGAATATGCTTCTTGTACGACATATAACCCATCCCATTTTGAGGTGAATTTGCCCCCAGACTTATGGAAAACGATGATGGGTCTTCTTACTGCAAGGGCTTGATCTCCCACTTGGAAGGACCTCAAGCGAACCTTTTTGTTGAAGGCACGAGATAGACGGGCTTGATAACGTTCAAGATTTTGTTGAGCCTCCAACCTTTTCTCATCAAGTGCTTCTAACTCGCAACACACAACCAGCATTTTTCCTCTTCGGTGAGCCCTTCTTGAATAGCAAGTCATAAAGAAGGTATTTGGTGCTCAAGTGGTAGGGATCTGTCAGCTCCATAAGCAAGCGAGTATGGGGTTGCTTGCATTGATGTGCGATAAGTCGTCCTATATGCCCACAAAGCTTCTTCCATTCGTTCATACCAATCTCGTTTGGACATGGAGACAACCTTCTTCAACAAGTTACACAATCTTGAATGTGCTTCTTGCAAAGCTTGGACTGCTTCATCCTCCCCCAAACATCGCAAGAGTATCCCCTTAAAAGATTTTCTATATAAGGTATCCTTGTAGTAAAGGAATCGAGGTGCACGACAATGAATCTCAGTTCTTCTTCTTGAGCCTTCTGGCAGTATCCCATAACTTAAGTAGTCAATGATGGGTTGTCGCAAGTCTTCCTTTGCAGCTTCAGGAACAGCTACGAGATGCTCAAGCTCACTTTTCGCGCTTTCGTCCTCATTTAGTGGAGGTACTACCCATTTTTGGCAGATAGTCACTTGAGTTTGATCTGGCAGAGTTAGTGTTGAAGCTAGAGCAAGTAAAGCCTCGGCTTTCTTATTTTCCTTCCTTGGAACGTGCTGAAGAGTCACATCACCAAGTCATCCTATCAACTTCTGAGCATAACTATGATAGGGGAGTAATTCAGGCTTCCTGACTTCATAACTTCCCAGGAGTTGATTGATCACCAACTGAGAGTCACCAAACACTTGTAACTGCAACTGCTTCACGTCGACTGCCATTTCAAGTCCAGGTATTAGTGCTTGGTATTCAGCGATATTGTTGGAGCAACATTGTATCAAAGTAAAGGAGTATGGTAGAACTTCTCCTTGCGGAGTAACAAACACCACACCGGCCTGACTCATCACGTTGTGTAGCACCATCAAAGCACATTTTCCACGGAAGTTGAATTTCAACAACCATTGCATCTTCATCGGGAAGTTCATCGGTTAGCTCCCAATTATCGGGTATCGTGTGATCCACCAAGAAGTCCGCCAATGCCTGTCCTTTTACAGCCTTTTGAGGGATGTATGTGATCTCAAATTGTTAAAACTGGAGGTACCACCTTGCTAGTCAATCACTGAGGACTAGTTTTGACATCACAAGCTTAATGGGATTTGCCCTGGAAATAAGATGAACACTATGAGCTTGAAAGTAGTGCTTCAACTTTTGAATCGAGAAGACTAAAGCCAAACACAACTTTTCAATTGGCGTGTAATTCAGCTCATTTGGTGTCATCATTCTGCTCAAGTAGTAAAGAGAATTTTCTTTCCCTTCACTATTCTCTTGGGCCAAGAACGCTCCAACCGACCTTTCTTATGCTGAAATGTATAGTATCAATGGTTTTCCAGGCACAGGGGCTGCTAAAACTGGAGGCTTTATCAAATATGACTTGATATTCTCGAAAGCATTAGTACATGCTTCGTCCTACTTGAAAGGGGCGCCTTTCTTCATGAGACGACTGAATGGTTGGCACCTTCCAGCTAAATTTGAAATGAATCTCTTAATGTATGCTAGCTTCCCTTGCAGACTTTTTAACTCGTGAATATTTCGAGGCTTGGGCATTTTCAAAATCGCATCAACTTTGGCTTGATCAATTTCAATCCCTCGATGTCGAACAATGAAACCAAGGAATTTTCCAGAAGTAACTCCAAAGGCACATTTCAATGGATTCATTCAAAGTTAATATCTCCGAAGTCGCTCGAACACCATTCTCAGATCTTGCAAATGGTCGCTCCTCTTTCTTGATTTTACCACCAAGTCATCCACATAGCATTCAACATTTTTATTGAGCAAATCATCAAAGATATTTGGCATAGCCCTTTCATATGTGGCACCAGCATTTTTCAAACCTAAAGGCATCACTTTGTAACAATAAATACCCTTGGGTGTACAAAATGCAGCAAGCTCTTCATCTTTCGGCGCCATGCGAATTTGGTTATAGCCGGATGAACCGTCCATGAAAGACATCGCCTCGTAACCAGTGGTAGCATTAATCATCAATTCTGGGATGGGAAGCGAGAAATCATCTTTAGGGCATTCGTTGTTAAGATCCCTGAAGTCAACACAAACTCAAATTTGGCCGATTCTTTTTCACGGGAACGATACTCGAAATCCATGTCGGATATTTAACTTCACGAATAAAGCTAGCTTCAATGAGTTTGTTGACTTCATTTTCGATCGAAGGAACCAAATCTGGTCTGAAATGCCTTTGGGCACCTTAACAGGACGGGCATCATTCTTGACCGCCAGATGATGGACTGCTACTTTGGGATTTAATCCAGGCATCTCTTTATAACTCCAAGCAAAAACATCCCTATATTCTTTGAGTATTTTCATGTAAGTGTCTTCTTCATCACCTGTTAGAAAAGCACTTAGGTAGGTGGGCCTTGGGCCTTCATCGTATGCCAAGATTAACTTCTTTCAAAGAGTCTACTGTGGTCTTCACCCCTTCTTCAAGTTCTGGAGGAGCATCTCTGGCATCTTCATCCTCTCGAGGATCACCATCATTGAAAGATATGTGGTAACACGAGGAGATGTCTTCTCGGCAACCTCCATCTGAAATGAAGTATCTTGATCACTTTGGGCAGTAATATGATATGAAGAACCTACACTTTCCTCATCTTCATCACTGTTATACCCCGCGTTTTTATAGCATAAGTATGACATGTGCCTCATCGTAGTAATGGAGTGTCGGAGACGTCCCATGATGTTTTGAAAGGCACAAACCATGGAAAGTACGTAACAACGAAGAAAAAGGGTGAATTACGACCTCGTAAGTCGTAATCGGGAAAGAGTATTTTGAAACACGAGAACATGGCCGTCATTAGGATAATGAATGACAAATATCATGTATGGAGAGTTTCGGATTATTTCGAGATCGAGTAGAGTGAAGAAAATAAGCTCGAAGAAAATTTGGGAAATGCTGGGCGAATTTTTAGTCAACTTTGGAGGCGCATATCTCATAGTATATGTGGAGTTTTAAGGTGTTTTAAAAGCCAAAAATGAAGTTCATCGAGTCTAGTTTGTAATGCAACAAACCGTTCATTGATAGGACATCGGAGTAGAGAATTATAGATGTTACAAAATGAACTGTCGACGCAGAAACAGCATTCTGCGATGCGATTCGCTACGATCTTAGCTACACAACTGCTACAGATCATGTAGCTACGGTGAAACCGACTTTGGCATTTTTTTTAAAGGGACGAAACCTCATTTTTTCAAAGACAAAAATGTTCCAAAAATTTCCGGAAAATTCAGCCCTTTAAGGGGCTCTTGTGACCCTCTCCCTTCCTTTCTACATAATTAAATTGAGGGATTTCATGGCTAATTGAAGGAAAAAGATGGAGATCACAACAGCCATGGCAACTCACGGCCATGGCTGTTCTTGAAGAGGTTATATGTTGACTTTAAGAGCTTGGTTTCTAAGGTAAGATTCCATTCCCTTTTCCATGTTTTGGAAATGATTAATCTTGGTATGAATTGGTGGATGTGGAATTGAATGCAAAAAAATTGTGTGGGTTGATGTTGAAGCTTTTTTTGGGCCGTGGGGGCTATTTTAAGCTAGAGGTTGTGAGCAAATTTTAATTAGTATTGTTGTTGTTGTTGTTGTCATGAATCAAATGATGAAAGTAAAGGGAATTTGATGATTAGAGATGAAGTTGTATTTGTTTAGTGGGTTTGTTCTTTGCTGAATTGAGGGATTAAGGATTGAGATAATGTGTTATGTTGTTGATCTCGTGTAATTGGTGGACTAAGTGTCATTAAAACTTGTATTGTGTTGATTGTAATTGACGGGCTGTTTTAGAAGCTAATGTGATTTTAATATAGTTTCTTGTATTTATGAGAATGATGTTGTTAACGTGTGGATTGTTGGTATAGTTCATGAATTTGGAAGAGAGGAATGTGTTGTTGTTGTTCTTATTGAGTTTGGGGAGGTTTCGGGTGGAGTAGTACATTGGTTGGGTTGTTTTGAATATTGTGCGGATTGTTGGAAATGTTCTTGAATCTTGTTTGAATGGTTTCGGATTAGTACTTGAATGTATGAGCATTGGCGTTGGCTTGATTGTAGGTGGTTGAGTTGAATGTAAATGAAATGTTGTCGAATTATGTAGAAAAGAGTTACTAACGTTAGAATGCGTTTTGAATTGATTATTGATGTTGTTAGTATGGTTGTTGGTATTGTTGTTGATGATTTGACCGAGTTGAATTCTCGGGGTTGTTGAATTTATAGGGGAAATGCTGCCCGAATTTCTGTAGATAAAGTGTTAGTTTGGGATTGAATTCCTAAGTACCTATAACTAATGTTAGTATCAAATGATGTTGTTGTAGATCTTGGGAAGCCCGAGACTTGAGTTTGGATTAGCTTAGGAAGCGGACGAGGTATGTAAAGCCTAACCTTTCTTTCTTTTGGCATGTCTTAGACGTAAGTAAGATATGATACGAACCTTGGGGAAATCCTATTCTTGAGATCCGAGCATGTCTACGATTCTTATTCACTTCTTAATGTTGGCATTCTTAATGTAGTCGAACAATGGTCCTTATGTCCTTGGTATGATTGGATTTCAAATGTTGCATAAAAGTTTTTTTGTTCTTAAAGGATTCTATGTCGAATAAGGTCCCTAACTTTCATAGACGGGCTCGGATCGCTTCGATATGTTCGTAGAAGATTCCATAACGAGTAATGCCCGTAACTTTCATAGACGGGCTCGGATCGCTTCGATATGTTCGTAGAAGATTCCATAACGAGTAATGCCCGTAACTTTCATGGGCGGGCTCGGATTGGTATGATACATGTCTACGATCCCTAAGATCCGCCTTAACATAGTTCTAGTGGCATTTAGCACGAACTTAATATGGCTATCATCCCGACCCCCGAGTATGGTTAGTCTACTTATCTATTGAGTCTGTAATGATGATTTATTTGCATATGGTTACTCACGACTCTGCTCGTGCATTCCGTTGTTACATCTTTCGCCGAGTCCCGGGCCGGTTATGTCATCGTGCGCACTATGTTATATTTCGGAGTATGGTGTGTTATGGTTCACCGAGTCCCTCGCTAGAGGACCGGGTATCGTATTTATATGCTGGTGTTATGATGTGTTTTGGCGTTATGATGTGTTATAGAGATATGCTGGGTTACGGAGATATGAAATCTTCTGGAGTATGATGTGTTATGGCGCCAGATGACGGGGTGGCGACCATGTTCCCTGAGCCCCATGCATGATTTGTGTCTCAAAATGTAAATATTTTGGTATTGGATATTGTACTTATTTTACGTACTTCTTGTTCGGTTATGATCCTATTCTTGTACTTCATGCTTTATATACTCGGTATATTCCGTCTTGGCCCCGCTTTCTTCGGGGGCGCGCGTTTCGTACCATGAGTACGACGCCCACTTTGGTGATCCGCCAGCTTAGGATATCTACTCTGCTATCTTGGAGTGCTCCTTTGTTCCGGAGCCTACATTTTGGTACAAACTCTTCCGTTGTATATGCATATGATTATTCAGGGGGGGGGTACGGCGGGGCCCCGTCCGGCATATGATTACTGTGGTTACTCTTGGGGGGTACGTAGACATACGTGTGGGTTGTGATTAGTTACCGTTCGGTTGTGTTTGCTTGATTTATGTTTTGGGGCGGTCCCGTTCGCCGTGGCGACCTTGTCGGCTTGCGTTTGTATATATTTTGGGACGTTGTGCTTTATGATAGCCTTGCTGGCTTCTGTGATATATATTTGTACATGCGACACTTTGGAGACGACGTCTGACCTTTGTATATGTATAAGCTATTTGTATGCTGATTCTGGTTAAGGGGTGTGTACGAGTGTCCAGCTCGGGCACTAGTCACGGCCTACGGGGTTGGGTCGTGACAGTCACGCTCCTTGGTATACACCACAGTGTGAGACTTTGCTTTTAGCACCTCCCCACATGAAACCACAAGGTTTGTTTGTCGCCTCTTCTAGAAGGAATCAAACTTTGTATATCCTTCTGGGTTCTAGGCAAAGCGAGCGTTTTAATGCTTTGATAATCTCTGTGGAACTTGTTCTTCCTTTTCTTCTTCGGCTTGACGCCACTAATCTCTCGAATACGAAGTTTTTGTGGCGGACTTTCCCGAGACGATCAAACACCGAAGGCCTTTTGTTGGAAGCAACAGACTTATTTTCCACAGTGATGTAGTTGGTACTTGCCCTTCTTATAGATATGTGAACTGGCGGAGGTTTTTTGTATCCCAAACCTTCGCGTGATTGCATCATGGTAGCTTCTGATGAAAGTTTCCCTAACTTTGATGGCTCGTTGGGGTTGTACCCAGCTTTGACAAATAACTTGTAAGCATTTGGATCAAAGCCTTCATTTGTACGTTTTGTAGGGAGTGCCATATTTTGCGATGAATTCTGAGCCACGAAGTCTCCAAGTAGCTTTGAGGACAAATTTATCGCGTCAATTCGTCTGATAGGAAGAGTTAGCCCCCCTAGCACATTTCCTTGAGCTTCAATGGTTGACCTTCCTCTTTCTTCAACCTTGGAACATAGCAGAGCACAAGAGTTGTCTTCTTCTTCTTCTTCAAAGACACGATGTTTCCTTTATTCGGGCTGGAGTGCGGTACCTCAGCACTAACTTTAACTTTTCCAATAGTCTCATCAGCTCATTAGTTACGATCTTATTACTCTTGGTAGTTGTGATGTCATCTACTTTTACTTCTCTCACAATGTAGTTCTTCAAGTAGAACTTCGCATCGACGAAGTGTGACTCTACTTCAGTAAATGGCTTATCATCAGCAACTATCTTCTTTTCAACGCTGCCTTCGAGATACTTCAAACATTGATAGTAGGAGGATGGGACAACTTTGTTCTCGTGTATCCATGGCCTGCCAAGCAACATATTGTACGAAGTCTTTGCGTTGATGACATGCATCCATGCACTTGATCGCAAATCTTCGATGGTGATATCTAATTTGATAGCACCTATGGCTCGTTATCCTCCTTGATTAAATTCTTGTATCATCAAGCGGCTTTCATAAAGTTCTTCAGTTGTGATACCAAGTTCCTTCATTGTGCAAATAGGAAGAATGTTAACTCCAGATCCATCATCTATCACTATTCTATTTATCCTTTTCTCGAGGGCATAACCTACCATGTACAAAAGGACGATTGTGTAGTGTTTCACTAAGTAGAAGATCGCCATCCGTGAATGTGATGATGATAGAGACAGCGTTGATAAGCTTTCATTCTTTGCTTCTTCTTTATCAGTATTGAAGCATAATGCCTCAATGTTGTCTCGAGCAGTCTTATTGCGGAACCAACTTGGTAGGAATTCCTCCAACGACACGGGACGTCGTGGTTCCTGGTGGTAGTTCACCTCCACTTTTGCTTTCTTCGAATGCTCAACTGATCTTTGCTTCCTTGGTCTTCTAACCATCCCCTTCCTAGTTGGTTGTTTAGATGATTCTTTTTGTGGGCTTGTTTTACGGCGTCTCCACCTAGTCGGGAATCCGACCTTCATTATCGGCTACGCGACTTGGGTTTTATCTTCCTCGATGGTCCTTTCTCGTGTTCTTCAAAGGCGTGTATACGGATGGATCGAGAGAACCAAAGGTGATAGAGACTTGATTCGAACTCTCGCTTTTCATCGTCGAAGCGAATCTCATTTTCATTAGCAGTGCATAACTTTGTCCTTGAAGACAAATCACTTCTCGAGAGTGACCACGAAGTCGATGATACTTGTAATAGTTCGGGTCCTTTGTTCTTCCGGCTTCGTTGGGCCGCTTCATCTGCGGTAACTCAATGAGTTTCGGCTCAAGTAGTTCATCAAAAATTTCGGGGACATCGGAATCCGGAAGGGTATTCTCTTTCTTGCATCTCCTTCAAGGTCGACTTTCGGCTTTTGTTGTCTTGAAAGGAAGTTGCTTTCATACTCTGCTTCTTGCTCACCTTCGTAGTAAACTTTACAGGTGAGACATTAACGTTTATGGATTCTTTGTTGTCACTCTTGGAAACGAATTTGCTTCATTTCTTGGGTTCCTGCTTGTCCTTTTCTTTGCGTGGGTCGTAGACATGCATTACTTCATTCCCAGTGGAAGACATGCTCAACTCCATGTCATGAGCACGAGTAGCTAGTTCTTCAAAAGACCTTGTCTTAATTCCTTGCAAGATGTAGTGAAGCCCCCGGTGCTTTCCTTGGATACATCTCTATCGCGAAGCTTATTCGCCGAGCCTATCTTTGCGGTTTAGCCTTGCGTTTCTCCGTGATTGATGAAATCGATAATGGTTCGCCTTTCCTCTGGCGAGTGCTTGTAAGTTCGACCATGCTCACGGTACGCCTTGTGTTATAAAAGCGATTGAGGAACTCCTGCTCTGGTTGCTCCCAGCTATCGATAGAATTAGGCCCAAGATCAGTGTACCAGTCAAAAGCATTCCCTTTGAGGGAGCGAACAAACTGCTTGACAAGATAGTCTCCACAAGTCCCAGCGTTGTTACATGTTTCAACAAAATGTGCAACATCTTGCTTTTGATTTCCCTTGCCTTCAAATTGTTGAAATTTGGGAGGTTGATAACCGGCGGGCATCTTGAAGCTATCAATTCTTGTAGTGTACGGCTTTCCATAAGTAAACGAAGACTTAGCAGAAACTTCGTACTTGTCCTTGATAGTCCCTTCAATGAACTCTTTTAGTCGGTCAAGCGGAATCATCCCTTCAGAAGAAACTGGAATTTCCTTGGTAGGCGGTACTTGTTTTGCCCGAGACCCTTCCCAGGTGCGTGGCTAGATTCTCCTTCCATTAATCCATCCATTTTATCCATCAACTTCTCAATTCGAGCATCTTGATTTTGCACATGCTTGGCCAAGCCATCAATCACCTTTGCCAAGTTTGCTAGTGTCTCCTCTATTGATAAAGCGTTAGTTACCATTGTTTGCATAATTGTTGGGGATGTTGGAGAATAGCATGGATTATCACATAAGTTGATCTTTGACTGGCCTACTTCATGTGGTGTGAGTGGAGAGGATCCGTCACTTGAAGTATCATCGTCTTCCTTTATACCAGAGTTCTTGGATCTAGAGAGATCAAGTAGAGCTAGAGTCTTCTTAATCTTTTTAGCAATGCTGCTTCCTTCCTCCGACGCATTAGTAGAGGATCTTGCTCCTTTTGGGGATGAAGATTCGTAAACAGGAGTTGTTGCGGATGATACTTGGAGTGCTTGTTGTCCCAACATGTTTGCTTTGCTCCTCGTAAAATGGGTCGATGCTCCGAAGGTAATGTCGAGGATGCTTTCCACATCAGCAGAGAACTTGGAGTTAGCAACCTTGGAGGAAATTGATTTGGAGTTGATCTTCTCTGAATTCATTTTGATGTTCTTGAGCTTTGATGATCAAAAAGTTGAGATGAGAGGTAGAGATTGTCCCATTGGGCGTGAAAATTCTCGTCGAGAAAATAATAATCAAGACAGGAAAATATCGCAACAATCTTTGTATTTGATTTCAGATTATGAGTTTTACAATCTCTATGATTCCTCTGATTCGTCTTTTCAACAATAAATTCAAGGATTTTTGAGCTTGATCTTGAACTGATGGATTTGATCTTGACTTATACTTGAATTCAAGGGCTTTTGAGCTTGGTCTTGAATCTTCGTCTGGATCTCTAGAACTTCTAGAGAAATACTTGAGTGCTTGAATGCTTTCGGCTTGTGAGAAATCTACGGCGTTTGATCCACGAGCTCTCCCCGGCTTCTGTTAGAATTTGTCTTTTTGAATTATGAGACCCCTATTTATAGTTGTAGGATGGAGGAGTTGTGATAAGGACAGGCTTCTCTCGACCAATCAGATTTAAGTTGACATGCCGATATTTGATTGGCCGGAACATGTCACTTGTACACATGGCGCATCTTCATTGGCTTTTGATTTGACTAGGCATGCTGTATCATTTTGACACATGGCATGACACTATAGGCTCCTTTATTTGACTTGGTGTGCCACGTCATTTGACACGTGGCACCAAAGTGGGCCTCTAGAATAAGATGATGCCTTGGGCTCGGCAAAGTGGGCTCATCATTTGTGGCCCAATTAAATGGACTAATGATAAAATTGGACCAGTACTTAAATCCATATTTATTGGACTTAAATAGTTAACTCAATTGCATTAGCCCACAATTTACTTATTCGGACTAATATATATTGAGTGTAATCTGAATTTCTGGTGGATTAGATTTAATAAAATATCATTGTCCACAGCCCTCCAGACCGATAGACCTATTTGTGCTATGCACACCTTGTAGCGCCGGCACATTTCCAAGTTCACTTCGTCAACTCCGACTCTGATTTTCATCGAGAACTGGTACGTATAAACAAATGAATACCCTGGCCGGTGGGAGGTAACGCTCTCCTTCAGACAGGGGATGAGGATTTCGGCATCCTTCCACCAACAGTCTGCCTTGACCGTAGGGAGGATATCGGCAGTAATCCAGGTGCGATAGTCACCGACGAGGGAATCCTGGACTCCGGGTTGTCCCAGCATAACGGCCTTGGCATTAAAGTCATTTTCCCAATTCCAGTTCTTTGGTATGATGGACTTGGCCAGAGGGTTCCGCCTTTCTTCGTCTTGAGTACGACCTTCCACAACTGAGGGCGTGTGGGGCGGTGACGGCAGCTGGGGTGTTGGTGTTTTACGGGTGAGTTAGGATAAGGCATGGTGGTTGCTTCTAGAACTGGGGTGTAAAAGTTTCAAGGAGTACGCTTCTTGCTTTTTCCGGTGACCGAAGTTTGGTTTTCAGTTGGGTTGCTTTTTCAAATGGAAAATTCAGTTTGAAAAAATAGAAAGTAAAGAGAAGTGAAGTCTTGGGTGAGTATGCTTATAGGCGAGGATGGTGCCTAGGGTCATTATAAGTTGCATAGGGTCATCATTAACCTCAGGACTCTGCAGAGAGGGATGCAGATCGGTGCCCATACAATTGAATGAGGCGTCTCGAACACATTTTATCGAAATCTCTTCCACTTCTCAGGAAAGTTGTTCCAGTCCCGGGAAGTGGGGGGACTATTGTCATCTTCATATTAGTTCCGGAGCACCGGTCTGACTGGAACGGCGAAGTCTAAGTCATGGAATTGGCATCTAAAGCCTAGGCTACTTTGTTATTTTCTTTTATTCACATATATTTACATAAGCTTAGTACAAGCTTCCTGATCTTATTGGTCACTTTGATCCATGTGTCCTTGACCACGTCTATAAATTTAACTGAATTGTTTAACGGGTAAACAATAGTAAAATTATCATTTTATTTGTGACTCCTTGAGATGTGTGACAAGTCAATAACAAGTAAATGGACGAAGGGAGTACTTTACTAATTATTCAATAAAGGGGTCAGATGATGCAATGGATCCTTCAGAAGACCAAAGGGAAATCAAGTCATGCATTGCAACTCAAACTGATTTATACAAAATCAGTTCATGCACTCTAGACTGAGCGAAATACTAGGTTTTCTTTATTTATCAAAAACAGAGAGAACCTGATAGTATAGCTAGGGAAATAGCTTGTGTCTGTAATGTTAAAGCGTCATCAAAGCTAAGTCCTATTCTACAATGTTGTTTCTTCTAATTGTAACTAGCTTTAGATGCTTAGAGTGTGGGAATTTTGTTTGTGCAGACTTATACTTTGATCAGCAAGCTGTGATGTATCTATGTTGTGGTTCTTATTTGCCTACTGGTGATTAATACAATTGTCCCTCTACTTTGGGAAAAGGGCTAAAAATATCCTCCGTTACGAATTTGGGTAAAAAATATCCCTCCTGTCGTTAAAGTTTTCAAATATAACCTATTTTTACGGAAATTCCCAAATTTCCCAAAATAACCCGATTTCATTTTTTAACTCCATCATTAAACGCGACCCATCTAAACCCGTTTCAGCTTCGACAACTTGGTTAGAAGCACTTCTTGAATCCGACTACACTGAAACCAACGTCATTCCTAACCCTTCTTCTCCTATTCTCCACACACCCAATAAACCACCACTACCTCACTCGCACTACTCGCTCACCCCGGGTCCACGGCCTTGAACCAGCATGACTTGGTGGACCTCTACGGCATCACGGGTCTATTTGAATCATCCGGTGGTGGTAGTAGTAATTTTCTCAGGCAGAACAGTTCACCGGCGGAGTTTCTTGCACATGTTAACTCTGATGGTTACTTCTCAAGCTATGGTATTTCGACCACTTTGGACTATCTTTCCCAGCCCACTAAGCGATCTAGATAGGGTGATTCATAAAGTTCCCCCAGAAAATTATCATCCCATTTGGTTAGTATATAGTTGGGTCGAGTATGGAGCGGATTTAAAAAAATGAAATCGTGTTATTTTGTGTGATTTGGGGCTTTCCGTTAAGGTAGGGCTATATTTGAAAACTTTAATGACGGGAGGGGTATTTTTGACCCAAAATCGTAACAGGGATATTTTTAGCCCTCACTACTAAAAAATCTCTATTTTCCCACTGATTTCCCACTGGAAATGTTTAGTGGCTATTTCCCACTGAAGTCGGTGGGAAAAACTTAAATAGTAGTGTTTTCATACGGAAAAAACTAAGAAGTTTCTCAGCGTTTCAGTGTGGACCTGTTTCCCACCATGCGTTTACCTAGTGAGTTGGTTCGATGGTAATGAGGTGAAAAATCATGTTTTATACCACAACTTTCCCCCTGAATGTCGGTGGGAAAAATATCTTTTTCTAGTAGTGCCTTTTCCCAAAGTAGAGGGGTATTTTTTTACCCTTTTCCCTTCAATAAAAGTGCATTACAAAAAACAATAAGTAATTATAAAGGTGTAAAAATCTCACTAATGTAATAGTAAAAAAGTTAAAAACAACGCACATACTGTCATACTGAACTTAGATTAAGATTAAGTAGATCTCGTTAAGTAAAAGCCCAACGAGCGGGCCTAGTTACTCAATCATTAGATCCACTCAAATCACTTAAACAAGGTCGTGGTCAATTAATTATTTGTAACAACGGTCACAGATATTCCACATCCAAAATTAGACCTATGCATGGTGGAAAATCTTCGGAGAGAATTTGTGCAAGCTGGAGCCTGCAAATTAAAGATGAATAGTAAAAGTGATTGTTGCAGGATCAAGGTTGTGAAAGCGACACGTGGACACCTACTACAAGGGAGCGTTGAGAGCATATTAATGACAATATTTACTCTGCCTTTACACGAGAGTTCTATATAGTGCATTCCTATTATCATAGCAAAGGCAGAGCTAGTAAAGCTTGGAGTGCTGATTAGTTTAACAATCTTTTGGTTATCAAATACAATCAACATGGCTACTAAACCAGGCATTCTCACGGAATGGCCATGGACATGGCTTGGGAATTTCAAGGTACTCTTCCTTAATTTCTTTACGAGGTTTATCTTGAATTCAATCTCTTTATAATTCTCCTTTTCATAGTCCAAATATCTCCGTAGAGAGTAAACTATATTCTTAAACATGTATGCTTAAGAGTTAATGGTAAAAAACAAACGTCAACTATCATTTTTTTGTGAGTTTCGGCTTGCATTATTAGTTATTATTTTTATTTTAACTATCGCCCATTTATGTATTAAAATATATCGAGGCTGTTAAATGCATTATAATTAACATTTAACTATATAGAACACGTACGCACTAGCGTGTTTTTAATACGTAGATGGTGATAGGTCGATTGGAAAGGAAAATATACGATAGTTGAGTCTTTAAATGAAAAAAAAAAAAAAGATAATTTAGGTGTGATTTGGACCATTATCGTTATATTTAAGTTGTGGGTTTTAAGGAACTATCTTCTTCTGTTTCTCTTCCGCTAATAAGCATTATTGCTTGAATACGTAAAAGGAAAGAGACCGATATGTGGTATATTGCACTTTGCACAAGTCCCGGCGTTAATTACCACTAATTCTAGTAGATTATTCTCTAATGCACAGCAGCCACTAAGTAGTATCACCACGTGTTGCTGTTCTTTTTCTCTTTTCTAATAATTTCAACAATCAGTTTATGTTGAATTATATGTCATCAATATTATTATTGACAGTGCTTTATTTTGTTTGAATGTAGTACGTTGTTTTGGCACCATTTGTGGCCCATAGCATCCACTCATTCTTCATGAGCGAAGATGAAAGCAAGAGGGATTTTGCATACTTAGTTATATTCCCATTTCTACTAGTCCGAATGCTTCACAACCAGATATGGATATCCTTATCTCGCTACAGAACTGCAAAGGGTGATAATCGAATTGTTGATAAGAGCATTGAATTTGATCAGGTTGACAGAGAAAGAAATTGGTACGTACGTAGCCTTTACATAGCATGATGTTCAACAAGGCTTCTAGAAAACTTATTACTATACTCCCTTACATACCATTTTTTTTCTTTTAATGAAAGAGTACTATTTTCTTCTGGAGAGTGAAAGTGTCTCGTCACACTTCAAATAAAACTTATAAGTTATATTCTCCGACCCAATTTATGTCACACCTTTCGGATTTCTAGAATCAAACGAGTCTTTTTTTTACTGCAATTTTTTCACATGCCTTTTACATATTTATGATTGTTAATTAGTGTGACTTATAGTATTTCTTAAGTAATTTTCAAATATGTGAATTTTATTTTAAAGAACTTGAAAATTTTATGTCAAATTCACAATCAAATTTAATAACTTTGACTCTGAAAAACTAAACTATGCCACATAAGTTAGGACATAAGAAGTAAGTGTTTTATTGAATAGTGGCTATGTAAGTGTTTTATTGAATAGTAGCAGAAACTGTTTTTTTTATCTGTAACAACAGCTAAATTTGGAGCAATTGAGATATAACGAAGTGAGCCCGTTATCTTTTTATTTAATTCCCCACCATAGAAAAGCACCTGCCTGAGCTATTATTAGACGGCAATGCAGGAATGAGCCCGTCCTCTCTCCTATCACGTGATAACGTTGTGGCAAAATTTAAGAGCCTTAATTATTCTGTCAGAAACTTTTGGCTCTACCTAAGATATTTTTAATTGAGGGATTGCATAATAGGCCCAAAGCTCCAATCGGAGTTGGTGGGGGCATACATCAAAGTTAGTTTTGTGAAAAAGACATTATCTCTATCCTTGCATGGGAGTACAGACACAGCATTCAATAAGCAGCCCGTACGCGGCGCATAATTAAATACTCCACCTTGTAGCTATAAGGACCAATTTTGTGCACAACTTTCCCGAAGTATAGAAATGCTATAAGGACCAATTTTGTGCCCAACTTTCCCGAAGTATAGAAATGCTATAAGGACCAATTTTGTGCCCAACTTTCCCGAAGTATAGAAATTTTATCAAGCGATATTAGTTAAAATACACCTAAATTATCATTTTGTTGCGAGTTTCATACCTCACATATCAAAAGTTTTCTTTTCCTACATGAACTATCATCACTATGTATTAAAACACACTTAGTTGAGTAGATAATCGATGATAGTTCAAATATCAAGGTGTATTGTAATACATATCAAAACTGGAGATGTGCTTTAATACACAAATAGTGATGGTTCTGGTAGAAAAAAAAGAGCAGCTGATAATTGTTGTGTGAAACTCGCTAAAAAATAATGGTAATTCAATTGTGTTTTCACCATTAAATCTTCCAAAGCTAAAGATGTAATCTTGGAAATCTTATCCACTCTCGTTCTGTCATCCTTGAAGCTTTATCTTCTAAGAATTGAAAATTTTGCACTAGGACATGTGGGCATGTCCTGGCATCTTGCATGCACGAAAACTAAGTTGTTAAATTGAACTTGTACCAAGACAGTCATAGAGCCAGAAGTTTATGCATGCCTAGACGATTTAAAAGTAAAAAAACTAATGTCTTGAATTTGTAACTTACAACAGCTTTTAAACCCCCTTTATCACTATATACTACAATTATCCCTTGTCCCATGAAAATTCAACAATCCGTATATAACTAACAAAATTATTTTGCGCTAGTAACTACCAAAAAAGCAGAAATAAGCTGTGAATGTCATCGCTAAATTACTCATAACAAAGAGAATTTTTAAATAATATGTCGGTAATTCGTACCTAAATATGATTACGAAATTTGTCCGCCGTTAATCGTGTTTTCTGAGTAGTGGCTATTTATTCAACCCCTTACAAATATCTAGCTTCGGCCCTTTCCAAAATGGTCCCAAGAAGAGGAAATTAAAATGAATATAACTAAGGAAGTATATATATATATATATATATATATATATATATATATATATATATATGCTAAATAGGATTAGTAGTGGATTTTCCTATTTAGCTACGGAATTTGTTCATCGCTAATTCTTGTATTTTTAGTAGTGTGTGTGTATATATTCCGTAGGTAAATAGGAAAATCCATTACCAATCCTATTTCGCACCAAATAGTGTAAATAATCATAAAATTATGTTAACTACAAGTAATTTCGTGATGAATTAGCGATGAAGTTCATAACTAATTTTTGTTTTCTTTACAGTGATATATAACATGGCATAACTTATTTAATATTTACAGGGATGATCAGATCATACTTAACGGACTGTTGTTCTATTATGGATATATGAAGTTGGAGCAGTCTCATCATTTGCCTTTCTGGAGGACTGATGGAATTATTATGACAGCCTTACTCCATATTGGTCCTGTTGAATTTCTCTACTATTGGCTTCACAGAGCTTTACACCACCACTTTCTTTACTCTCGCTACCATTCTCATCACCATTCATCCATTGTTACTGAACCCATTACTTGTAAGTCATCCTCCATTTCAACAATTACATTGATTAATTTCCAAAAGCATGATTTCTATTACTTCCTCTGTTGCATAACTCTCTTTTTCCTAGTATGTTCCTAAAAGAATGACATATTTATAAATTAAAAAATTTAACTTTAAACTTCATATTTTATAGCCATAGAAATATCATGACATATTGTGCACCACAAAATCTTTAGTATGTCCTAGAATTCTTTTTCTCTTAAACTTCGAGCTAATCAAATACCATTACATAAAATGAAAGGAAAGAAGTCTTTTTGTTAGCAGATTAGAGGTGGAGGTAGAGTAGATGACACAAGTTCGGGAGAATCTAGTAGTTTTGATCCAAACTATATATTTATCTTAAAATAATCGATTTAACATGTATAAATTATTAACTTAGAACCCAATAATTCAAAAGAGATTCATAACACATATTAGAACCTCCTAGAGTTAATAATAGTACTCCTTATGTACCATCTCATGTGACACGCTTTTTGCTTTAGTATATTAAAAAAAGAATGACTCATTTCAACAATATGACTTGTTAGGACCCTACTCGCCGCTCATTTAAAATGAAAAGATATGGAACACTCAATACTGTGCATTTAAAAGCATACTTTTCATACTTCGTATATATTTGGTTGCGTCTTCTTTAATTTTTAAAATTTCATGTCCAGTAAACACCATCATATAAATTAAAACAAAAGTACTCCCTCCGTCCCAAAAAGATTGTCTTACTTTCCTTATTAGTTTGTCCCAAAAAGATTGGCACATTTTTATATTTAAAAACAATTTAACTTTATGAGATGATTTCTTTCGATCGTCATCATTACGATATCAAAACATTTTGCTTTAATTAACACATTTCAAAAGTCTTCTTTATTTCTTAAATTTCGTGCCAATTCAAACTAAGACTATATTTTTGGGACGGAAAAAGTAATAATTAGACCTAGTAGGACAGACCCTCACAAGACGTTCGGACATAATTAATTAACTATTTATATGTGAATTTATCAACACATTACTCCCTCCGTCTCATATTACTTGTTCACTTTACCCTTTACACACCCTTTAAAAAGTCATAAATAAAAGTGTACTTTTACTATATTAATCTTATCTCGCTCCATTAATTGCACTCTAATCAATGTTAGTTATTTTCAAAAACAATTAATGTCAAGGTCAAAATAGGAAAAAATTAATTAATTCTATCTTGATTTTCTAAATAGACAAATATTTTAAGACGAATATTTTTAGTAAAGTGAACAATTAATATGGAACTGCGAGAGTATTAATTAACTATTTATGTGTGGGTTCATCAAGACATGCCTGCTAGCCTGTTCTCTTCCAAGTTTCAACTTTACACGCAGCTGGCATCCCACGATATGCAACAACATGTCTTAAGAGCATGTTTGGATGAGCTTAAAAAAGCGACTTAAAATTTAAACGGCTTATAAGTCAAAAAATAAGTTGATGTAGTCCAACTTATTTTTTTAAACTTATAAGTTGTTTTCGAACATTTATAACCGCTAGATAAGTTAAGCCAAACAAACTCAATTAATTTTTGGGCTTTATTTTAAGACAAATAACTTTACGTACAACCTAAACACTCAAAAAAAAATAAAATTTTATGCGCAACTTATAAGCCAATCCAAACGGGCTCTTAAATGTTTTCATTTTTCAACTGCATATCAATTAGGAAAACGACAGTCCATTTTAATAGCTATTAATTTTGGCAGTCTACCTTTGTAGAGGAATTTGTTTCACCTAAAAAAGTATTCGCGCATTAAAATTATGTCCCACTTACAGAGGGCTGCACGTTATGAAGGGCCCAAAAATGCACCTACTCGATTTATTTTTGAAGAAGAACCTGAAAGCAACACAGGTAGGCTGAAGTTAATAGGTAAGTTGCAGGATTGCCCTTCGCTGGGGTGGTCTTTAATTTCCCCCTTCAAATGGCCATTTTAATTTTTTCTTAATCGCTAAAAATTTCATTTCGATTAACTCCCGCTCAATCAAACATTAAAAAAGAATCGCAAGGCAGAGTTTACCTTCAGGCAAAATTCTGCCTTGCGAAATTCATTTTTTTCTTTTTCCTGAGTTGGGGTTCGAGCCGCTGGCAGAGTATTAGGCAGAAGGGTAAAATTAAAGACCACCAATTTAACGGACAAAAATTTAAGACCACCCCAAGAGAAGGGCAATCTGCGCAAAAAAATGAAGTTAATATCTCAAAAATGTTTTCTTGCATTTAATCACACAAAAAAAAAAAAAATCTCCACATTTTTATAATTAGAATATGTCACTGTATATTACTTGGCTCTTTGTGACTATTTAAATTGGCCTGATCTATCAATATATAGGTGGTTAGAAAAGTTGTAGTTTTTAAATACCCTATGAACTTTTTCGATGGGGAGTTTTAAGGGGTATTTATTCCATTTAAAGAAAATTCAGGTGATAATTGAACAAGCTCAAAATATAGTTGTGTAACTGTAAATACGAGACAAGTTAAGAAGTACTTATACTTTTCTCCAAAGTGGAAGTTCTTAACATTGATAATACATGGACTAATAAGTCATATTTCCTAACATATGGACGGTTGCAATTATAATGTTAGCCTCTCAAAAGAATAAGAAAAATGCAAACCATGTGGTATTTATTATTTGCATTCAAAAGTAAATTTCTGTTTTTTTGTTTTTGTTTTTGGCAGCTGTGATTCATCCATTTGCAGAGCACATAGCATACTTCTTGTTGTTTGCCATACCACAGCTCACAACTGTGCTAACGGGGACTGCTTCAATAGTTTCATTTGGTGGATATATCACTTATATTGATTTTATGAATAACTTGGGACATTGCAACTTTGAGATCATTCCCAAGTGGATGTTCTCCATCTTCCCTCCTCTCAAATACTTGATGTATACACCCTCGTAAGTCTCTTATTCCTCTACCTTTATTGGTCATATCATTTATCTTCATTTGGTGCACCAATATACTGTCCTTTATTCATCAATATTATGCATGCACGTAGCTACAAATGCTTGTATGTAGAAAGTTAGGAAGATCGATCATATGGTTAATTAGGTATTGTATCAACAAAAAGTTAGACGTGTCTTAATGTTATGTGATAAGTTTTGACCAATAATGTGCTTGTGCGTTACTAGTTTTTCTTTATGATCAAATCTTAAAAGATAGGAGTACATCTCGGACCATCTAATACTTTAAGATGTCGTATTATATAGCTCTGTTGTATAAGAGGTGAATTTTAAAAGGAATTTTAAGGAGCCCAAAAGTATTTAATTTTCACATAATGCAGAGATAGCAATGAAAAGAATTAGGCAAGGCTAATAAAAAATGAGATAGATGGTTGATAACTAATGAAGTACAATTTAATGTTACCACCAAAATCTTTATCTTATTTAGAACTGCCATATCTATTAAATTATATTTGATCACTTTCTCTAAAAACTTAACTATTAGATATGTACTTATTTATGTTCCTTGGGTCAAGCTAAAGCATTGAATATATGGATGGGTATCAAGCCAGATACAGCCCTTACGGGTTTGTCCAAACAATATTATTAGGCTCGGAAGTATAAAATACATAAAAAGTATAGAATTTTAAACTAGTAACAATTACTCGAGGAAAAAAGAAAATTGAAAGTTAAAAAAGTTTTTATATCTTCATGAAGAATTGTGCGTCATAGAAGTTCTCAAATTTCTGAAGAATTTGATTTTCCTCAATGAATTCAGCTAACTGCAGTTATTTTGATTACACAGGTACCATTCACTCCATCACACTCAATTTAGGACGAATTACTCACTTTTCATGCCAATGTATGATTATATCTACGATACATTGGACAAATCTTCAGACACATTATATGAAAAATCACTTGAAAGGCAAGGCAAATCGCCAGATGTGGTGCATTTAACACATCTAACAACCCCAGAATCCATTTACCATCTCAGGCTAGGGTTTGCTTCTTTTGCCTCAGAACCCTACACTTCTAAGTGGTATTTCTGGTTAATGTGGCCTGTCACATTGTGGTCTATGATGGTTACTTGGATTTATGGTCACACATTTACTGTTGAGAGAAATGTGTTCAAGAATCTCAATTTGCAAACTTGGGCAATCCCCAAATATCGCGTACAGGTAAGTACTTATACTAATAATTATTGACATTTTCATTATGTTTACTAGTACTATTTAATTTTTTATTAGCCTAACTGTTGATTTCATTCCAGTACTTCATGCAATGGCAAAGAGAGACGATTAATAACTTGATTGAAGAAGCTATCATGGAAGCAGACCAAAAAGGCATAAAAGTTTTGAGCCTTGGACTCTTAAATCAGGCAAGTAAAGTAACATATATATCTAAGATTAATTTGGACCCATTTGGCCATGAGAAATTCACACTTTTTTCCGGTAATTTTTTTTCACTTTATAAACAATCAAATATTCTTTGTAAAAACTATAACTAAACACAATTTCATCTCCAACTCCAACTTCAAAATTCCAAATAAAGTGAAAAAAATATTTGATTTTCATGGCCAAATGCCTACTTATAAAGTAATGCTTATTTTGTACATTTTGAAAATTTAATCTTATGCTTGTATATATGTACATGAAACTTTTGCAGGACGAGCAACTGAATAATAATGGTGAGCTTTACATAAGAAGGCATCCTCAAATAAAAGTGAAGGTAGTAGATGGAAGTAGCCTAGCTGTTGCTGTGGTCCTAAACTCAATTCCCAAAGGAACCACCCAAGTGGTCCTTGGAGGACATTTGTCGAAAGTTGCTAATGCCATTGCCCTTGCGTTATGCCAAGGAGGAGTAAAGGTCTCTTTAAACTGTTGACACTATACACTGAATTAATTTCCTCACATTGGTGTCCCATTCTCTCATTTATTATGATTGTGATAGGTCGTCACATTGCGAGAAGAAGAGTACAAGAAGCTCAAAGCAAGTCTTACTCCTGAAGCTGCAACTAATTTGGTTCCCTCAAAAACTTATGCTTCAAAGGTATAAACGCCAAAAAGAAATGAAAAGATTGTTAATCTTGATTATTCATTAAAAAACAACACTACTATAAAATCCCTATTTTCCCACTGAAAATATTTAGTGGTTATTCCCACGGATATTTTGATTGAATTAGTGAGAAAAGAAAAAATAGTAGAGTTTTCACACGAAAAAATTAGGAAGTTTCCCAGCATTTCAGTGAGGTCCTGTTTCCCGTCGTACGTTATGGCAGTGAGGGGCGGTTCGGTGAGAATGAGGTGGAAAAATCATGTTTTATAACACAAACCTCCTATACATACCGGAAAAAAAATGTTTTTTATTAAAGCATTGTTTATTGCAGATATGGCTAGTAGGGGATGGATTGAGTGAAGATGAACAATCGAAAGCACCAAAAGGAACATTGTTCATTCCATTTTCACAATTCCCACCAAGAAAAACACGCAAGGATTGCTTCTACTTTCACACACCAGCAATGATTACTGCAAAACACTTTGAAAATGTGGATTCTTGTGAGGTTAGAATCATTCTACAATTCCCTTAATTTCTTTTTTCTTAATTTGATCCTTTTTATTGATCATTAAGCATCTCAACTTTCTTCTTTTTATACCAATAGAATTGGCTACCAAGAAGAGTGATGAGCGCATGGCGAATAGCTGGAATTTTACACGCACTTGAAGATTGGCATGAGCATGAGTGTGGGAACATGATGTTTGACATCGAAAAAGTGTGGAAAGCGAGTCTTGATCATGGTTTTCAGCCAATAACTATGGCTTCTGCTTCTGAATCAAAGGCTTAGGTCAGACTTTTATTTAGTAATATCTATAGCCTGGGTGTGGTGGCATATGAGTTTACGAGAAGCTTACTAAAGTACCAGCTTGATATGAAATCTTATAATTGCTCCTATTATGTAGGACCTTTTTCTGTTTCCTTAAGAATTTCCTATCTTGTTCTGTGGATGTATGACTGTATACATTGCTTCTATTCTATAAGATGTATGCTTTTTAATAAACATTTGGCTTAATATATATTATCCAACGGACATGAAAAGTCTCAATTTGTCATTGATTTCTAATGGAGTTTTAATGTGATGATAACTTTAAATTATAGTTAAAAGTTCAGGGGTATATTTGGACCGTTTTAATCGGCACGTGGAGTCAATCATAGCCATTTTGCTGACTACAAGTCTGTGCCACCCACTACATACCCAATCAAACTGCGAATTTTTCAATTCAAAATCAGGGTGTATCCCTTTGCCCCTTGTAACCTATTTTGGTATTAAAATCATTGATTGATGTGGTTTCTAACTGCCAAATTGTGTCTACTCTTTTCAAAATCCCCGCCCACATGCTAACCTCCTCACACTCTCTTTTTCAATCCTCTCTTCTCTATGTTTCATTCGAATGGCAAGAAAACCTCTAACTTATAACTTCTCAAAATTCATACCATTCCACAATGTCGATCTCATAAAACCCTTCACAATATGTTCCCATTGAGTCTTACCGGACCACACCTATTGGTGATGCGTTTCCCTCAAACTCCCAAACTCCCCAAAGCGAGATTCCCCAGAGGCCCTAAACCTGGTCAAGAACAAGACGTCTCGAAACTTGTTGATGAAGAGTCTGTGTCCAATAGGCCAGCAGGCAACGAGGCAGTGATTCCGGGGGGGGGGGGGGGGGGGTTGTGGGGGAAGATTGATGATAATTAAGGAGTTAGGCACTCAGGCTAGCGATGAAAAAAAAAAATTGGTAGTTGAAAAAGAAGGAGAAGAGGAAAATGACGTAAATGATGCAGAGAGTAAGGGCAGAGATGTTGGTTTGATCGTACAGACCCCTGGACAAAAATTAGGTTCTTCTCTGGTGCTGTTGAGGTAGAAGATGTATTTGTTGTCACTAAAAATGTTCAAGAGAATGTAGATGTGAGTTCTGTGAATGAGGGAGTTGGCCAGTACTAACAAAAAATATGATTCTTTGGACAAAGATGCTAAGGATGTTGGTGAGTGTAAGAAGGCTGAGACAACTGACAAATAACCCGTTTTCTTGGGTGGCAGTCCATTTGAAACTTAGAGGCAAAAGGTAAAAGAAGAGAGTGATGAGGAGAACATAACCCTGGCTAAGAGGATGGTTATTTGGAAGAAAAGAGCAGAGGCTGAAGGTGTTAAGTTTACTGGAAGACTTGTGAAGCATTGGAAAGTAAGAAGAAGTTACAACCTAAATTTTGGCTACTGCAATTGTGAAAAAGAACTCCTAACACTAGGAGTAAAACGAAAGCTCTGCTTGAAAAGGTTGTTGAAGCAAGCAAGAAGAATAGGGGAGAGAGAGAGAGAGAGAGACAGAACAAAATTTGGTTTAAGGAATGAGTCTGATGTAGGATGTAGAGGCTATTGATTTGGAGAGTGAGGAAGAGTAAAAAGTGGAGGAAACTCCCCTGATGCGAAAAGCAAAATCAGGGTCATCTGAAACCACTGCCAAGAATAAGAGGACTCCAAAGAAGAGAAAGGAAACAGATCCTATTTAGGAAGGGACCAGTTCCAAAGAAAAGAAAATCCAAGAAAAAGTTTCCATTATTTGCAAAGATATATGGTTTAGTGGACGAGTAGTCTTGAAGGGCATGTTAATCGATCCTGAGATCGTAAAAGAACAAGGGATGAAAAAGCTTAAAGAAAAGGTGGATTTTTAAAAGTGGATACATCTGTTTCTTTGTCCACTTCCAGCAGTTTATGAGGAAGTGTGTAACTTTTACACTAATTTCAAGTTGTTGGAGGACGACGCTATGAGGACCACAATAAAAGGTATAGAGTTGGCCTTTAATGATGAGGATTTGGGTCGTACCTTGGGGATCCCCATTAACAGATTTGACATTTATGTTAAACGTGATTGGTTGTAGATGGGGGAGGAGCAGATTAAGGTGTATTTGACAACACTGAGGAGCCCAGCAAGGTGTACAAAGGTGATAGGAACCCAGTTCACAAGCTCTTGTACAAGTCTGTGAACGGCAGGAGCTTACCAAACAGATTATAAATGGTTCTCACACGATCGAATGTATCATAGTGAAGTGGATCAGACCATCAATGGGATGGATAAAGCTCAATACAGATGATAGTCACAATTTAGATAACTCTATTGGAGTAGAAGATATAACAAGGGACAGTAATGGACAAATTATGATGGACTTTACTAAATATCTTGAAAATGGCACCAGTAATTTAGCTGAAGCAAAGACAATTATTTATGGCCTAAATTGGTTTATCTCACAAAGACTCCAAAATATTATTTTGGAAAGTGATTCTCTAATCATTGTCAATATAGATGATATTAATCATATGCTTTCTCAGACACCCAATATAGTACAACACTATTATAGAAAGACGAATCAAGTTGTGGATGCGTTGGGAAAATGAAGCATGGATGTAACGGCCCATTTGGTCATTATAGTACTTCTGACCCATTTATCCCCGTTGACCCTTCCTCGAGCCCTATTAGTACGATTTGACCCACGGGGATGGGTGGTACGGTTCTCGAGGTTATTGGGAGAGATTTATGATGGCTTTGTGAAATAGAGCCTTAAAGTGAAAAACATTCGACCAATAGTTGAATTTTGGGTAAATGAACCTTTTTCAGGAATCTGTCGATTCCGGGTGGTCCGGATGGTCGATTATGACTTAGTGGGATGTTCAGTTTGGTTCCTGAGGCACTCGAGAGCTTTTTGAGTTATTGGTTGGAAAGTTGTCCTTTGGCCATTGCGTGTTGACCCAGTGAAATAAACCTCCGTTGGGAATTTTAAGACCACGGGTGAGTCTGTAGCGTGGTTTTATGTATGGTTGCAGGTCTGGTTTGGATTTGGGAGGTCTCGGGTGATTGTTGGATTTTGGGATTGAGATTGTGAAAACCAAAAGTTTTCTGGTGTCTAGTGTCCGCCGTAGCGGCACTCGATGCGCCGTAGCGGACTCGCCATAGTCGGATCCTCGTCCGCTATGGCGAGTGTGTTTGGTTTGTGGTGGGTCGCCACAACATCCGGGATCCGTACGTGCGTATGCGTGATAGCGAAGGGTGACTGCTGGCGCGGGCCCGCTGTAGCGGACTCGTGACCGCTGCAGCTGATGACGAGACCAGAACCTATTTAATTGCCTAGTTAAAAACCCTTCATTTTCTATCCTTTCATTTATTGTTCCTAAGCATCTTTGAGGCGATTTGAGGAGGTTCTTGGCTGATTTCTCTTGTGGGTAAGGTCCCTAACCTAGAATCCATCCCTTTACCTTTCCTAAGCTTGAATCAATGCTAGAAATTCCATAGAACTTAAGAAGGAAAATAGGTTTCGATCTATTTCATTATTTGAGTTTTAGTCCTACTAAATGAGATTTGTTGGTGGATTTGACTAATCTAAGCATGGAATTAGATGAATTAGTGACTAATAGGCTTGAATCTTCCATTTATGTTGATGAATTGAAGGTTTGCAAGTTAGGGTTTATACCCAAATTGGGGTTTTTTGTCTTGATGATGAAATTGACCTATTCTTGGGTTAATGTATACCAATATGGGTATCATTGTTTCTCGTTTATAACTTAGAAATTGATAATAGATAGACTTTGAGTACTTAGAGGCTCTCTGAAAAGGCAAGGCAAAAGTGTGATTGTTCCTGGCTCCCGCTCGGCTACCAGGTATGTTATGGCTTACCTTTCGGTTAGGCTTCAATTAGCGAAGCATATGTAGAAATTAGTTATTGACGGAGAAAGCATGTTAAGCCTTCAGGTATGAAGTTAGGATGGATATGATTAGGTTGGTATTGTTGATTGACTATGTGGGCTCGACGCCGTGATTGTTATGATTGGGCCTGTTGCCCTACTGGCTATGTGTGATATTCTTGTGATTGACATGCTTGCCCCTCTCCCTCTTGTTATCCCATTGTCCTATGAAAGCAGATTGTTGTTATTGAGAATTGGAATGTTGAATCGTATATTAAAATATAATTCTGAGGACTTCTAGGATTGATGTGTCAAATTGAGGCTGAGGAAGTGTGCGACATGCATTCCATACTTCGTATGTGATCGTTGCCTCTTGTTGTGTATTGGTTTGTTGCCATATGTGTGATATTGGACTCATTACTTAGTTGTCATATTATGATTATGATACGGCTGTCTCTCACTTATCTTGACATTATCATGAATAAAGGGAAGGGCTTGACTTTATATTGATATTGTGATATGTGTCCATGAGTGGCACGACTGGAATTGATATAATTCTATTGAGATTGTCATTTTGCATTGCACTCATCTTCATTTCCTGATACAGTGATATTACTTGTGTTTGGTGCTGATAATGTTGACACCTAATTTTTGACCTCCCATAATTTGCTTTAATTACCCAGAGTTCTTGAATATTAAACAAAGAGAAATATGTATTTTCTTTTAAAAGTCAAAATAATTTTATAAAAATAATTTAGATAACATTTTACCAATTTTGTTTGATGAGATAATTTCTATAATATTATAAATTAATTTAAGCATTTTCACAATTATAATACTTTTGCTAAATTAACCAGAAAAGAGGATAATTTGCCATAATTATTCACTTAATTGGCCAAATTGTTAAAATGTCAATTTGCAAAGCATTTTACTCTGTTTAATACAGGGAATATGTTTAATTAAGTAAATTAATCATTTTTACCCCTCAATTCTTATTTAATCAAATTATTGGATTTTTATCATAATTAATTAAATTTTAATTGTTATTGATTTTGAAAATTGCCATTAAGCGGCTGTAATTGAAATAATTAGTTATTAGACAATTATGGAAATAATTTGAACTAGCCAAATTTAATTAAGGTCATTTGACAAAATTTGTTTATTATTATTTTTCTTTTAAATTTGACCAGTTAATTTAAATAGGGTTTTATTTTTAAAAATATCCAATTAGTGGACATCGTTTTAAATTTGGGTTGTAGCGGTTCTATTTTTTCCGATTCTTATTTGCACTTGCCTCATTTAAAACAGAAAGTGTCCCAGGGAAGTACGGTTGTCAATTGTATCGGAAAAAAGGAAAAAATATACTTCTACGTAGATGGTGCTCTAAATGGACTTTATTTTAGAGTCGCCACTTAATTTTTAGAAAATTAGAAAAACCAGTTCGAAAAGGCTTCATTCAAAATGGTTAAATTTTAAAAGAATCCTGATCTAACCAAAGTTCGGGTAAGGGTTCTGGTGATCCCCCGGGGAAGGTGTTAGGCACCCTATTATTAAAGATCCGTAAAATACGGTTGACCTATGGGTTCTAATAGTATGCCTTTGTAGATATAAATTATTTTTCTGATAAAAGCTGCTTTTGTTTTAGATTCCGCAATAAAATGTTAGTTGTTCATGCAAAATACAACACTTTCAAAAGATAAAAGTGGTAAAATTTTGCCCAAAATTAGGCGTTTTGAGTTTCGGACTAGAACACCTAGGAGTAGAACACTACATAAGCCCACCTGAGTTTAAAAAGGTTTTTTTTAGTTTTATAAAAATCATTTTTTGGCATACAATTGTTATCTATATTTTAACCATATTTTATTATTATTATTATTATTATTATTATTATTATTATTATTATTATTATTATTATTATTATTATTATTATTATTATTATTATCCTTTTAGTCCAAATTATTCCAAAAATAGTCCAAGTCCATTTTTTGTCCAAATGTCCATATGTACGGTCCATAATCATTTTTTGTCTCAAGTGTCTATAAAATTTGTCAAGTCTTTTTTATTTTTTTTTTAAGTCCAAAATCATGATTTGTATTTAAAGAATGTCCATTTTTATCCATAAGGTAGTTTTAGTCTCAAAAATCATGTGCACGTTGCCCTTTATCAAAAAATCAATTTTATAGCTTAAAAATAGTTTTTTGGCAACTCTAAATTCATGACAAATTTTAAAAGGTTCCAATAAATAAAATAGATGCTCAAATTGAAATATAAAATTCATAAGTAAAGAGATAAGGAGTTGGGCCGACCAAGCCCAATAAGAATGTATTATGCATTTGGGGTAATCCTCGGGTCCAAAATGTGTGCTCCATTTTTGCTCCAAGATGGATTGACTCGATCTGGATACATTAGTGGGCCTCGTTGGGGCCTACCAACGGGTTTGGGTAGACAAGGATGCAAATGGGTATACATGATATTAGTACACATTCGTGAATTAAACTAAGTACAAAATTAAGACTACAATAATTATTACAAAGCAAAAAATGAATTACAATTTATTGGGTCTGTCCCATTTAATAATAATTAACGACGTCAAATAACCAAAATGGCCCAGCTATGACATAGGCCCAAAATAGTAGTAGTAATAAGTCAAGTATTGTAGCATAGGTGACAGGCCCAAATAACAAGCCCAGGCCCTTCTCTTCTTAAAAATTTTCTAAGTGTCAAGAAGTGGTATACATGATATACCACTGGTGTACTATTCCATTTTTTCTCAAAATTTTCTAAGTGTTAGAGCTGCGATATACATGATATACTACCAATATACCTACGAGGAAAAAGAGCAAAACCCCCATGAAGGGCATACCCTTTATCCACCTAATGGAAAGACAAATCAACATTTTTTGTATACCCTCAAATATTCTCAATATACACTCATACTCAATCAATCTCAAATTTAGGAAAGAAACAAAACTGTAACCAAGGTTTTCAACATTTCATCATTTTTTCCTTAAACTTCTACTTGATTTTAAAATACAAAAAAATTCCAAAGAGACAACAAGGACAAATCTGTGGTCCAACAACACTTACAGGAACTAATGCAACTTATCTAATCTCAAATCTAGAGTCTTGCTACTAATCACAGAAACAATCAAGGTCCAATCAGAGTCCAAACAATGGAGGGATGGGTGTGTAAGGCACCAAAGTGTCAAAATGGCTCAGAAACAACAGTAGCACAGTAAAGAGAGCATGACAATCTTTAGGATGGCCAGACAGATACCAGCAACAACAAGCAAAAAGCAAAAAACCACAAAGTTCAACAATTTCCAGTAATGTAACTTAAAGTAATGAGTCATAGGAGATGTTAAGATGACTAAGGAAATAAGCAGCAGCTACATCAAGGGTATGAGAGGACAAAAGAAAATGAAATCAAGCACAATAAGTTGGAGAGATATACAAACAAACTGCCAAACACCCTATCATATTTCTGTTTCTAGTTTTAAAGAGTCAACAATCAAAGAAGGGTAGAACTAGAGGTTAAATGACTTAGAAATCACACTTTTCCAATGATGAACCAATTCAATTGCCAAAACCATTTTTTCAAGTATGTTTCTTGTCAACAAAGATGTCATAGGGAAAAATTTACAAGTCTATGGTCATTTTAGCTTATTTTTAATCCCAGTAAGTCCAAAGGTAGCAAGATTGGAAAGTTAAAGGTTCGTTAAAGCATTAACAGGGTCTCAAAATAGTTCAAACTTAGTCCCTTTTGCAGGATTTGCACAGAAACTACACAGGTAGCAGGTAGAGGTTTCAAAATGCATAGATAGGGACATGATAATGTCTTAGGTCTAATTCAGCATATTAGGCATAATTTCAATTCAAATAGGCAAATAAGGAGGGGTAAAATACAAGACCATCTTCAGGTTACACAAATAGATACCAAAAGGAAGAATGCAGACATTACACTTAACTCCTTGAGTTGGTTTTGAGCCCCTTTTCTGGGTATCCTACTTAGTCTAGGTGAGTTAGGTGCACAAATGAGTTTTTAACTAGTAAGACAAGCACCAACGAGCATGTAGCACATAAGATAGTATTCAAATCAACAAGTAACCAGTAAAAGAAGTGGCTATTTCAAAATTAGTATCACACTCAGTTCCTTTAAAACAGTTTTGATCTTATTCTAGTCTTCTTCTACTTAGTTCTAATAGCCTATGTGAAGCAAAATCTCAAGCACACTATAACCCTATATTAATATAAGCTACAAAAAGCAATGTTCATGGAAAACTACAAATAAAAAGAACCCAGGGAAGTATCAGAAATTCAGGGACAAGATCAACCTATGAACTGTCCCCCGTCCCTCTTATTTCAATTTTGAGACAAAAACCAAGTTCTTTAAACTTTCCTATCTTCTATCTCTCTTAACAGTTCCCAAAAAAGATCAACAAATGCACATAATGCACACAAGGTTCAGAAACACTTAAACTCTTCAAAGATGAACAAGATAATCTACTAGCTTTTCAAGTTCCTATTTTTTAAAGCAAATTCTCAATCTAGATAGTCTCAGAAATCACTAAAACAGGTTCAAGGAAATCATTTTTTATCTTCATATACTTTGCAAGATTCAGAAGTGACAAAACAATGCACTAACCAAAGCAAAACAGTCAAAAAACATACAAGCATCCCTCTTATGGTTTTAAGAGTCATATTGCCAGAACAAGGAATCCAGATTCCCTTTTTAAAAGGTTTTTAGAATTAGCAAAGTTCATTATTTCCATCGCATCACTCAAAATCCAGATACCAAATCCTTTTAAGAAAGATCTTCAATAAGCCAGTTTCAAAGGAGTTTGAAAAAATCATTTTTTCCCTACAATACTACTTGGCAGGTTTAAAAATAACAGTCTTAAAGATGTGATAACAGGTTTATTATAAACAAGACAAGTAAATATTAACCTTAGACATCTTCTAATTGTAGACATCTTCTAATTGAAGGTAGATAGACTTCACAGAATCAAACAAGACACATTTCAGAATACTTTAAGCCATTCTTGACCAGATTTTAATCACTGGAAATAAATGAAAGGAAAACCAACTAATTTTTATCTTAGAACAGTTTTAGACAAGAAATGGAAACATACACTTTTATAAGGAGCTACAACTAACCAGAAGTCCTTAAATTTTAATGAAACAGTAACAACATGACTAGAACTAGAGAAAAACATGCCTCAACAATTTTCAATAAAAACACAGATCTTAACAAAGAGTCACATGTCCTGTTTTTATCTCAGAAATTTCAATGTAACAATGAACTACAATTTAAAACAAACCCTTCTTTATAGCTTTTGACCATTTAAACATCAATTTCCTTCAGTCGACTCTAGAAACTACCAAAATAACAACATTATAACATGGATAGCTTACTCAACAGGTCATAAGCAAGTTGTAACCAATGGAACAGGGTAATGTGACATAAGACAAACCATTCCCTATATTCTTTAATCATTTTTAAGTAATAACATCAACTAATCAACACTAGAATCCCCTAAATCTCCATAATATCAACACCATCACATCATAATCAACCTTAATATCTATACAAAACAGTAATCAAGACAACTTCAAATAATCATAAACACATATCAATACATGTAAGTAAACTGGAATTGTATATAAATAGATTAGAGATATTACCTTTTTAGGGGGCAACCTAAAGATCAAAATGTGGGATTAGGTCCACAAATCAACACCAACACTCAAATTCTCAAAACAGCCTTTTGTTCTTGGTTTGATAGTATTTGTATATTATATAGTATATAATAGCAAAATTTGGAAAAAATCAGTGTGATTATCCAAACCCTAGCTATTTTCAATAAAATTTTCGGACCCCTTCAAATGTGACAAACATTCTCAATTTATAGAGTAAAAATCTCAACCCTAGGGACGAAAATAACCCCAATTATCCAATTAATTCAAATAAATCAAGTAAAAACAGGAGAAATCCCTAATTTAATTCGTACCCATATAGCACTAGACATCCCTTAATTCGCGCAAAATAGTACGAAAGGACAATAACACAGATCACAAATAGTACAAACAACGGAAAAATCAGAAATCGTACCAAACAAATGAAACAAATTGGAACGTTGGTCATAAAAGGATAATACACGTCCTCAAAAACCAGTACGAAGGACGAATTTCACAGCCATGTATTGGGAAAATCACCACAACACCACCTCTCACGTGTGGTGTGGTGGCACTAGGTGGCTAAGAGCTCTAGGCTCCACCCAGGCCATCCCACACCATGAGAGATAGTGGGGAAATACCCAACCAAAGCTAAAAATGGTGGAGGAATGGTGGTGGAACAGTGGTAGCATGGTGGAAACCTAGCGCCGCCGTCATAGTCTCTCAAAGAGCGAGAAAGAAAAATATTTAGGGCAAAGGTTAAATGACGCGTAAAAAATGAGTTGTAAAAGGAGGGGGGGGGGGTAATATTAAATCCCTCCCCTTTTTTATAAAATACACTTTTGAAATATTAGACCCACTTTAAAATAAAATACATACTTTAAAAGAAAATCATGTACTAGTTTAAAAATCCATTGTAAAAATAATTTTTGACAAGAATAGGATTTTTAATGCACAGTTTTAAAATGCAAGCTTTAAAACAAGCCTAATATTGACATAGTTCCAAGCAATATTTAAAAATGTGAAAAAATGCGGTCAAATTGAGCCGTAATTCATACGTCCTCTTAATTAACAATTTTCTCGAGTTAGACGGACCGAGCTGTAATGACCATACATCATATTTTCAATATTTTTGCCTGTATTCGAGCATTGATTAGCTTATTTTTGACCTGAGGGGACCGTTGGCACGCTTCTCGAGGTGTCTAGATCGGATTCGGGCAACTTTTATGAAATATAGGCTTAAAAGTAAAAAATGGTTGACCCAAAGTTGACTTTTGAGTAAATGAACCTTTTTTAGAATTTCGTCGATTGCGAGATGTCCGGATGGTCGTTTAGAACTTATGTGTGTATTTGGTTCGGTTCCCAATGCACTTGGATGCATTTTGAGACTTGGGTTGGAAATTGGAACTAAGGCATCGGGGGTTGACTCAGTCAACGAGACCTCCGTTAGGAATTTCGAGGCCACTAGAGCGTTCGTAGTGTATTTTTGTGTGGGTCTGTGTGTAGGGCTTGTGAGCAAATGGCCTCCGGAATGGCACGAAATTTCGATTAAACACTTAGAAAAATCGGGGGATTCGGGTACCTGGTGCCAGCTATGGTGGCACCGCTGTTGCGGCATGTTGGCCGCTATGGAGGCCATGTGTAATGTTGGCCATACCACTATGGCGTCCTCACAGGCGCTGTAGCGGCACCACTACCGTCGTGGCGGTGACGATAGTGATTTTCAACTAGTGTGATTTAAATAAGCCTTAGACCCTCATTATTTCCCATTTCAAAATTTGAGCTTTGGGGAACAGTTCTTGGAGATATTTTAAAAACATTCTTGGAGGTAAATCTTGCCCATTCCCTTACTCTCCCTTAATCACAATCATCTTAGATTTCCCACTTCCCTTTAATAACCCTTAGTGATGGAAGTTGAAGGAGGGTTTTTGATGAACTTTTCCTTAGGCTCATGTATGAGGAAATTGATGAAGTTTATGTTAGATTTTGCCTAATCTAAGCTTATTAATCATATATCTTCCACTTCTAGCGTTGAATTTCGAAATCAAAGATTTAGGGTTTATACCCAAATTGGGGGTTTTGCTTGAAATAAGAAATTAGGCTAATCTTTGAGTTAAATTAGCAATTATTAGTTGGGTTATGATCACCTAGTGCTTAATTTGATATTTCGCGTTCAAATTTCCCGTTTTGCCCTTGTGGGCCCATTTTCTCCAATTTCTAGGGTTTTTTTGTCCTAAAATGGATAGTAACAATATTAGTATCATTCTTCGTGATTTCTAATTTAGATTTCAATTATGCTTAGACTACTTTAGTTCAGAGGTTCAGCGAAAAGGCAAGGCAAATGAGTGAGTTGTTGGTGTTGTGGTTCGGCCATGCAGGTAGGTTATGGCTTACCTTTGGTGAGACTTCGTATAGCGAAGCACATATTTAGATTATATTGTCGGAGACAACATGTGAACCTTCGGGTATAAAGTCAGGTTGGATATTGCTGCAGGTTTGGCCCTGTTGTGTGCTGGGACTAGCCACCCCGTTATGTGTGCTTTGATTGCTCTATTTTGCCAACTTGATGCCGTGAGTCGTTGGTAGATATTGAATTCTATTTTATCATCTTGATTATGATATATTGACATACCCACTGTTGGTACTTGTGATTCGGTTATATTATTGGCATACCCATTGTTGGTATTTGTGATTCGGTTATATTATTGGCATACCCACCGTTGGTATTTGTGATTCGGTTATATTATTGGCATACCCACTATTGGTATTTGTGATTCGGTTATATTATTGGCGTACCCACTGTTGGCATTTGTGATTCAGATACATTGTTGGCTTACCCATTGTTGGTACTTGTGACATTGAGCATGACTGTTGATGTGATTCATGCATTGCACGCACTCTCATTTTCATGATATACTATTGAGATATTGATGATATTCGATGAATACTTGATGAGTTGGACTCAATTTTACTTGAGTGACGTGAGATGGCCGATGTCCGATGATCAATCCCGGAATCGTTGTTGCATGTATTCGATGTGAGTTCCGGAATCATTATTAGTGTATGGACGCCGCGGGTCCCCCAGGGTGGTGCTGGTGAGAACCCCCGGTAGGCAAAGATCCGGGGTCTCGTCTGTCTGTTGGGCAACGATTCGGGACTGGTGACACTTAGACTTCGTGAGTCACGCTGGGTTGTGCTACCGAGACGTTAATATTTCCATCCGGAGTACATGTGTACACCGCATTTGCATGGCATTGCATTGCATTCATATTATTATTGCATTGCATTGCATTATGACTTGATTTGAGATGTTGGGTGTTGTATTGTGATGTTGGATTAGATTGAATATATTCAGAATTGGCACATTTGGGATTAGACATTCTACATAGGTGATGACGAATAATTGGAATTGATTGCATTGTCTTAGACTTGCTGGTTTATTTGCTTATCTGCTTTATTATCTGAATTGTGTTAGATATGCTTAGTCGGCCAATGATGCCTACCAGTACTGTTGTTTGTACTGACCTGCACTTGCTGCATTCTTTTATGAATGCGGAGTATCAGGTCGGATACACTTCTGTGAGGCGTGGCTAATCTTCACTTCAGCTTTCTCTCGAGTGTCCAGGGTGAGCATGGCCGTCTGCTACCTTGAAGACTTTTTATTTTTATGTCCTATTCTATTCAGAGACATAGACATTTTATGTATTAGTATTCCAGATTGTATTATTTCCCTTTAGATGCTCTTGTATTATTCAGACTAGACCCTGGGGGTGTTTATTGTCATTCCACACTATCTACTACTTATATATATATATATATATATATATATATATATATATATATATATATATATATGTATGTATGTATGTATATCGTGAGACTTACGTATTTGTTCTATTCCGTTGGTTAATTTCATTCTTTATGTATTCATTCATTGTTGGGTTGAGGGTTTGCTTATCGAGGTGGGAAGGTAAGTGCCCACACGACTTAGGCAAAATAGGTAGTGATAAGTTGGTAGAGTCTCGTGGATCGGTACGATGAGCTTCGTACTTATCTGCAGGAGGCTATGGGACATTTGGGAAATCTCACTTCTTTTCTTTCCTTCGTGCTACTTTATTCGAATTGGTATCTGGAATGATCAAATTGGTATCTGACCCTTATCTCTTCTCTCACAGATAGTGAGGAATCGAGCTACTATGGCCCGAGGGCAGGTGCCAGAGCCTGCTACGGCTGGCACCCGAGGGCGAGCGATAGCCAGAGGGCGCGATAGAGCGAGAGGTCGCGGGGCTGCCCCATCCAAGGGTAGAGCTTTAGCGGCAGGACAGCGTCGAGAGAGATCTCCATCTCTCGATCCCGAGGATGTGGCTCCGGCACACGGCCGAGGTTACTTCGATCGGGCCATGCGGTGCGGTGTGAGGGGTTCACGAGTACACGGTCGGGCGCGGACCCCGAGCAGGACCCACGCGGGCAAGACATCCCGCCGCAGCCTACGGCTCCTCGCATTGATGCGATACCTCGCTCCCGGTGATGACATTAGGCCCATGAAGCGGCGCCGTTATGACCGGCTTCCGACTAGGACCCGGTTGGGGAGATTCGGAAGTTAGAGCCACCGAGGCTTGGTGGTATCTCGTCCGAGGATGCCTATGAGTTTATTCTTGATATGCATGAGTTGCTGCACCGTATGGGGATAGTGGAGACCCACGGCGTGGATTATGTGTCCTACTAGTTTTTTGGCGACGCAAAAAGGTTGTGGAGGTATTTTGTGGCGTGCAGACCTGAGGGTTCTCCTCCTTTGACTTGGACTCAGTTCTACCGGGCCTTCCTTGAGAAGTATGTGCCCCGCCTACGAGAGAGGCGCGTAGGGAGCGCTTTTTAAACCTTGCTGCAGGGCATGTCTTCGGAGTCCTATGTGACCTGTTTCCTTTATCTGGCCTGTTATTCCACTCCGTTGATCCCTACAGAGGCCGATAGGATCAGGCATTTTGTTGGAGGACTAGTGGGCTCTCTACAGATTCCTTGTCTTCAAATGGAGTCTATGGGGGCTTCCTTCCAATTTATTATCGAGCATGCTTCTATGGTTGAGGGCGCTAAGGCCCGTGCTTTTGGTGGTGGTGACAAGAGGCCACATCAGACTGGCAGTTTTGGGGGTTCTGGTTCGAGGGAAGCCGGTCAGTTTTCGAGGCCACCTCAGCCATATTCCAGCCGTCCAGTGCATTCATCCTTACCGGCTTTCTCTGGTGAGCCACCTAGGCGGAGAGCTCTTGAGAGTTCGTTCTCCAGACCAACAGACAGGGCTGCTTCATCCGGGTCTTCGGCTTCCGTGTTTCAGCATTCGACTCCTCTTATCTGTTATTCTTGTGGAGAGGTTGGGCATGTTGCTAGGAGATGTCCCAAATCCTGGCGGGATTATCAGCCACCGAGGACTCCTGTATCATCTGGTGGTTGAGGTGAGACTTCTCAGAGAGGCGATGCTCAGTCAGGCCGCGGTACTTCCCATGGTTCTCGAGGTGGGTCCCGACCCAGAGGTGGTTCCCGCAGCACGAGAGGATCTCGGATCGGGCGTGGTGGAGCCCATTGTTACTCATTTTCTGGTAGGCCCGAGGCTGAGGCCTCAGATGCTGTGATCTCATGTACTATTACTGTCCGTCATATAGAAGCATCTGTGTTATTGGATCTTGGATCCACTTATTCGTATGTATCTACATTTTATGCTGTTGGTTGAGATTTGCCTTGTGATAGCATAGCTATAACTGTTCATGTGTCTACTCCGGTTAGAGATTCGGTGATTGTTGATCGAGTCTGCCGGTCTTGTTTGGTTACTTTTATGGGAGTATGACACTTGGGTAGATTTGATGATTCTCGATATGGTGGACTTTGATATTATACTGGGTATGTCCTGGCTTTCTCCCGATCATGAAATTTTAGACTGTCGTGCCAAGACAGTCACCTTCGCCATGCTGGGCATCCCTAGGCTTGAGTAGACCGCTCCGAAGAAGATCATTTCCTTCCTTCGGGAGAAGAAGTTAGTAAGCAAGGGGTGTTTATCGTATTTGACGCATGTTCGTGATACGACTGTTGCATCTCAACCCCTTGAGTCTATCCCTATTGTGTGCGAGTTCGCGGAGGTATTCCCGTAGGATCTGCTGGGTATGCCACTCGATCGCGACATTGATTTCTGTAGCGACCCAGGCACTCGTCCCATTTCCATCCCACCATATCGGATGGCACATGCCGAGTTGAGGGAGCTTAAGGAGCAATTGCAGGATTTATTGAGCAAGGGGTTCATTACACCTAGCGTCTCCCATTGGGGTGCTCCTGTGTTATTCGTGAAGAAGAAAGATGGGACCATGAGGATGTGTATTGATTACCACCAGTTGAACAAGGTCACTATCCGGAACAATTGCCCTATGCCTCGTATTGATGATACGTTTGACCAGCTTCAGGGTGCTTCAGTGTTCTCGAAGATTGATTTGCGTTCCGGCTATCACCAGTTGAAGATCAGGGTGGAGAATATTCCGAAGACAGCATTTCGGACGAGATATGGCCACTATGAGTTTCTAGTGATGTCTTTTGGGCTTACTAATGCCCCGGCTGCATTTATGACCTTGATGAATGGCATCTTTAGGCCATTTCTTGATTCCTTTGTGATTGTGTTTGTTGATGACATCTTGGTGTATTCCAAAAGTAGAGAGGACCATGAGTGTCACGACCTAAAACAGAGGGCCCAGACTGACGCTCAAGACCCTACTCGGCTGAGTGCCATACTATCGTTAGACTCATAAGTCACAACCTTTTGTGAACCTTTAAATTATGAAATGACACTTACGTCAGGTAAAACATGAAAAAAACTTGTTAATAAAACTCTTTCATCAAGTCAGGGACTTCTCCCTCATCGTTAATTCAAAGAAAATCTTTAGTCACAATAACATCTTTAAAACAATGCATATGAACACATCGACCTACATGGCCACTTTACACAACTGTCGACATCTCAATGTACTATCCACAGAACACTGTCTGCAAAAGTCTCTAACATAAACGAGATACCATAACATGAGTTGGGCCAGGGCCCCAACATACCCATAATGCATCTGACTCGGCAACACTCCGAAATGCAAACGAGCTCACCAATCCGTACCGATGTACCGGGAACATCCTACAACAAGTGTCCTTTACTCATCTATATATACCTGTGTGACATGAAACACCGCACCCCCAGGCAAAGGGACGTCAGTATGAATAACGTACCGAGTATGTAAGGCGGAGCAGTAACAATATATCTCAACTTGAATGATAAAAGAGTAGCAGACTCAATTTGTACCTGTAACCAACACTGAGAATCATGTATGTGCATATGCACTTTTAAAACATCATATGTATATATATAATGCATACCTTCGCCCTGCTCGCATCCCCTTCGGGCATTAAGGTATGATGGCCCCGTCAGGCAGCCCCTTCGGGCATCATAATCATCGTGGACCAACTGATCAAGTGGTTTGCGTATATAACACCATAGCCCTTCCCCTTCCCCATAAAATCATATCGTACATATAAATAAGTGTAAAAATGCATGATAATCTTTGTAAAACATCAAAGGACTCCCTTCGGAGCAACTTTTAGTTCAAAATGGGAACTTTTTCCCCTTTTCATTTGTCTCCTTCGAGACTTAAAAAAAATCACATGTGAAATGCATATGAATAAAGAAGCCTTATGAATATCCCCTTCGGGATTTAGACATCATTATGATAACGTACAATTTATGGATGCCCCTTCGAGACTTAAGAAGTCAAGGAACTCAGGATATGAACAACACTAATATAAACATAGGGACATGAGCTCCTACATCTAGGAGTGGATTCATTATGAGTATTGTCATGTTCGTACTTATCGTAGATCATGCCAAAAATGAAAGAAGGAATAGCCTTAACATACCTGATAACCCACTTCTCGATATCCAAGCTACCTTAAGTCCATTGCTCCTTCGTCTATAGCAAGGAAAATAGTACTATTGTCATTCAATGCCGGGAAAACGGACAACATCTCCCCTGCTTCTTTAAAGACTACAACCCAATAACCAGCCCACACAACCACAATAGCCTCTTTGAACCATTTCTAAACTCAAACCGTCGATATACAAGAGTATACCCCAAGACAACCCCAATATACACTTCATGTTCGGTGCCTTATACACTTTCTTCTTTCAATTTCATGACACATAACAATAACAACACAACAACATATCCACAAAATACCACATCTATTCTCTAACATTATCATCAAGTAATCAAAGAGTGACGAGCTCCCGATCTATATACAATGGTTTATTCCACACCCGACCTCCTTTTAACAACAAACAAGCTCTACACAAGCCACCAAACTCCCACCAATCTCCCACCAATCTCCATACCATCAGGAAACAACCCATAACCTATTTATACAATTACTATGACTTGAACTCACAGCTTCTGAACACCATCCCGTGAGTTCTAAACAAAATACTCACATCAATAAGTGGAGAAAACCCTTCACTTGCTGAGAGTATCCAAAAGGAGCTACAAACCGAGAGCAACTTCTTCAAAAATAATGATCCAACGATAACAAAAGTTACTGGCCACGTTTTACTTCTCAAAAAAGAAACGTTTTTCTCCTTCCCCACAAAATGAAAACAAGTTGCTGGAATGTTATATCTATCCCTCAAAATGAAAAAGACTTGGAACGTTTTGACTTACCCCCAAGGGAAAAACGTTGCTGGCCTGATTTTTATGCCTAATTTCTCAACATAAGACACGTAGCCCCACCTCTTAATTATTAAACTAACTATTATACTAAAGTTCCCCTTTGTCTAAGTATACAGGAATGGTACACGTACCAAGCACTTGGACCAAACAATTGGTCTTCTATCTACTAATATTAATAAATCATGGGTACTTTATAAGATTAGGACACATAATATTTCATAAAGATTAAGACACCGATAAAAATTATATCATATCAAATTCTAATTTGTTTCCAACCTCATATCAAGAGTACAAATTTTGTACTATTAATTCTCAAAACAGTAAAAAGATAGCTTTCTTCTCATATGAGAAAATAATTTCTACCTTTATAATAAAGAAAATCCCATTTATAAACTACCTCATATCATGTATATAATTTAAAGCATATCCAAAAAGTAGTAGCAATTATAACTATATAAAATCATATTATCTTTTTTTTTTAAAAAAGGTTTCACTTAAAAGAAAATACAATATCAAGGATATATATAATAGTTTAAATTCGTCAAACTTGAGGGGTCTTACATATAAAACCTCATGTACGACCTTAATCCTTTCAAGCTCATATGACTTTACTACGACACATCCCAACGTATGAAAAATATGAAACGTAACAATGAGAGCCATCTTCGTTCTGTCCTTGGATTGTTGAAGAAACATAGCCTGTTTGCTAAGTTTTCTAAGTGTAAGTTCTAGTTGGAGTCTGTAGCATTCTTGGGCCATGTTGTGTCTAAGGATGGGATTATGGTTGATCCATAGAAGGTTGAGACTGTGAGGGGTTGGGCGAGGCCCTCTACTGTCACTGAGATTCGTAGTTTTATGGGTTTGGCCAGTTATTACCGTCGCTTTGTGAAGGGTTTTGCTTCCATTGCTTCATCCTTGACCAGATTAACTCAGAAGAATGTTCCCTTCCAGTGGGCGAATGATTGCGAGGAGACCTTTCAAAAGCTCAAGTTTTTTTTGACTACAACCCCGATCCTAGCCTTACCTGTGGAAGGTAAGGATTTCGTTATCTATTGTGATGCCTCCCGTATGGGTTTGGGTGTGGTGTTGATGTAGGATGGTAGAGTGATAGCTTATGCTTCCCGTCAGTTAAAAGTTCATGAGAAGAATTACCCTACCCATGATTTGGAGTTGTTGGCCCTAGTCTTCGCTTTGATGCTTTGGAGGCATTATTTGTACGATGTCCATTGTGAGGTTTTCATCGATAACCGTAGCCTTCAGCATGTGTTTACCCAGAGAGATCTTAATTCCAGGTAGCGTCGATGGATGGAGCTCCTGAAGGACTATGACATCTCTATTCTATATCATCTTGGGAAAACCAATGTAGTAGCTGATGCCTTGAGTCACAAGGCGGTGAGTATGGGGAGTTTAGCTTGATTGATTATTTCTGAGCGTCCATTGGCCATGGAGGTTCAGACTCTAGCCAACAGTTTCGTCCGTCTTGATATTTCAGCCCCGGGCAGGATTTTAGCTTGTATAGAGGCGAGGTCATCTTTATTAGATCGGATCAGGACTCATCAGTTTGAGGATGCCTAGTTGAGAAAAATTCAAGATAGGGTTTCGAAAGGTGAGGCCAAGAAGACCGTGATTGATTCTGAGGGCATTTTGAAGATTAGAGGACGCGTGTGCGTTCCTCGTGTTGGTGATTGATTCAGTTGATCTTATTTGAGGCCCATAGCTCTCACTATTCCATTCATCTGGGGGCGACTAAGATGTACCGTGACTTGAGACGACACTATTGGTGGCGACGGATGAAGAGAGATATAGTTTATTTTGTGGCTAAGTGTGGCAATTGTTAGCAGGTAAAGTATGAGCACCAGCGACCCGGTGGGGTGCTTCAGATGGTGCCCATTCCTGAGTGAAAGTGGGAGAGGATTACCCTGAATTTTGTCACGGGTCTTCCGAAAAACCCTTGGCAAGTTTGACTCTATTTGGGTGATAGTGGATCGATTGACTAAGTCCGCTCATTTTGTTCCAGTTCAGGTTTTCTATACCGCAGAGACGTTAGATAAGATGTATATTCGGGATATTGTAAGATTGCATGGGGTCCCTATTTTCTGTTGTATCTGATCGGGTCCCTATTTTCTGTTGTATCTGATCGGGTAACTATCTTCACTTTCTGTTTTTGGAGGGAGTTTTATGAGGAGTTGGGTACCCGATTGGATCTCAGCACAGCTTTTCATCCCCAGACCGATGGCCAGTCCGAGCGGACCATTCAGGTGCTCGAGGACATGTTGAGAGCATGTATTATTGATTTTGGCGGTCATTGGGATCAGCACTTACCATTGGTAGAGTTTGCATACAATAACAACTATCATTCGAGTATTGGTATGGCGCCTTTTGAGGCCTTGTATGGTAGGAGATGTAGATCTCTGATTGGTTGGTTTGATGGGCTCGAGGCTTGACCTTGGAGTACGAACTTGTTGAGAGAGTCCCTTGATAGAGTGAGAGTTATTCAGGCCAAGCTTTTGGCAGCTCAGAGTCTGCAAAAGATGCATGTAGACCGGAAGGTCCGGGATTTGAAGTTTGCTATTGGTGACCAGGTTCTGTTGAAGGTTTCACCCATGAAGGGTATTAAGGTTTGGTGAGAGGGGCAAGTTGATCCCTAGGTATATGGGTCCATTTGAGATTGTGGACTGTATCAGTGATGTAGCTTATGAGTTGGCATTGCCGCCCGGCTTGGCGGGAGTTCATCCGATTTTTCATGTGTCGATGCTAAAGAAGTACCATGCCGATGGTACCTACATTGTCCGTTGGGATTCTATATTGCTAGATGAGAATTTGACTTATGAGGAGAAGCCTATCGCGATCTTGGATAGGCAGGTTCGAAAGTTGAGGTCACAGGAGATTGCTTCTGTGTGGTGCAATGGAAGAACCGTCCTATCGAGGAGGTTAATTGGGAGACCGAGTCTGACATGTGTAGCCGATATCCCTAGTTGTTCACTGATTCAGGAATTTCCCTGCTTTCATTCTTTTCTTCGCTCGAGGACGAGCGACGGTTCAATTGGTATCTGATGTAATGACCCGTTTCGTCGTTATAGTCTTTTTGACATTTTCGCCCATTTTTGAGCATTGATTAACTCATTTTTTACCTGAGAGGACTGTTGGCACGCTTCTCAAGGTGTCTAGACGGGTTTGGGCAAATTGTATGAAATATAGGCATAAAAGTGAAAAATGGTTGACCCAGAGTTGACTTTCGGGTAAACGAACCGTTTTTGGAATTCTGTCAATTCTGAGAGGTCCAGATGATCGTTTAGAACTTATGTGAGTATTTGGTTCGGTTTGCAATGCACTTGGATGCATTTTAGGACTTGGGTTAGAAATTGGAACTAAGGCGTCGGGGTTGACTCGGTCAACGAGACCTCCGTTAGGAATTTTGAGGCCACGAGCGCGTTCATAGCATATTTTTGTGTGGGTCTGTGTGTAGGGTTTGTGAGCAAATGGCCTCGGGAATGGCCTGGGATTTTGATTGAAGACTTAGAAAAATCGGGGGATTCTGGTACCTGGTGCCCACTATGGCGGCACCGTTGTTGCGGCGTGTTGGCCACTGGAGTGGCCACGTGTAATGATGGCCATACCACTATGGCGGCCTCACAGGCGCTGTAGCGGCACAGCTACCGTCGTGGCAGTGACGACAGTGATTTTCATTAAGTGTGATTTAAATAAGCCTTAGACCCTCATTATTTCCCACTTCAAAATTTGAGCTTTGGGGAACAGTTATTGGAGATATTTTGGAGATATTCTTGAAGGAAAATCTTGCCCATTCCCTTACTCTTCCTTAATCACAATCATCCTAGATTTCCTCATTCCCTTTAATAACCCTTAGTAATGGAAGTTGAAAGAGGGTTTTTGATGAACTTTTCCTTAGGGTCATGTATAAGGAAATTGATGAAGTTTATGTTAGATTTTGCCTAATCTAAGCTTATTAATTATATATCTTCCACTTCTAGCGTTAAATTTCGGAATCAAAGACTTAGGATTTATACCCGAATTGGGGATTTTGCTTGAAATCAGAAATTAGGCTAATCTTTGAGTTAAATCAGCAATTAGTGATTGGGTTATGATCACCTAGTTCTTAATTTGATATTTTGAGTCCGAATTTTTCGTTTTTCCCTTGTGGGCCTGTTTTCTCAAATTTCTAGGGTTGGAATTGACGTAAAAATGGATAGTAACAATATTAGCATCATTCTTCGTGATTTCTAATTTAGATTTCAATTATGCTTAGACTACTTTGGTTTTGAGGTTTAGCGGAAAGGCAAGGCAAATGAGTGAGTTGTTGGTGTTACGGTTCGGCCATCCAGGTAGGTTATGGCTTACCTTTGGTGAGACTTCGTATAGCGAAGAACATAATTAGATTATATTGTCAGAGACAACATGTGAACCTTCGGGTATGAAGTCGGGTGGGATATTGCCTTAGGTTGGGCCCTGTTGTGTGCTGGGACTAGTCACCCCGTTATGTGTGCTTTGATTGCTCTAGTTTGCCGACTTGATGCCATGAGTCGTTGGTAGATATTGGATTCTGTTTTATCATCTTGATTATGATATATTGGCATACCCACTATTGCTACTTGTGATTCGGTTATATTATTGGCAGACCCATTGTTGATATTTGTGATTCGGTTATATTATTGGCTTACCTACTGTTGGTATTTGTGATTCGGTTATATTATTGGCATACCCACTGTTGGTATTTGTGATTCAGATATATTGTTAGCTTACCAATTGTTGGTACTTTTGACATTGAGCATGACTATTGATGTAATGCATGCATTGCACGCACTCTCATTTTCATGATATACTGTTGAGATATTAATGATATTCGATGAATACTTTATGAGTTGGACTCATTTTTACTTGAGTGACGTGAGATGGACGATGTCCGATGATCAATCCTGGAATCGTTGTTGCATGGCCGATATCCGATGTTAATTCCGGAATCGTTGTTAGTGCATAGACGCTGCGGGTCTCCCAGGGTGGTGCCGATGAGAACCCCCGTGGGCAAAGATTCGGGGTCCCTTCTGTCTGTTGGGGAAAGATCCGGGACGGGTCGCACTTAGACTTTGTGAGTCACGCTGGGTTATGCTGCTGAGACGTCGATATTTCTGTCCGGAGTACATGTGTACACCGCATTTGCATTGCATTCATACCATTATTGCATTGCATTATGACTTGATTTGAGATGTTGGGTGTTGTATTGTGATGTTCGATTGGATTGAATATATTCAGACTTGGCACATTTGGGATTAGACGTTCTATATAGGTGATGACGGATAATTGGAATTGATTGCATTATCTTATACTTGCTGGTTTATTTGCTTATCTGTTTTGTTATCTGAATTGTGTTAGCTATGCTTAGTCGGCCGATGATGCCTACCGATCGTTGTTGTTTATCCGACTCGCACTTGCTGCATTATTTTATGAATGCAGAGTATCAGGTCGGATCCATTTCCGTGATGCGTGGATGATCTTCGCTTCAGCTTTCTCTCGAGTTTCCAGAGTGAGCATGCCCGTCCGCTGCCTCGAAGAATTTTTATTTTTATGTCCTATTCTATTCAGAGACATAGACATTTTATGTATTAGTATTCCAGATTGTATTATTTCCCTTTAGATGCTCTTGTATTATTCGAGGACTAGACCACCGGGGTGTTTATTGTCATTCCACACTATCTACTATATATATATATATATATATATATATATATATATATATATATATATATATATATATATATATATATATATCGTGAGACTTACGTATTTGTTCTATTCCGTTGCTTAATTTCATTCTTTATGTATTCATTCATTGTTGGGTTGAGGGTTCGCTTATCGAGGTGGGAAGGTAAATGCCCGCATGACTTAGGCAGAATGGGTGGTGACACGGGATACATATCTTCTTTTCAAATCATATTTTTGAAAGTAAATAACTCGTCATTTTCTTATAATTGTCAATTTTTATGAAATAATAATAAAATGTCAATTCTTGCACTTTTCTCGGGATTTTTGAAATTTTAATTTTTAAGGGTGTATCCTTACGTTGATTTGGACTTGGGAATTTTAAAAATTAAAATACGTGCCTTATGAGGTGAAAATTAGGTGTCAATAACTGCCCCTTCAGAGTTCAAGGATGGCAAGGCGATCCTTGAGCTACGAATTTTGACAAACCTAATTTTTACTGAATAATAGAAATTACAACTCTTTTTGAGCAAAATTTCGAAAGTATGGCCGGACCCTGGTTTCTGGGCTTTCTACATATCTCAGGTTACATGATAACTCAGGCCGTTTGTAATTTTGACTCTATGAGGACTATAAAAGTAAAGAGTTTTCTTTGAACTACCTCGGGATGTCTCGGGATAATTATAGGAATATGGCCGATCCTCGAAACTTGAGTAGCCTACATGTCGCTGGCTTTGGGAATCAGGCTAATTGTAGTGCGACTCGATAGCCTGAATAGGAATATCCCTTTATGTGGGAATTCCTTTTGCTATTCCAGGTTGAAAATCCGAACTGGAGGCGGTTTTTGAAAACGATTTATTAGTATTGATGCTTGAAGTGATCTCCAATCCTTGGTGTAGAAAGCTTGCCTCTCGTATACGGTTTCTGACCGGTTGCCCAAGAAAAAGTGCCATGTATGCCCCGCATGTTTCGAATCCGGCTTGTGCTTCCATCTTCGATAGCTTCTAGCTCGTTTCTGAATGCTGAGTCCTGCGTGTTAGTTTTTTGAAAATTTTGATTTTAACGTGGTAATACCCGAGTAGAATTTTTCCCATTTTGTTGGCATTGACTTGTCATCC